>NC_063201.1:9882207-9902207 GCF_017589495.1 Alosa alosa
GCTGTCTGCGGGCCACACTGAGGGAGCAGCAAAATAGAGAAAATGGAAGGTGGAGCGAGGCCTTGACTTTCATCAGGGGATCTCTTTTCCAGGCCACGCGGGTACAGCGCAACACAGAGTCGAGCTGACCGACCCAAGTCGACCCGGGGCTTTTGTTACACGACCCGTAAAAGTAGCTCTTGTTTCAGTGTGCCGCGGTGATACAGCAGAGTGCAGGGCTGCACTGTGTTGTTGGGGTTGTTGGGGAGAGAGGACTAAGCTGTCCAGGCCAAGCTCCCAGGCACAGAGAGGAAAAACAGAAATGTCTGACCAACCCCCTCCTCCCCCCACCTCTCTCTGGTTAAGAAATTGTAAGTCTGTCTCTATGTGCCAACCCCTCACCAAACCCCACCCCACCCACTCCACCCCAGGTCTCTCTCTCTCTCTCACTCTCTGTCTCACTCTCTCTATCTCTTTCTCTATTTCTCTCTCTCTCACTCTGTCTCACTCTCTCTATCTCTTTCTCTATTTCTCTCTCTCTCGCTCTCTGTCTCACTCTCTATGGGAACTGTAGGCTTGACTTTGTTTTCTGTAGTTGCTTGACCTTCAGTGTTGACCTACAGCCACTCTGGCCTCCCCTTGTACACACACACACACACACATACACACACACATAAAAAACATAGGCTACACGTACACACAGTACACATACAAACACCACCCTCTGCCACACCATAGTTTTAAAAAAAAAGTCTTCACCTTTGTTCTTTATCAGACATTCAGAGCACATCATTTGCTCTTAGCTTCTGGAGGAGACAAACAAACCGAAATAAAACAACTTTGACACTCAAGAGCCCAGGGTGAACGAGGACTTCAAGGACCTGGCAAGTGCTGGCACTAAAAGAAGCAAGGGTGACTGAGTGAACAAACTCAAACCCACATCTGTGTACTGTCCCTCAAACTTCCCACTCTACATTCTTTTGATCCTCAAACACTTTGAACTCATTGTCAAGCGTGGCATCACCCCCACACACACACACACACACACACTCACACACACACAAACACCGCCTGTCCTAGCCCCTCTGAGAGTTATTTAATACATAAACATGCTGAATAGAGGGAGTCAAACTCAGATAACCACTCCCGTACGGAGGTCACACACACCAAGTCTTCCAGCCATTTAGCACTGTGTCTCAGTGCACACATTACCTTTAATATGTAACATGTGAGAAGTACATAACACACATATTGGATGAAAGTAAAGTTTTGGCAACAAATTATTATACATACATGACTGGTCTGTGCTTTCACAAAAACAAAGCAGATCACCAAGTCCTCAGAGATCAAATGGATGGCTGCACAAAACTAAAATGTAAATAGTTTGTTGTCAGTTGTACGTTTAAAGCATAATCCAGTAATTATGTATTATCAATTAATGTCCACTAACATTGTCCATATCATTAATAACATCTGTACACAACATTGTCAAAACATCTCACCTTTGTTCATAGTGTCATCATTTGCCTCTGATGATGTCTACACATAACCATGACAGTTTCAAAGTCTCCAAGGAGTAAACTAAAGACTGTTCTTTTTAAAAGAACAGAAAACAAGCCATTCAAAATACCATTTAAGATTTCATCCAGTAAGATATATGTTTGTAAGTAATATATGATGCAGGCCCTTTTCATCTCTGTATACTGCATGACAACTTGCACCCAGGGCCAATGAAAAACCAATTGCGTTGCAAAATAAGAACTGATGGGGCATAACCCACTCCGGAACACAAGAAAAGGGACAGACCAGTCCTTTTGTACATTCTAAAATTACTTGTGACCCCCATGTCAGCCCACCCACTGTCCGATGACCATCTGGGGAACAGTCCAGATCAGTGCAGGAGGAAAGTAGGTCCACTTTGTTTACTAACACATGTAATTGGGGAGGGATGGTGGAGTGCATATCTTGTAGGATAGGTCGACAGGAGGGTCGCGACAGCCCTGCTTGCGCCTGCACATCTATTTTTCATTTAATATTGGTGAGTTGAGCATGTTCTATTCTCAGTTCCCCGGACCTGAGGAAGGACACCCACCAAACTGTGAAATATGCTGGGATTTTACAATGAGCATCAGGCATTGAACCAATGTGATATGCAGTGATAAAAAAAAAAGCAATGTGACAAAAAAAAGATTGATGTGTGGTGATGAAGAAGGGAAGAATAAAAATCCATTTCAAGCATTGATCACATCTGGTTACATTCCGCTTAGAGAATGTTGTGCGAATTCTCCAAGTAGTCAAATTAGTTCCAATATTCTAAGGAAATAACATTCCGTCTTTGACAGCTGCTGTCGCTCCCGGCGGCCTAGCGGTGCCAAACCAGCCCGGAACTTTCCACTGCTCCTCAGACACTGAGAGAGACGGAAGGAGCAAGAAAACCAACGAACAAGAGTCAGAGAGTGAAGGAATCCGACAGATAGCGAGAACGAGACAGGCGGCAAGAGAGAGAGAGTGAAAGAGAGAGAGAGAGAGAGAGAGAGAGAGAGAGAGAGAGAGAGAAATATAGAGAGATTTGATATATTTTGGGCAGATTTCGCTCTAATGCAGTGGGATCTCTGCGTCGGAGCAGCCTCGTCACTCAATCTGACGTAGCCGGGGAGGGTGACAGCACGTTGAGGTGCAAAATGCCTCCCATGTGTGTGTGTGAGTGTGTGTGTGTGTGTGTGTGTGTGTGTGTGTGTGTGTGTGTGTGTGTGTGTGTGTGTGTGTGTGTTAGGCTGTTCCCGACGGGTAGAAGAGTGTTCTGTTCTCTCCTTCACTCCTCCCTTCTAACCTGGAGTGACATAACACCTCAAACTGCTGCTGTGGGGAATTGAATTGATTCCTTCTTGAGAGGAGCTCCATAAGTGTCAGGCCATTTGCAAATATGATGGCTGTGCGTGTGTGTGTGTGTGTGTGTGTGTGTGTGTATGTATGTGCTGCAATGAACCGATATAGATTTGGAAGTGCTAACTTTATTTCTGACAGGAAGGACTTTCAGATTTTTTCCCCCTTGCCGCTGTTTTAGAATATATCTACTCATCAATCGTCATAAATTTACCAGGTTTCCTGTGTAAACGAATGCAGTTCTGGAAGCTGTAATGGCCCCTCTCTACTTTTTGA
Source organism: Alosa alosa (assembly GCF_017589495.1). NCBI lineage: Eukaryota > Metazoa > Chordata > Actinopteri > Clupeiformes > Clupeidae > Alosa > Alosa alosa. Next base: position 9,885,346 of record NC_063201.1, read on the forward strand.
AGCCTGGTCTAAGACTGCCACCAAATACTTAATTATCATTATATTATTAAATGATATTACATTATTTTATAAATACCACCTATTTTCTTATTTTCTACGTACTTTATTTTTTGTTTTTTAACTTTTAACATTTGTTTCTTTCATTTAGCAAACAATTTTATCCAGAGCACCATACAGTGAACTAACAACAAGGACCTGGGACGGATTACTGCACGGGCCTACCGGGCCCAGGCCCAGGGGCCCAAGGGGTCAGGGGGCCCTGAAGCCCAAGCCTTTGCATGGAATCACTGCCTCAATATCAACAAATCAGGATGTATGCTATGAATCTTACTGAATTAAAGTATTGGCCATCCCCAAAATGAATCAGAATACAGAAAATCACATCAAACAAATGAAAATGTTTCTTGGGGAGGACCCCCAAACCCCCCCTCCCACATATGTGACAATTAGTGGGGGGCCCTTAATATATCTGGGTCCAGGGGCCTGAAAGTTCATAATCCGTCCATGACAAGAACCAGGACAACAACAGACCCCGGGAGCAACTTTATGGGAAATTAGCTTGTTTGCTATGTATTGACATTCATTACTTTGTGTGCTAAATGAGTAGCATGACTGAATAGTAGCAGCATTTGCTTCATGAATTCATTGTTAGACATCCTCGTTGGTGCCTTGACTGTAAAATTACAGTTCTTCTTTAACTGCATTTTCAGTTTCGCACCAGCGGTTGATTAAACCACCATCAGCACACCATCTCCCATGCTTTGAATCCTCTGTGTAATGAGGCTGCCTGTGATGTTCAGACATAGTTCACTCCATATGCTTAGTATGAGGGGGTAATGTCAGGCACATGTGATGTTGTATGTATGCTGTATATCATGTTATTTGCAATCAGAAATACTATATGTCGGGTTAAAGGTGCCATGTGTAAGAATTGAGGTAAAAATATCCAAAACATTAACTACACGCATCAAAAGAATGAAAAGAAATAAGGGCGATAATGTCATTTAAAAAATGACAAGGTATAGTGCTGCAGAGATATCAACCTGAATTAGCATGCTAAATTACTAGCCACAGCCAGTGTCATAATACCAGTTTCGGCCATGGGAGGCGGTATGTGGGCAACATAACCGCCAGCCAAACTGCAATACACGTGTCTCGGTTGTTACTCTCAGTCTCAGTGTGCAGCCAGAGTTAGATAAGAAGATACATACCATTCTCTTTTCTGTGCGTGCAATAACCCAGCCTGACACCATTAGCCTAGCTTAGCATAATTCAAATGGGAAACACCAGTTAGCCTATAGCTAAGGAGCTGGTTCTTCCTTAAATGTGCAGTTGTTTAATTTAGTTAATAAACTCTGCTGCTGGCTACTCCAGAGTTGTTTTGTATGAGGAAAAGGTCTATTGATGCAATCTATTCCTTTAGACTCAGAGTGACGTTGCAGCATAGAGGCAGATTTCTTAGTCTGAAGTTCTATATGGAGGAATTGTGGGAATACATAGTAGGGCAATAGTTATTGATTGACTCATTTGCTTTAGTTCCTCAGTCTATGTCGTGTGTAGTGAACCAAACAACAGGATTTATGCAGCATGCTTCATACCCTTAATTAACCCTTCAAGCCTTGCACCACCTCTCACGTAAACCACCCATTGTATTTACTGTTCATTTACTGTTCATTGTATTTTCATTCCATCCGTGCCATCTTGTCTTGTGTAAACATTCAATTCCTATACAAAGTATATTTAGGCTCTTATGCCTTTAATCAGACAGGGCAGTGAAGACAGTGACAAGAAACAAGTGGGAAAGAGAGATGGGGTGGGATCAAAATGACCCTAGTCAGACACGAACAACATCTCCATTGTCACTTGGACCGCATGTAGTATGGATGCTGTGGCCACTTAGTATGATTCTTCGTGGTTATTTGTGGTAACATTTGCTATTTTCCAGCATTTTTCAAATGTATTGATATCTCCATGGCCCACTTGTATGAACATGATTTTGTCAAGATTTTATCAGATTTTTTATTCTGTTATACTAAAGATGCAGGGCGCATCAAGACACCGATTACTGCAGATCTTCAGTTGTCCCACACTTGAACTTTTCTGTGCATACGCCCAGTGTTTGTGTGTGTGTGTGTGTTGAGCAAGGATGGATAAGTGGTTCCAAACAACAACCATTCCATTCCACACAACACACGCGTACACACACACACACACACACACACACACATGAATCCTGGCTTCCTGGTCCTCTCCACTTCCTCCAGAGATGTAACTGTTGACATGAGACATTAGGCAGTGGGGCTGGCATTAAACATATTTGCAGCAGGAACATGCGCCCCTCTCCCTGTGATGTGTGGGCCCCACTGGGGCTGCAAATGGCACACACAAGTGCTGCGTCTCTTTGAAGTGCCTCCTCCTCTGACAATCCGTTAGCCTCCCAGCGATCGGCAGGACGCGCCGCCGCGCAGACCCCCGTGCAGATCTTAGACGCCTCCTGCTCGTGATTAAACAATTAGAACACGATCTTCTGATTGATGCCTGGCTGGGGGCACATACATAAACATAAGTAAAGAAAAAGCACACACAGGGTCGAGGGGCCCTCTGTCGTTCATAATTTATGAGTAGGCAGGGAATTGGAAATGTTGTTAGAGCTTTTTTGATGTGTTCATTTTGAAATGTTCTATCTGCCACAGGATGGTGTATATGGTGTGTCTGGCAGTTAGCTTGTTCTGAAAGCAGAATGTTTGAAAAGGATGATGGAATGTTCTGTGAAACCTTACGCCATTAGAATCTTCCTGACTGATGAGGTCACAAACCGTGTGGCTCCCGTGGAATGCTGAATGCCACGGTGGCAATTATCACTCAGTTAAACTCTAAAATAAAAAAATATGGCATGTCAAAACAGGAGGCAAAATCTTCACCATCTTTACTGTAGTCACCATCACCAACATTGCTCAACACGAACCACTGAAAAGTTCGCACAATCAGTCAAATAAAGATGTGTAACAGAGGAAAGAGGTCCCATACTCTGGTCTTTCTAAGAGGAGCAGATGACGCCTGCATTTTAATGCCAAAGTGTATGAGTTGGAGGGTGTGTTTCATTCAGGAAGCATGACAGCAAGCAGGAAGGTGTGTGTGAAGAGTGACGCAATGATGTTATCATGAGGTAAATATGGTGACAGTGCGGATTAGCCTGTTAGCCTTTAGCATGTTAGCTTTCGCCTTTGATTCTGAGTTGTTTACAAGAAGTATTTCCACTCAGAAAATGATTCCATCTGGGTCAGAAACACTCACTAACACACACACTCACACACACACACACACACACACACACACACACACACACACACACACACACACACACACACGCACGCACACATAGGCCTCTCCTCAGTGCAGTGCTGCTACAGAGAGAAGAAGGAGGCCAAGAGCCTTCCAGGGGTGTGAGGAGATTACCCTCCAAAGGCTGAATGAATCAGCCCGGCAAGCCAAAGAGCAGGACAGTGGAGGAGGAGGTGGGAGAGAGGGAAGAACGGGAGGGCTGTGTTTGTATGTGTGTGTGTGTGTGTGTGTCTGTGTCTGTGTGTGTGTGTGTCTGTGTGTGAGAGTTTGTGTGTATGTGTGCGCCTCTCTCTATCTCTCTCTTTGTCTCTGAGAGTGTTTCTGAGTGTGTGTGTATGTGCCTGTGAGTGTGTGAGAGTGTATGTGTGTGTGTGTGTGTGTGTGTGTGTGTGTGTGTGTGTGTGTGTGTGTGTGTGTGTGTGTGTGTGTGTGTGTGTCTGTGTCTGTGTCTGTGTCTGTGTGTGTGTGTGTGTGTGGAATGTTTGCGCATGGAGCAGCAAAGAAAAAAGGAAGAAACAAATGGCAAGCTTGCGGCATCTGCGCCAGCGGCTTCTGGGAGTGCAGGCTGGCGTGGTGAGGGCTTAGCCCGGGACCTTTCCCCTCCTCTCTGTGTCTCACTCACACACAAGATGCCATCCCACCTCCCAGCCATTTGCATGGCTGTCAGGCGCCTGAAAGCCTATTTAAAGGTACATCCTTTATGTGCCAGGGAAAGCAGCTAAGCTCGCCCACAAAGACGCTTTGATTTGATGCAAAAAACAGAATCTGTGGCACTGGGGAATCCAAAATAAAATCAGGGAGAACTCAACACTTTGGATGAATTTTTTTTTCGCCCTCTATATTTATACAAACATACTGTATATGAATGTGGTTGAGGTAAGAATTATATATTTTATATTTTGCATATCACAGCATTTGAGGAATTCTGTTTGTGTGTTTGATAAGTGGAATTTGATAGAGATAGTTCTGTGTGTTTTGGAAATGTTTTTGCCCTTGTGTTAAAGCATATTTGGCAGAGCACCTGCTCAAGTCATAAAGCTGATGAAAAACACTTGTTGCAGTTAGTCCCTCTAATTCCCCCTGAGTACCCGAGACGAAAAGCAACATCTTGCAGAGGAGAATATTGCGTGACAGAACTCCTGCTGAATGTGTTTGCATGTCTTTGATAAAAGTTTCAGGCGACTTTCCGTATCTGAATTGGAGATGAAGGTTCCGGAAACAATGTTCCGCGTCCACACCTTTCCCTCTCCGCTCTGACACATCTGTCCCTACAACTGCACCGCACACACAATCAAAGATTACTACACGTTAGTGGGTAGAATCCACATCCGAGAAGAATGTAGATTTGACGTGTAGCGTGTTCTCTCTATGCAAGTCCCCATAGCACAGATTGTACTGCTACTTCTCATCTGCAGTGTCTCCAAAGTTTTTTTTTTAAAAGGTTGTGCTTCTGAGAAGCTGAAAAGAAGTCTTCTGTGGTGTTGGTGAACGCACTGCTTTACTGTGAACACTCTTCTTCTAAGGTGTTTCTGATTAGATTAGAGTGTTAATCTTTATTGCAATTCACATTTAGGAAAAATGGTCTTTTGCATGAGAGGCAATGATAACTAACTGCCTTAGAGCACTCTAAATAAAGACCTGCAGACAACTGACAAAATTCTGTTTGTGTGTGTGTGTGTGTGTGTGTGTGTGTGTGTGTGAGAGAGAGAGAGAGAGAGAGAGAGAGAGAGAGAGAGAGAGCATATGTGTCTGTGTGTGTGTGTGTATGTGAGAGAGAGAGAGAGAGAGAGAGAGAGAGAGAGAGAGAGTGTGCATATGTGTCTGTGTGTGTGTCTGTAATGGGGTTTGTTCCTCTAGGGTGCAATGTACACTCACAGTGTTCCGAGGTTGGTTCTGACCTCTTCACTAAACACACACGTGACTCTCTGTTCGGGTCTCATCCATCAGACATCCGTCAGCACCAGCCGACAGGGCCGCTATTCACCAGCCAGACCCCCTCCTGTCTCAGGGGCATCGGCCCCTTTCAGAGCCTCCCCTCATAGATCCTCTCCTTCATTACTGCTGCACACAACAGCGCCGATCTGCATTCAGTAGGGATGGGCCTGTTTATGTGATTCATTCATTGTGTTTATCCCGGCGTTCATAATACAACTCTGTGCCATTTAGAGCACCCTGGAGAGGTGTGAGGGGAAAGGGCCACATGCTTGTGGCAATGGGCTGTCACCCTACTGGGTGATGGATGGAGGTGAATTAGCTGCTGTTATGAGCTAGGCCCCTGGTCAGTCGCCCAGCATTAGTTGGATGGCTTAATTTGACTTTGATGGTCCAAGCAGGCCAGCGGATTAATGGAGGAGTTCTCCGTTTTAAAAAAAATTGCACTCCTGATAGCTGTTAGCGGTCTCCATTGGAGAGTGTTGAATGATGTGCAGGTAAAATATGTTAGTTGGAGTTACTCTGTTTGGTTAGGGCATAGTAGAATATTGCCAGATAAGGTCGAGCATGTCGTTTTCAAGCATAATATTACAGTCAAGCAACACAGAGGTGAGCTCCTCTCGCATTCATGCACATAACACATAACACATACATGTGATGAGTATCATTTGTTTAACTTGAAGTGTCATACACACACACACACACACACACACACACACATACACAGAGATAGAGAGGGGGTTGAGAGACTGAGAATCACTTTGTAGTAGAAATGGCAAACACACTGTTGTTCCTGGTCTCAACCCAATGGAAAGGGAGCTGAACCCTCCCCGACAGACAACAGCATGATGCTGCATGTTGCTTCTGAATGCCATGGAAACCAAAATTTACTCCTCAACTCCATGCCCCTCCTCTCTTTGTGTGTCTCTCTCCCTCTCTCTCTCTCTCTCTCTCTCCTCTCCCTCTCTCTCTCTCTCTCTCTCTCTCTCCTCCCTCTCTCTCTCACACACACACATACACACACACACACACACATAGACACACACACACACACACACACACACACACACACACACACACACTCCCTCAGGCGGCCCTTGGCCTGTAAGCCAGCTCATGATATTACAGCAGTTTTGCTAATAACCTGCTTGCTTTAGTTTATGTGCTCTGGCTGTGAGAGCCCCCCGCCTCTCTTCCCCAGATACACAGCCACACTCATCTCTCAGCTCGGGCTACTTATTTTCTCTCCTCTGTTTGTTTGCTCGCACCGCGGTATGGTGGTGGTGGTGTGTGTGTGTGTGTGTGTGTGTGTGGGGGGTGGGCAGAGGTGAAGAATGTAATATATCGACAGTGCTGGACTGTTCTCTTTTGCCATTTTTTTGGTCGTTTCCAAGATTAAGCGGAACAAGTCCTTCATGATAAAAAGGCGGCGTTGGAAAGCTTGTGTCAACAGGTCAGAGAAAAAAACAATGTCTGAGCTGTTTGGATAGTATCCTATCTGAGAGCAGAGGGAGAGGCATTTGTTGATCTACAGTGATGCACATGATATTAATTTGCCCTTGTTTGATGATTTAACTCGACCTAATAACAAGTTTCCAAATTCTGTAAATGCAAACGACAAATTCCACCATTACACACGATTCTTATCGCCACATGTGTTCAGGAAAACATAATAAATTACAGAACCGTACAACAGCAGTGAGACAGCACGAGAAAAATGTGACCTGGTGGGATGGAGAAATGTGGGAGAATACTGTATGGAGAGGGGACTGTCCAAACACACACACACACACAGACAAACACACACACACACACACACACACACACACACACACACACACACACACACACACACACACACACAAACACACACACACACACACACACACACACACACACACACACACACACACATTTCTCACATGGACCCACAGCAGCTCCTACCACATGTCCTAATCTAATCCTGTGGATCAATATTTATAAATCGTTACTGAACTATCTCTGTCTGGGCTGACAATGACCAAAAACCTCTCTCTCTCTCTCCTTTCTCTCTCTGTCTCTCTGTCTCTCTCTCTCTCTCTCTCACACACACACACACACACACACACACACACACACACACACACACACACACACACACACACACATGTCGCCTTCCCCTTGCTATGAGGCGCAGGAGACTACACTACTTCCTGAAGGTTATGGGTTGTAATATCATGAAGTGCAAAATGAGCCACAAGGGACTCTAGGGAACCGGCCAACATTGTCTCTTATTGTCTAACAGTAAAACAATGCTAATAAAATAACTTTAATAAAACATATATTCTTTATATTCATGTCCACAAAATGCTTTTGCGGGATATCTGAGGCAATTTCTCATTCTTTGTGTGTATCCCATAGTTTATCATGCAACGAAAGAAAAGGGATTCCCAATTTCCAAACAAAACTAGCAACTCTACACCTACACATGCCTGCTGTGCACTCTTTCTGTACAATAGGCTACAAATAGCAGCCTGCATGTGGCGCTTGCTTAAAACAAACTCCACATGATCAACATGCTGACAACATTTGATCTCTTCCCTGTTATTAAGTCGGGCAGTGGTGGCCGTGCTCATGGGTAATGGGCCGCATGTGTGCAGTTGTTTTGGGTTTTCTTCTAAAGCCATATGTTCCTGTGTAATTCATATGACTGTTACACATCAGAGAAGATATACATGCACGCGCACCAACAGACATACACATAGAAATGTACATGATGAAGATGCATGTAGAGAGAAAGAAACAGAGAGAGAGAGAGAGAGAGAGAGAGCAAGAGAGGGGTGGGTAAACTTTTGGCAGCCTATCTATGACTTCACAAGAGAGCACACACAGAGACACACACAAACACACACACACACCCTGTATGAGGTGTCTCTGAGTGCGAGTGATAATTTACCCTTTTGAGACATCCTGAAGGGCCACAGGCCACCAGGGAATGCTTAAGACAAATAAACTCCAGAGCCACAGAGTTTCCTCTCTCTGACACCCACAGAGGTGGGAAGTGGCTCCGCATCAGACCAGGCGAGGACAGACAGAGGCCTGTGCGTTTATACCCCAAACCCTGGCTCAGCTGTCATCCCGTGGGCGAGAGGGGCCCCAGGTACACTGTGTGTGGTGTGTGTGTGTGTGTGTGTGTGTGTGTTGGTCTGTGGCTTGTGATCGTGTCTCTCTGGGCCTCTCTGTATGTCTGTGTGTGTGTGTGTGTGTGTGTGTGTGTGTGTGTGTGTGTGTGTGTGTGTGTGTGTGTGTGAGAGAGAGAGAGAGAGAGGGCCGTTGGCTGCATAGTGTATGTGTGTCTGAAATAGGGGCATGTGTCAAAGTGATGAAGCAATCCCTGGGTGGCCTAAGCAAAAGCAACTGTGCAGGATGCAGTAGAGAAGGAGGGAGGAAAGGAAGGAGTGAGAGAGAAAGATGAAGAATGAGAGATGGAGCAAGAAAGAGAGAGAGAGAGAAAGAGAGAGAGAGAGAAAGGGAGAGAGAGAGAGAGAGTGCTAGTCAGCCCTGATTGTGATCCATGGAGGAGACAAATGAGACTTCAAACAAAGTCAGATGCTGCTGCAGGGGCGAGGATAGGATGCTGTGCTGGAGAAGTCTCTTTCTCTAGAGACATGTGCTCTATGTCATCACACACCTACCCTGTGCCCTGCCATGTGCCCTGTGCCATACGCTTTATGTCATCGTATTTGGTAAGGTCTGCTGTTTATTTTGACACATGGTTGGCCACATGTTGAGTGAAACGTTTGTGAGATACTCCACTGAGAGAACTGTTTATCACAGCAACTAGCCGCTAATGTCTTTGGAAAGTTTAGGCCAATACTCTGAGAGGAACTCAACAGAGAAGAATTGGTGGGAATTTAGATGCAATGTGTTGCACCTGTTCGCACAATTTCACAAATAATCATATGTGATTAATAATGTGACAAATAATCTCTGTGCACAGGGACTGAAACATGCATGCCAACTTTGTCCGTGTTTATCTCGTATTTTAACTTTCCCCCTGCTGTCTTGCCGTTTTAATATTTTCCCGTAGAATATCCCATATTTTAATACTCTCATAACATTAGCCCTGCCATCGGGCCTGTCTCTGTGTTGCCCTGTTGCTACCCCCTTGCCCTTCCAACGAAACAGATGTCTTCAAATCATCGTTTTCCTTGCTTGAAGGCGAATATAGAGTAATGTTATCCTATTTAAATTTAACGGCGTGATTGTCATGAGAGCACGATTTATGGCGCTTGCATAGTGTTCAGCCGTATGTCTACGTGCACACCTGCCTAGCATCAGTACTCAGCTACTACAGAAAGAATTTCCCCTGTTTGTATGCTCACACCAAGTTGGCCTACCATAACTTACCAACTCTGCACTGTAGACCATACACTGGCTATTTATATTTTTCTGTGAAATAACCAAATGTATTTGTTCAACTTTATGAAGCAGAATTACGCACTAGGCTACTTGGAACGTGACACATTTTTGTTTGCGCAGGAGAGAGAATGACAGCGATTAACAAATTGCACTTGTTGCTGGTTACCAATAAATACTATATATTTTTGCAAACAACAAAAACAGAAAGGATGGAGATAGCAAAGCTAGAGATTGGGCAGGAACAATGTCAATTGGTAGATATGCTTGTCAAAACGTTAGGAACTGGATGTGGATGAATGAAGCACAAGTATGCTTTACTAATGTTAAGCATGCACGCTGTGTTCACTTATATCTTTAACACATCATTGGCTCAAGAGACAGTTCCTACTTGCCTCAAGCAGTCTGTTATTGTTCAACAAGAACAAGTATGCTTTACTAATGTTAAGCATGCACGCTGTGTTCACTTATATCTTTAACACATCCTTGGCTCAAGAGACAGTTCCTACTTGCCTCAAGCAGTCTGTTATTGTTCCAGTACTGAAAAACAAAAGTCCATCATGTCTGAATGACTACCGCCCAGTAGCCCTAACATCTACAGTGTTGAAGTGTTTTGAGAAGCTTGTGAAAAACATTATCTGCTCATCCCTCCCTGCCTCCTTCGACCCCCTCCAATTTGCTTACAGAGCCAACAGGTCTACAGAGGATGCCAAACCTCATGCACACCACCTTAACTCACCTGGAGGAGGGGAATGGGAATTATGTGAGGATGCTGTTCATTGACTTTAGTTCAGCACTCAACACGATAGTACCTCTCACCTTGGTCACAAAGATGACGGCCTTAGGACTGAACACCACCCTGTGTCACTGGATATTTGACTTTCTCACCAACCGTTCACAAGAGGTTAGAGTGGGGGGTCTGACATCTGACACATTAACCATCAGCACTGGTGCTGCCCAAGGCTGTGTTTTGAGTCCACTGCTGTACAACATCTACACACATGACTGCAAAGCCAATAGTAGTCATACCTCCATCATCAAGTTTGCAAATGACACAGTGATCTTGGGCCTGATTAGTAACAACAATGAACAGCTCTACTTGGATCAGGTTGATGAGGTGGCACAGTGGTGTCAATCTAACAGCTTGACACTGAATGTCAATAAAACCAAGGAAATGGTAGTGGATTACAGAAGGCAGCAGCAGATCTACAGTTACACCCCACTAATGATCAGCGGGCAACCTGTAGAGAGAGTCACAAGTTTTAAATACCTTGGTGTCCACATTACTGAAGACTTAACATAGACTGTTAACACTCAATATGTTCTGAAGAAGTCCAGACAATGACTCTACTTCCTTCATCAGCTAAGGAAATTCAAAGTTTCTACATCCATCATGAAGGCCTTCTACACTTCAGCGGTTGAGAGTGTTCTAACTGGTAGCATCATCACCTGCAGTGTTGTATAAAGTACTAGAAAGCAATACTTGAGTAAAAGTACAAGTATCGCACTAGAAAAAGACTTTGGTAGAAGTGAAAGTTACCTTTTAGAATATTACTTAAGTAAAAGTCTTAAAATATCTGATATATACTGTACTTAAGTATCAAAAGTAATTTTCTGATATTTAATGTACTTAAGTATTTGAAGTAAAAGTAAAAAGTAAAAAGCAAGCGGTTTTATTTTGAACTTTTATTGTGAACTTTATTTTGGCTTTCTTAAAGCATAAAGCATATTCAGGGTTCCCATATATCTTTTTAATCTCACTCATCAAATCAAAATCACATTCTTTTCTAGGACTTTTCAGGCACAATTCTGTTAAGTTCAAAGAACAAACAGCATATTTTTAGAGCTGACATCAAAGAAAAAAACAGAAACAGAAATGTCACTTTCGTATGAACTTCAGGTGAAAATGAAAAATATATAACTTATTTCTTTAAAAAAAATGACCTACTTGTAGGGAGAAAATTTTGGTCATGTGGTATGAGCATTTCTAGGGCTTACTTCCCAGGTCACCATCTCAGTCTCACACACACACACACACACACAGTCCACCTATGTCCAGCTACTATTATGCGAGTCATTAGTTGAAACTGAAAAGGTGTCTGTTCATCTTCAAAAGAAGCTGGTTTTCAAAGTTGCCAGAATTCAGTGCTTGGGAGTTTCAGGCCCAAGACCGGCCCACGTTTTTCATAGTGGTGGAAATTGGATAAATGAAGCAACATTTCGGCTCTTACTATCCTGTAGTTTTTATTAGTACCATGGTTCAACAAATGTGTAAAGGTTATATAATAATTCACTTCAACTAAGAAGTTAACAAAAAATATTCCACTATTCCACAAGTTAACAAAAACAGAAATAAAGAAAGAAAGCCTTTGAAATGTAGCCTATCCCACGCTTCCACAAAGAGGCATGAACTAATGTTTAGGCTACATGTTTTTTGCATGGGTAGGCTATATTGTTGTTGGGTGATTTAGCCTACTCCTTTACTACACCCTCTTCTGAGCAAACAAGGCATATAGGTTTATCATGTAGGGTAATTGCTCTTTCTTACATTAAATAACTTCAATTTATCCTCTCTACTTGTCCCTGTAGTCATGGCCTCCTCATCACTAATTTTGGGCTCATCATTTTCAATGGTCGACTGGTTGATCTGCTGCTCAGTCTCTCCTGGCCTCTTTCTACCATCCATCCTTCCTGGCACTTGTGTGTACTGTAGGGCCGGCTCGGCTATCCGTATCTGAGAAAACTTTTTGGAAAAGACAGGTTATATGGACCCAACCTAATCTTTTTTGGAGGGGAGAACTCCCTCACGTAGGCTACAACCCATGCAGAGGCATTGCATTAGTGTCATGCACAGAATGCGGAACGTGTCCTACTTTAAGAAAAGATAGGCTAACGTAACAAATGTCAATATTTTTTTCCTCGACCGGCCCAAAAGTGAAGCGGCCCACTGGGAATTCTCCCGATTTCCCACCCCGGGCCTGATTCAGTCTTACTCTTCTTGGACTGAAGACAAGTCCTGCGATGCTAAATAGCCGTTCACAGGCTGCTGAGGCAGGTAGGTTTTCAGCTTCACAGAAAGATACCTATGTACAGAAACATTCCTTGCAAATACGGCCACAGGTGTATGACGTTATCTTCACCACTACCCTGTTCACCGAGTTCACCACTATCGTCGGGGTGGTCGTCTATGATAACGGGAGGTCCTCCAGTAGGTGCTCGTGCTTCCATGGCGGTTTCAGTTGTGCGTCCTCCTCCTTTAGCAACAAAAACGCGCTGAAATAGAGTGCGGAGCGTGCGTAATGCAATCTAGGAGCAGTGATTCGCCAAACCTCCCTTATTGCAGTCGCACACATTTATTCTAATTTTATATTTTAGTAACGAGTAACCAAGATGCTTAGTGGAAATATAACGGAGTAAAAGTATACATTTTATCTAGGAAATGTAGTGGAGTAAAAGTGAAAGTTGACATAAATTTAAATAGCGAAGTAAAGTACAGATACGTGAAATGTCTACTTAAGTACTGTAACGAAGTATTTGTACTCCGTTACATTACAACACTGATCACCTGGTATGGGAACTCCACAGTTAGAGATTGTAGTAGGCTACTCTGCAGAGAGTAGTGCGCTCAGCTGAACGTACTATAAGAACTCAACTCCCTGCTCTACAAGATATCTATTCCAGAAGAGTTCTCCTAAGAGCCCAAAAGATTCTGAAGGACTCTTCTCATCCTAACAATGGATTATTCCTACCGCTAAAATCAAGAAGACGCCTATGTAGTCACAAGGCCAGAACTGAGAGACTCAGGAGAAGTTTTTATCCCCAGGCCATCCGAACTCTGAACACTATACTGACTTTGCACACATTCACTCCTCAGCACTCTCAAACATTTCCCAACTCTGAACTCACACTAGACTGACTTTGCACTCATTCACTCCTCAGCACTCATGACCCCCCCCCCCCCACACACACACCTACATGACTTTTAGCACTTTTACATCCCTCTCCCTATGCTACAGACCTTTTTATTTATTATGACCGCCAAGAGCTTGGCCAAGGTTTAGTCAGATTTTTTTTTTTTTTTTTTTTTTTTTTTCGCATGTCCAAATTTCCGTCAAGGATTCCCGGGACACTGAAAGACCGGGGTACATGAAACTTGGTGGGCATGTAACCCCACATGGATAGCATGGAACCATCGTTTTTCGTTTTGATCTGTAGCCCTCCCCGCTGGACTGGACCCCCCGAAAGGAGGGTAGGGCAGACACAGTTTTCTGTGAATATCTCGAGAACCGTAGGGTTTAGGAGGACCATTTTTTTCCGTATGTTTGCCTCCAGGGGTAATCTTAACCCATTCCATGTGCACACATGTGCATAAACAGATACACACGCACACACATACATTCACAGTAATCATACGTATGACACATACTCACACAGTAGACATATGTATGCATGCATGCACATGCACAAACACAGGCACATACGCAGGCACACACACAAGCACGCACATACACACACACACACACATAAACACATAAACGGCGGTCATATTTTGTACCGCTCTGCGGTACATCTAGTTATTTTTGATTTCTCCTCCATCTATCTACCCATGTCCTTGATTGCCTAGCCTTTCTAACCCCCACCCCCCACCCCCAACACACACACAAAAAACACACACACTTACATCATCACTGTCATCACCTCACATACATACAGCACACAGCTTGCTACAGTAAGCCTCCTCTGCATACTTGCTGCACACTGCCCCCCTCCCTACATACACAGCACATTGTCTTCAGGATCTTCTCCAACACACATCCTCTACATACTTACAGCACACTGCCCCCACCTACCCACACACACACTACACACACACAGTCACTGCTCCACTCCCCTCCCGCCCACACACACATCTTCACTGTCATCACTCACATACATCATACATACAGTACTCTGCTTGCAATAGTAAGTCCCTTCACCATACTTGCAGTACGCTGCCCCCCCACCCTCTCCCCTACATACACAGCACATTATTTCATCAGGAAGCTTCTCCAACACACATCCCCAACATACTTACAGCACACTGCCCCCCAATACACAGCACATTGTCTCATGAGGAAGCTTCTCCAACACACATATTGCACACTGCCCTCTCCCCACATATACAACACACTATCCCATCTCCCTTGTCATCCCCCCAACACACACACCAAGACCCCTGGCAGTTGAGTTAGCCCCTTGGGCCGTGGATCTGCCCAAGGATCCCCCATAAATGCACAAATAGGCTGACACCAGACATAATTTCACTGCATTTCTTACTTCCAGTAACTATATGCATGTGACAATAAACTTCCTTGTATCCTTGTATCCTTGTTTAACGTTACACGGTATACTAAAAGTAAGCCAAAGGTAAATGTAGCCTTTTTAGGGCTGTGTAAAGTTGACCAAATTACTGTAGTCTAATATAGGCTGTTAGGCGTGAATAGGCTACTTTGTTGCTACAACTGCAACTCTTCCGATGTTAATGGGGACGAATAATGACATTTTCCTGTATTTTGGGTGAGAAACCCGGGGCATCTCCCTTAATTTCAATGTTCAATGTTGATAGCTATGTAATGAAAGAGAACGTAATATGGCGCCAGAAATCACATTCCCTCTAGAACCTCAGTCCCTCAGTCTCCATTGAGTCTCTACGAAACCCGCAGCGCGAGGTCTTTATCTTGCTACTCTGCAAGAAAGAAGGAAATGAGGGGTAAACGTGGTGTGCAGAGAGGGGTGCCAAAAGTGTGAAGACGGAGACTGAGAGCTACATGGAAAAATATGCACCAAACAGGCCACTTTGAAATGTTGCTGATTTCATGAATAGAAAAGTTGGGTGACCCCCACTCCTAGACTAAAACAAGTTGGGTGACCCTCCCCTCAACAAAGAATAAAAAGACATGACCCTCCCCTATTTTCCTCCGGTGGTCCATTCCATAATTACCGAACGGTCCCTAAATGCTGTTTTCTTACCGTTTTTTTTAAGTTATTGCGCTGTCAATATCTTGTACAACAGACAGGAAATCTAGCTTCTCTAGCAACAGACTTTTTGTTGTAAACAAAATCAACGGAAGCACACTTAGGTAACGTGATAGGCACCGATGCTCATCTGTCCATCATCGTACAAAAGCCGGCCCAGACAATGTGATTGGTGTAGTTGGTTCGAACTGCTCCTGTTCGGGCATAGTTGCTTCTCAATGTCCAGACCGAATTTTCCGACTTCAAATTGTGTGGGAGGGGTTCAGTTCCAGGCTAATCTTATATCATTATCTAAGGTCATTCTTTAAGATCATTTGCACTAATGGCCTTCAGTTGTTGATGTTATGTAGCATGCCTGTTACATGTGAATGTAAATGAAGTGAATAGAACACATTTTACCCCTGAGAGTAATGCTGTCTTCAAGTCGATTCGAAAGTTGGATATTTCTGACTAAAAGAAAATACAATGGAATACCACTCGAAATCAGAGTTCCTACCTCTAAACTGAGGGCAAGTCCATCTACCTCGACATTAAAGTCAGAACTAAAGTCTTTCCACTGACTTCAGAGTTGCCTGGAGTACAGCATTAAACCCTTGACTTTGAGAGGTGAGGTTGAAATTGGAGGAACTGGACCCCAGCTTGGAAAAAGAAGAGAGAGAAAGATGACAAAGATGTAACTGATATAGAGGAACAAAAGAAATGGAGCGATTTGAAGAGAGATGAACAGAGGGACATGGAAAAGTCAGAGAGGTAGTGAGGTAGGGGATACAGAAAGGGAAGAAGTCAGGAAGTTGAAAGATTTAAAGATGAACAAAATAAAGATGTGTGATCACAACATCTGTCTGGGAGATGCAAAAATGTACAGACCAACGCCATGTCAAACATTTGTCTTAAACACATTAACTGAACAAAAAAATGCACTTGAAAATAGTACACGATTTATTGATTTATTATTTATTTTGTTGTTACATACCGTAAAAAATACCCTAATATATGTACTAAAGAATGGGTGTGGTCTACAAATAACCTTTAAAGCACATTCCAGCATGCTCATTTTTACTTCAGAGGAAATCCATACCATAACCATGCGTGGTCTCGCAATGATCTTGAGACCGTTGAAGACCTAAATCTCATGTTAGATTGTTATCAGGGATAATTGAGACAAATCATCCCAT
>NC_063201.1:9907207-9919707 GCF_017589495.1 Alosa alosa
CTTGTCTCCTCTCTCCTCTTCTCCTCTCTTCTTCTCTTCTCCTCTCCTCTCCCCCTCTCCTCTCTTCTCTTGTCTCCTCTCTCCTCTTCTCCTCTCTCTTCTCCTCTCTTCTCCTCCTATCCTCTCTTCTCCTCTTGTCCCCTTTCCTCTTCTCCTCTCCTCTCCTCTCCTCTCTTCTCCTCTTGTCTCCTCTCTCCTCTCCTCTATTTTCCTCTCCTCTCCTTCTCTCTTCTCTTCTCCTCTTGTCTCCTCTCCTCTCTTCTCTCCTCTTTTCTTCTCTGTTCTCCTCTCTCCTCTCCTCCTCTCACTGCTTCTCTCATCTCCTCCTGTCTCCTCTCCTCTCCTCTCCTCCTGTCTCCTCTCCTCTCATCTCCTCTGTCTCCTCTCCTCCTGTCTCCTCATCTCCTCCTGTCTCCTCTCCTCTCCTCTCCTCCTCCTGTCTCCTCTCCTCTCCTCCTCCTCTCCTCTCCTCCTGTCCTCTCCTCTCATCTCCTCCTGTCTCCTCTCATCTCCTCTGTCTCCTCTCCTCTCCTCTCCTCTCATCTCCTCCTGTCTCCTCTCCTCTCCTCCTGTCTCCTCTCCTCTCCTCCTGTCTCCTCTCCTCTCCTCCTGTCTCCTCTCCTCTCCTCTCCTCTCCTCCTGTCTCCTCTCCTCTCATCTCCTCCTGCTCTCCTCCTCTCCTCCTGTCTCCTCTCCTCTCCTCTCTCCTCTCTCCTCTCCTCTCCTCTCCTCCTGTCTCCTCCTCCTGTCCTCCTCCTCCTCCTCCTCCTCCTGTCTCCTCTCCTCTCTCCTCTCCTCCTGTCTCCTCCTCCTCTCCTCCTGTCTCTCCTCTCCTCCTGTCTCCTCTCCTCTCCTCCTCCTCCTGTCTCCTCTCCTCTCCTCCTGTCTCCTCCTCCTCTCCTCCTGTCTCCTCTCATCTCCTCCTGTCTCTCTCCTCTCTCCTCCTGTCCTCTCCTCTCCTCTCCTCCTGTCTCCTCTCCTCCTGTCTCCTCTCCTCTCCTCCTGTCTCCTCTCATCTCCTCCTGTCTCCTCTCCTCTCCTCTCCTCCTCCTGCTCTCCTCCTCTCCTCCTGTCCTCTCCTCTCCTCTCCTCTCCTCCTGTCCTCCTCCTCTCATCTCCTCCTGTCTCCTCTCATCTCCTCCTGTCTCCTCTCCTCCTCCTCCTGTCTCCTCTCCTCTCCTCCTGTCTCCTCTCATCTCCTCTGTCTCCTCTCCTCCTGTCTCCTCTCCTCCTCTCCTCCTGTCTCCTCTCATCTCCTCCTGTCTCCTCTCCTCTCCTCCTGTCTCCTCTCCTCTCATCTCCTCCTGTCTCCTCTCATCTCCTCCTGTCTCCTCTCCTCTCCTCCTGTCTCCTCTCCTCTCCTCCTGTCTCCTCCTCCTCTCCTCCTCTCCTCCTGTCTCCTCTCCTCTCCTCCTCCTCCTGTCTCCTCTCCTCCTCTCCTCCTCCTCTCCTCTCCTCTCCTCTCCTCTCCTCCTCCTGTCTCCTCTCCTCTCCTCCTCTCTCCTCTCCTCTCCTCCTCCTCTCCTCCTGTCTCCTCTCCTCTCCTCCTGTCTCCTCTCCTCATCTCCTCCTCTCTCTCCTCCTGTCTCCTCTCCTCTCTCCTCTCCTCCTGTCTCCTCTCCTCTCCTCCTGTCTCCTCTCCTCTCCTCTGGTTCCACTTTGTTTCCTATTGCAGAAAGTTTTGCCCCGTTCCTTACTCTCCCCTCCTGTTGCCCACATGAATATGTTTGTTTGTGTGTGTGTGTGCATGTATGAATCTGTGTGTGCATGTGTGTGTGTGTGTGTGCGTTTGCATGTGTGTGTGCGTTTGCATGTGTGTGTGTGTGTGTGTGTGTGTGTGTGTGCGTGCACGGAGATGCTACACATGGAAATCTCCCCTGTCTCCCGGCCCAGCTGCGGAGCGACACTTCAGATGCCGGCACTCCCTCCTGCGCCGTGCCGCGCGGCGTGCTGGAATGATCCCAAAAGCCCGATCTGGCAGCCGATCAGAAGCACAGGGCCGGCAGAGTCAGGCCCCGTTATCCGTCTACCCCTCCAGAAGCCCGGGGCGTGGCCAGCCAAGGCCGGGACAACCGCCGCTCACACACCCACAAGATACACACACATTCACACACACAGAACAATAATGCTTGCACGAAATATACAGGGTCAAACTGGACGTCTCTCTCTCTCTCTCTCTCTCTGTCTCTGTCTGTCTCAGTCTGTCTCTCTCTCTTAGTCTGTCTCCCTGTATATCTGTCCCCCTCTTGGTCTCATTGTCTGTCTCTCTCTGTCTATCTCTCTGTCTGCCTGTCTGTGTGTCTCTCTCTCTCTCTCTCTCTGTCTTTTGTCTCTATCAATGTCTATCTGTCATGCCTGTCTCTCTCTCTCTGTCTTTTGTCTATCTGTCAAGCCTGTCTCTCTCTCTCTCTCTCTCTCTTTTGTCTCTCAATGTCTATCTGTCAAGCCTGTCTCTCTCTCTCTCTCTCTCTGTCTTTTGTCTCTCACTGTCTATCTGTCATTCCTGTCTCTCTCTCTCTCTGTCTGTGTCTCTCAATGTCTTTTTTGGGTCTGTCAATCTGTCTGTCTGCCTGTGTGTCTGTCTCATGCGCATATGCATGTGTTTTGTCTCTATATCTTTGTCTGTTCTCTTCTCATGCTACCTGCACGGGGTGACGTGTGTGAGTGCGATGAAACACACACCAGCGCACAGGCTATAAATACTCACCTGTCATATGAGATCAGTGAGGAGAGAACACACACACACACACACACACACACACACACATACGCACACATGGACACGGGCATACAGACATAAACGCCCTCAGCTCAACCTAAGCATGCATAGTTTTGCTTGGGCTGTCTTTTAAGGTTGTGTTTGTCATGGATGCCTCCGTGAAAATTGAAGGAAGGAAACCTATTCTCAAAGAGTCATAATTACTGGTGAAGCAATGAGTGGTTATATATAAATAGAGCCGTGCAAACGTTCTGTAATGTGAGGATGCTCTCAAAAATAACGATATACTGTAAATAGTTTTTTACTTGCCAAATAACAACCAAAAACTCAAAATCAAGTAAACATCTGTTGTGACATCCTTCTATCAGGTCACCTTCAGGTACACTTGTGCAGTTTATTAAGGATGAAGGATTTGATTGCTTCTGCCTCTACATATAATATCAAGTTACACTTGTTTCTTCTCATTCTAAGATGAATTTCAACCTACACTATGGTTTGTTAGTTGTATTACTTTGACCTTTACTGTAACTGCATGCAAATGTCTCACTTGAATACTTTACTGTTTTCAGAAAAGAGAATTGCTATCAACACCCAAATGCTCATAATTAAACAAAATAACTGCCCATGACAAATGTTATGTGAAACAAATGTCTAAAGCTTTTGTACAGCACTGTGTAGAGAACACTCAGCATATAGACGCCTTCTCCCCAACACTAACACCCTGCCACCATGAGCAAGTTTCAAGATGGAGACAGCAGCATAGCCTCTACTCTCTTTTTCTTGCACAACACACACACACACACACACACGCACGCACACATGCACACACACACAGACACACACATCCGCAAGCTAAGACAAACACACATACTCACAGAATAAACACTTGATCCATTGGGAGGATCACTAAATATAGTTTGAGCACTCAGAAGAGAACTCTCTCCACAAGCTATGCAGAGAACATTAATTGGACCTCTTTTCAAAAAGGAAACTACGCTACTGTTTCAGTAAGCTCTGTTATACTATCACAGTATTTGACTGCAATGTGTGCACAGACAGATCTGTCACAAGCCTGGGTTCCAGACATAATTGTAGTTTCAGAAGAACTATTCAAACCGCAAGATGGTCTCTTGGAGTTGCTATGGTAATAAGCGCATAGTTTAGCGCTGTATACTGTAACAGTAAGTACACGGGGTAATTAGGACCCTATGTTTGGCACGAGCGCCACGGCAACCAGGCGCTCCACATGGCCATTTAACTGCAGGCAGCGACAGGCTCCAGCTCCGTACTATCTAAGCATGGATGGACCCCACTGGAGAGTCAAGCCAGCTTCCAAACCCCAAAATATGTCTGTCGAGAAGAAAAATATGTCTCTGTTTGTGTGTGTGTGTGTGTGTGTGTGTGTGTGTGTGTCTGTCTGTCTGTGTCTTTGTCTCTGTCTCCCTCTGTGTGTGACTGCGGGTGGTGTATTTGGTGCTCGTGAATCTATGTGTGTGTGTGTGTGTGTGTGTGGGTGTGGGTGTGGGTGTGTGTGTGTGTTTGTTGTGTGTGGATATGCCGATGTGCAAATATCAAATGTTCAAATATCAAATGTTCAAATGTTTGTTTTGTATGTGTGTGTGTGTGTGTGTGCGTCGCGTGCGGCGCGTCTTGGCGTAATGCATGTGCAGTGTGTGTGCATAATAAGGTGTGCATGCATACATGTATGTATGTAAGTATAATCTTTTTCAGTATGTGTGGCTGTGTGCTTGGCTGTCTATGAGCCATGAGTCTGGCCATATTTGGTACAATGTCAGGCTGAAGGAGCCCTGTGCTGGGTGGCTCCGTTGCTCTGTGTGTTCCCTGAGTCAGGGACCAGTCAGCACTGAGGCGCTTCCACAGCACAGACACTGCGGCGGGCAGCAGTCAGGCTGGGAGGGCTGGGCTGGACTGCTGCTGCTCAGCGATTGTTTTGGGGCTGCGTGAGTACTGGACTCCCCAGCCTTGTCGGTCCCAGCTGGGCCGTGACCATTGTGTGGGTTACACATCGCAGAATTCACAGAGCTAGATAAATGGATTACTGGTGGAGAGATGCTGGCAGCACACATACGCACGCACGCACACACACACACACACACACACACACACACACACACACAAAACACACACACACACACACACGCACACAGACACACATAGACGCACACACACACACACACACACACACACACACACACACACACACACACACACACACACACACACAGAAAGACAACATGGATCTTTGAAGAGTGTAGGATATGGGTACTGAGGAAGAGATGTTCCAGTGTGCATATGTATGTGAGTGTAAGGCTGTGTGTGTGTTATCTGGGTGTGAATGCCTTGCTTGTGCCAAAAAAGACAAGAAAGTGAGTAACTTTCTTTTCCTTCTCTCTCTGTCTCTCTCTCATGCTCTCACACACACACACACACACACACACACACACACACACACACCAGGTCAACAGCTAAACGAATGGACTGCTTCGTTTCTCTGTGACAGATCGTCTAACTATGGGTAAATCCAAGCAGGCTGGTGAAAAAGGTTGTTGTTGCTGGGGGCTGCTGCTCTGTCTCAACTGAGGGCCAACTAAAGAGATCTACAGTTTTAACTGCATTATGCACATGTGCCGTCTCTGAAGCCATGCTACTGACTTTTGTGGTTACACACAATGACACAAGTGTAATAATATCCAGGAAATTTGAATGATTTCGTTTTTAAGCAATTTTGTGTTTTAAATAGACTTGAGTATTTTTCGCTATCTAATAAATAGTTTGAAATGGAAAAAAAAAAACTTTCTCGTGCGTCACTAAACGTTCCTCCTGCGCACTGGTAATAGCCTGTGTTTATCTCCCATTATTGTTTCTGTTTTATTCTCCACTAGTGGTCTACGAAGATTGCATTTTATTAAATGGTTAAATAATTAACAATGCAACACCTGACTGTATTCGTTGTAATTATTGTTAGCTATTACCACAGTACACAGTACAATAATGTGTGCAGTAATTTGTGGGTTACATCTTGTTATTTTAAGTAGGTCCATTTAGTCTCATATTAAGCTGCTTCTTCCCTCCTTTTTATTTAGGCACATCTTTTTTTCTAGAGCAATATTTGGCCTTCGTTGCTCTCCCTGATCTCTCTCTCTCTCTCTCTCTCTCTTTGCTCTCTCTCTCTCGGGCGTCTCTGTTCTTTTCTTGTCCTTTTTTCATTCTCTTCGACCTTTCATCCCCTGCCCCGCGTGGCCTGCGGCGGTGTGGGAAAGAGGCTGGAAGTGACAGCCTAATTATGAGCTCGAGGCCTGTTTATTACTCATTAGACAATTCACTGTAAGGCCTCTACTAAATGAATAATTTTGTATATATTAGTGAATCACAATATTAGGTCCGCCAGCTATAGCCCGAGCGGAACCCATGCTGCTCTCCGACAAAAGAAATAAACGCGACACCAGGAGGTTCTTTAATTTCGTCCACAAAAGCTCGTGAGAAGATATGACAAGGAGAAATTACAGCAAGGGCGCGTGGGAAAAAATGAAATTTGCGCACCTGCCTTCCTTTTAAAAGCCCATCGTCCTACCCCCACAGCATGGTCTGTGTTTTAATGTACGAATGCCGGGTTGACACGGAATGGAGTCTGTTGCTTTATTACTGGTCCGTTATCGTTTGTTTAAGTAGCCTACATCTTTGTTTCACGTGTTGATGTTTTAGAAGAGGTTAGGCAGGCAAAAGGGCTATTGAAAGTTTATGGTGCGTGATTCATGAAAGGCTCGTGGGCAGATCATGTAGACATATTGGGCCACAATAATCAGTTCCACAAGGAGTGCATGACGAGGGGCTGCTTGAGGACTGAAAACGGCACTTTTGCCAGCGTGGCAGATAAACGCAAATGACACAAGATGGAATGTTACGGAATAAAGGAATATGGCTTTTTTTGCAGTCCACTGGCCTAGATAATACTAAAATAATACCAAAAAAATGTTCCTTTCACACTCAACCACTATTTTAGAGCTCTCCACTAAACTCTCCATTGAAAAGTTCATTTATCACAGTCATATTTGTTTACTATGAAAATATACATTTTTACATTTACCTTCAATAGAAATCTATGTTTGTCTCTTGGAAATCCTCATCAACGTTAAATAGGCCTACCTATTTGCCCGACTAATTAGACCATTTTTTCCTGTCAAAAAAGTTCCAGCAGGAAACGTCACGTTTCGTCCTTTCTAGACAGAAATATTTATGAATTACTATTGGATTGTGATTTTTGGTTGGCCGGCTAATTATTCCAAGAAATTAAATAATGACATCTCCATCTCTCACCGACTGAGAGAGAGAGAGAGAAAGAGAGAGAGGGAGAGAGAGAGAGAGAGATTCATTTTGAATCCAGAACGTCTGTTCCAGACACTGACAGTCTCTCAGCCTGGAGCCTGCTGCCCATGTGAAAACCAAGCCGAGCTGTAGGCTCACAAATCCACCGTTCTCCAGCACATCCACCCATAGATGTCGCTGCAATCTTTCACATTCACTACTCGTGCTCACAAGGCTCTTGCTTCCCAGTGTTCCAAATGTTTAAATATTTAAAACACATTTTCGATTACTAGAAAGGAAGTAAAGACAATTCTAGTTGTGCTCTTATAATGATAACAATAACAACAGACCAATAATAATAATAATAATAATAATAATAATAATAAGATGCTTAACTTGATAGGGATTGTATAATTTTAGTGTTAATACTTAGCCTACTTTTGGTCTGTCATTGTTTGGCTAAACATAATGAAGACTGACACCATCATGCCAAGTCACCAGGACATTTTCTTAAAAGTTTACATTATAGTGTCATCTCCACTAATCCATAACGCACAACCCATGCCGGGGCTGGGACATACACACTCACACACACAAACTTGCTTCTTAACACCACAATTTCTCTGCACTGTCATTCCAATGTCCGTTTCTTTGAGACATTAATAATTTATCGCCGAATCGACTTTTCTTTCTGACAGATTAGATTCGAAGCATTTGATTTTGTTTGGGCAGGGCGTTCCCACATTATTACTTAATGACCAGCCCAGCTGCCTGCGTCCCTTTCCCCGCTCAGGAACCATCTGGCCTGTGATTAGCACTACAATGCGCGCCCCCGACAGACACTGCGGCAGTGGGCTGCAAGAACACACCACTACTATTGAATGTTCACTCGACTCCAGCTTCTCCTGTCAAAATAGGCAAATACACTCCCCCCCTAAAAACAACAAATGAAAGCCTGTTAAATATTGAAGTGCTATTTTTTGTCGTTTAAGTAACGGTCTGACAGTGGCTTATAGTAAACACAGACAACCAGCAAAATTGTTGTTACAAAACCTGCTTGTAAATATATCAGTATTAGGACGGTAACTATTGTCATATTAATTATTTTATTATTATTAATACAATAATAATAATAATAATAATAATAATAATAATAATAATAATTCCCCTTCATAGCAATTAAAACAAATTTTGTTATTGTCATTTTTGTCACGCAACACAGAAAGACATGTTGTTTAAATTTATGTATAATTTCATTTAGTTTATTAAACAAAATATATGATCTGAACAAACTCCGTCAACGCTCTATTTACAAATTCATTGTATCACTGTATTTACAAAGGGAAAGACACCAACACGGGAAAGACAAAAAGCCTACCAAACCTCCCCAGGAAAAGGGTGGATATCACGGGGGTTTTATGTACAGTAAGAGAGCAAGTCCTTCCTCGGGCTCCTTAAGATGCACTCCCTTGATTTTCTCTTTTCTTTCTCTTGTTCTGATGCACGGGCATGTTTTAGAGTCCGCTCATGAAGGCAAACAGTCTCTTCTCAGACACGCGGTCTGGATCAGGCGGAAGACAGGGCTGTCAGAACTCGTTGCGTCGCCTCTTGTTGATTTCTGGGGCTGTGGGATACAGAAGGCAATTTTAAATAAACGCAACTTTTGAACAAAACCTTTCAGCAGGAAGCCTTTATCAAGCCCCGACAAAAAAAATAAAACCTATCTGTGCTAATATAAAACTGTCAACGTCTGCTCCTAGTGATGTCACACTCGCATTTACTACAGCTCTCTGTTCTGCCTAATGCAATTTGCCTTTTGCGCCAAAATTGGCCATTTGTCACAGAACCCATTTCCTCAAATAATGTGTCAAGATGGGTCTCAGAAGAGCCGTAGTGGGGCATGATAAAATCAGTCTTTCACTGACTGCTACTGCTGGGCAGAGGTTTGAGGTAAACGGTGGCACTTGAAAGCTGGGAAGCGTTTCCCAGCCGGACGGCTCTGGGGGCGGCCGTTCCCCGGGGTCTTTAGGGGCTGCCGGATAAGTAGTGACTCTCCCGGGAGAAGAAGGGGGAGTAGGGGGGCGCAGGCCTTTTGTCACCGGGAGAGCTGAAAGTCTTTTATTCAACCGCATATTTCCCCTCAGCTAATGTTGTCAGCCATGCGAAAACCACTGATGTAGGAGTAAGACATGAAGTAGGAGGGCTGCTCTATATTTCAGTTAAATATAAATAATGATTCGGCACTGTAGAAATGTATAATAAATATTTGTATAACCCCTACAAATAGATCATAAAACCACAGTAGGCTAGTATATAAAAACTAACGTAATTTCTTTGACCTGTATAAAGCTGCACATCACCAACAACAACAACAGTAATGATGATGATGATGATAATAATAATAATAATAATAATAATAATAATAATAATAATGCAATGTTTCTTTTAGCCGAAATGCTAGTGGCATAATTGTTGCAATATTTAATTTGCAATAGCCTTTTTCAGTAGTGGGCCTACCTTTCATGGATTGGTCGGAATGATGACTTCAAGGGTTGTGTTGGCGATTCAGCTCCTACATTTTCCCGATCTGAAATAAGAGGTGGTGGTAATGAGATAAAATCCTTTTCTCTTCTGCGTGGACTTAAACGTTGTTGTTGAAACTTATGGACAACCGGAATTACAAAATACACGATAAATATTGCATGGCCCTGGAAGACAACAATTAAACTACGTCTATAAGACCTACAATTTAAAATAAATTAATTAATTCAAAAATATATATATACAAGTATAATTGCGAGACAATTAGTAGTGACTGTAGCGTTGCTATATATCGTTTGGTAGCTGTTGCTGTAGCTGGTACTTCAGGTGGTGTGCCATGTATTAGCCTGGGCGAATAGGGCCTAGAGAGATGGGTACCTGAGTGTTTGGGACTGAGATCCTCTGGACTGCTTTCGCGGCTCAGCGACGCTACCGATGACAGGAGCACTGCAGAAGGCTGCTGCGTGTGGAACTGGTGGCTGTGGTGATTATGGTGATGCTGATTTACTCCCAGGAAAGACCTGACATTGAGCAGGGAGTTCTGGCCCAAGAAAGCGCCATTTGTCCAGTTGTGAAATTTCCCAATCTGGCATGTGTAAAGTCCGTGGCTCGACAGGAAGGCCGGGTGCTGGAGCTGGGCCGCTGTGGGACCGGTAGGGCCAGAGGGTGACGTAGGTTTCTGAGAGCTGTCAGGACTTGTGGCAGTCTCTGCTAAGGACCATATTTTAGGCTTATTGTTCACCGGAAGCGGAAAACTGCCCGGTTCACCCGGAGACAGTACCCTGGTGTTGTTGTTGCTGTCAGATGAGTCTTTTCCAACAGAAAGAGTGTTTTTAGATTTCTCGAAAACCTCGTGTGCTTGCAGCGCAAGAACCCGCCTTTTCTCCAGGTTCTCCAAGTCCACGCGCTCCCTGGCCTCTGCCTTTTCCTCTTCGTCCTCGTTGCTTTGATCTCCGTCGTTATCGTCAATCTTATCGATATCTATGCTTTCCAGATCAATCTCCTCCTCGTCCTCATGCTTCTCGGCGTCACCCTCGTTGTCACTGCCAAAAATGTTTCCATCTTCGTCTTCTTTACTCCTTGCCCCCCACGTCACCTTGTTCTCCTTCTTCAGCCTCCTCCTGGCGTTGGCGAACCAGGTGGACACCTGCGTGAGGGTCATCTTGGTGATGATGGCCAGCATGATCTTCTCGCCTTTGGTGGGGTACGGGTTCTTCCGGTGCTCGTTAAGCCAGGCCTTCAGTGTGCTGGTGCTCTCCCGAGTGGCGTTCTTAGGCCGGGCTGGGTCACCGTACTGAAACTGGCCGTATGGGTAGAAGGCCGGAGACGTGTGTGCAGCGAAGCTGGCGGGATGTACGCCAGGACTGTCTTTTAGGTCATACTGTGAGCCCTAGTGCCGAGAAAACACAGTGTCAATGTCTCAAATTGTGGAGGACATGAAGCTTTTAAACGTCTCTACACGACCAATCAAAGTTTACTTTAATAGGCCACAAAGCCCACTGAAGTGGCTGTCAAGTCTGAGAGTGCACGCAAAACCTGTTTGGTGCTAATAGGGCTACATAGTAAACTAAGCCTACTTTAAACCCCCAGAGGTCTCAAAGCAGACAGATATTACATCCCATAAGCATAGCATTAATTATTTAGAATTTTGAGTAAATTTACTCGGGGAAAAACAGTTAGATAAAACTTGCAAACAAATCTGTGATCATGTCCAGCATAAAGATAAAGCACTCACACACTGAACAAAATACGCCTTGAATATCGTCTATATTTTTGCAACGTTGAATAATTCTATTTTTGGGACTGAGCTATGTATTTATCTTTGGTGGGCATGTAAAAATTATGCAGCGCTCATTTTAAGGAGTTAGTTGGTCTAATGCCTACATGCATGGTCTAAAACACCAGCAACATCTTTATTTAACAAACTATTACAGCGCTTTACAATCGTTCAATACTGAGGTAAAATTCAACAAAATGTATTTGTTTACATGAGTAGGCCCATTGAAGATCAACCGAAAATGGTAAACATTAGGCCTAGTAGGCTACAAAAAATAAAAGTAAGAAATACTATCCTTTCACAAACAGTAGGCCTACAACTTGAATAAATAAGCCGATAAGATTTCACTGAATTTATGCAGGCTGTATGGAGGGCCTGTAAAATTATAAGGCTGTCGACAAAATTAATTATCGAAATATGTCTTTGCCTTTGTTGTTATTCCAGCGCTGTTTATAACCAAAATGGGGTAACTATTAAACACTTGGCACCCCCGTAGTCTCTTTTCATTTTTTGTTTTTCTAAAGTGTAGGCTACTTCCCTGCTCTACGCAAACTCACATCGAACATGTGACCTATTGCATCTGACAACAGCCTGCAAAACAAATGTAACCCCTCAGCCGTTTATTTTTGGATGTATTTTGAAATAGGAAGCTCTCCTCTAAATCGTGCAAAACAATCAGTTTACGCAATAATCTTCGTTTTTTTTTAAAATTAATTTGTAACGTTAAATCCAATCCAAATGATCAACTTTCTTGTTGCAGAGCTACGTTATTGGGCAACCCATATGCAAAAATACAAAGTCATGCTCAAGACGGAGGTTTTACTTGACGCTTAAAATTATATTTATAAAAAAATGCACAACATAATAATAAAATGCACAATATCCTTACCATTTGCGAAAAGAGCGCCAGGTCCGCGCTAGTGTAGGGCAGGAAAGCGCTGTAATGCTGGGCTGAGTACGGGTTGGCATACATGCCCAGCACCGAGCTGACCGCAGCTGCAGCCGCCGAAGGGCTGTTCCCGATCTCAGCGCTGCCTCCGCGGCTGGAGGGAGTCAAAACTCCCGGCCTGTCCCCGCCATACACCGCTTGGGAGGCACTTAAATACTGTGGGTAGCCCAGCTGGGGGAAAGACATCTCCT
>NC_063201.1:9924707-9929707 GCF_017589495.1 Alosa alosa
TGAATCTGTTTTTAAATGAAGGTACATCTTTGTCTTCATCCATGTTCTGTCAGGGACTGTTATTTAAAAGGCCTTCTCTGACACTTAGTCCTCAGTCCTCTCTAAACACCCTGGGGAAAAAGAAATAGAACAACATCCTGGAGTTTTTATTTTGCTGATTTAAACAGCTTCTATAATAAAATAAATATATGTTTTTTTACAAAATAGACATTTTAATTTACAAATAAAATATATATTACCTGTACTACTACTAGTAAACATATTAATACTAATACTACCAACACTTATCCTACTATTAAGTATGAGTTATGATTAGTCACTTATTCTTCTTAAGATTAGTTTGATATAGAGATTCACACTCAAATAGTAGCATTGCACAACACCTATGTATGTCGAACTGCTTCAAAAAGGACAATACTGCAAAATAAATACATATAAAACATTGATGCTGATTCAATGCTGTGTCCCATTTGCTACATTATTAAATGCTATGAGAAGATGTTTATTTCTTTAGAAATCTGCACAGAATTTCACTTTAAAAATATAATGCATATTTACAAAATGCAAACAATGATTTTATTTTAGGGAAATTACTTTAGAGTTTTAGGTTAGAATTGCAGAGTGAGGTAACACGAAAGGCCTATGAAGACCAAAGTGTTTAAGCTGAGCAGCAAGCAGTGACAGCTGCAGCCAACATCTCACTGAACAGCTATGTCAGGGCAGAGTGGAGGAGAGGACAGTTCACCACAGGTTTATGTAAAAAAAACACAAACACAAAACATGCTCACCCAGACACACACTGAGCTACATGGTTCCAAGTTCACCTGGCTTGCACACACACACCTGGCTTGCACACACACACACACACACGCACACACACACACTGCTATACCAAGTTACCCTGCAATTTGGTGTTTTGTGGCACTAGTGGTGTGTATAAGAAATGGCACAATAGACCGACAACTTCCTGCATCCAAGTGCCTTAATCTTCATTATCCTGTTATACCTTATGTCTGTCTGCCTTTAAAGTCAGTGACACATAAAACAGCATCTGAAATGTTAAAGTGTCCTAGGTGGAATTCCTCAATATACACACACATCATATCCAAACACAATGCATTAGCACTCTAAATCAAGTGGGATCAGCAGAGAGTAAGTAGTAAGATGGCAAAAAAAATCTGAAACCGAATTCCAAGCAAAGCTCACAGAGAGGAGAACACAGAGCTTTGAACACATTGTCATGGCGAGGATCACTGAGAATCTCTCATTTAAAGAGGTGGTTTTAAGGAGAAAAAAGAAGAAACAGTTCACCCTACACATATGAAAGGCAAACCAGGCTCTCCCTCAATCCCAGGGGGCTATAGTCAAAGGTGATTAGTGAGAGGGGTGGGTCAGTGTGTGTGTGTGTGTGTGTGTGTGTGTGCATGCAAGTGGTGGGGGGCTTGAAATGTGAGAAGTGCTTGTTAATTGTTTTGGCTCTTTTCTAAGGGAAACATATCAGCGTGCGATCTGGGGGAGGTTAAGTACCTCTTTGGCCACAGGGCCTGAGATAATTAATAGCCACAGTTGCAGTCAGAGCGTGCGCGTTAAGGCTTTACGGACGCTCACACTGTAATGGCTTGATAAACACACCAGCTAGGTCACCCAGGAGCATCAGATTAGGGGCGTTAAGGTGACACTTTAACACCTTCTGCAATCACAGATGGGAGTAGTGGCTGCTACTCTGCTCAGCCGCCTTTAACTGCTACACACATTTGATCCTAGATTTAATCCTTATTAACCTTCTATGTGTACATCATGAATAAATAAACTCATCAACTCATATGCTCATCCTAGATATTGTATATTTTTTAGATATATTAATTAAATGGCTGCATGTTGTATGCATTTTCAGACATAATGGCATATCACATTACCTGTGTATAATACTGGTGAAGTTTCCACGTATATCAGTTGCATCTGGGGTGGTCTCAATGACCCCGTAAATCATTCCTCATCTTTTGTTAAGTTTCCGCAACTCATCACCATGGTGCCCTACACCGAGGGCATAATAGTTCTACGTAGCATTTTCATTAATGAGAAAGAGATAATACAATGTACAGTGTGTGACACACACTCCCGTGATCAAGAAACAAATGGCAGTTTATTAGTTAAAAGGAGTTCAATGATTTGTAGTAGAACGTAATGTCATTTGTTTATGTGTATATTTCTATTGCAATACTGTCTTACACAGATTCCCCTGTCACCTCTCTGATAACATCCCTTCACTGTCACCTCTCTGATAACATCCCTTCACTGTCATGCTTCTTCTTCTTTCTCTTTCTCTTTCTCCTGAACTCTTTCTCTCTCTCCTGAACTTTCTGCTTGTCTCATCTCTCTCTCTCCTGAACTTTCTGCTTGTCTCATCTCTCTCTCTCCTGAACTTTCTGCTTGTCTCATCTCTCTCTCTCCTGAACTTTTTACAATGTAATGTATATTTTTAGTGAAATCAGGTGAGAAAATCCATTACAACACATTGCACGGGAAATCATGTGCTTTAATGTCATTATAAAACACTATGCATGACTTATGAAGGCTTATATCAAGTACTAAAAAATAGTGATAGCCTGTAAAATGATTCACAGACAGTATTACAAAATGTTCCATCTAAATACAACATGAGGTTCTGAGACCTGACCTGCTCTCAACTATTGATGGGGAACACTGCAGAGCACCACAGCTCAGCTTATTTCTGCCCTTTGAGCCCTTATTTGTGTACAGTGCTCATGCCTTTAAATAGCACATCTGCATACATGTAGGCTTTCAGTTCATTCGTACAGGATGGGCTGTAATGGCCAAATAATAATAAAAAAGATCTTCTCTGTAGAGTGGGCTGCACTTTTCACAAGAGATATTTATGCAGAAACAGCACGTCAGCGAAAGCATGCAAATTGGCTTTCAAATTATATAATTCGACTTTCATTTACAAACAGGGTTAATTGAAACTTAAGGGAAGGGAATTTATGATGCTGATGGATTTCAGCCTGTAGAAATGTTCTTTGAAATGAAAGGCTTTGATAACAAAAAAGGAGATGTATAGATTTAATCACGTACACAAACACACACACACACACACACACACACACACACACACACGCACACACGCACGCACGCACGCACGCACGCACACACACACACACACAAATGTCACACACAAAAAACAAAAGGAATATCAATGAGTGTTATCACTTTCATCTCTTTACAACGTCAAGATTTATATTCTGATTCCTGTTTGTGTTAACTATTGAGGTGGAGTGCGTTGCTGTTTTGGGAAATTTATTTTGACAAAGATACCAAGCACTCTTACCACCTTATGAACAAACAAACAACCCCAAAAGCCTCCTTTAATGTCATCCTTTCCAACCTCAACAACTTGAGCTACAATAGACTATACTTCCACCACAACAAGAACTGTTTCCACCTTTTTTGCCATCAATGATAGCAATTCTTATGGAAGCCGTTTCCGCCACTTGGGGAAAAAACAAACAAACAAACAAAAAAAAAAAACAGCCACAAACGATAGAAATCAATAGATAGTAAGCCAAATTTTTGAGATACCAAGTCCTTGTTTTTATAGATACTAAGTCAACATTTTTAGATACCAAGTCTTGCAAATACTTTGCATCTCATAATTCTGACTTAGTATCTCAAATATCTGACTTAGTATCTCAAAATATACCCCCCCCCCCCACGTGGCGAAAATAGGCTTCCATAATTTTCTAATGGTGAAACATGCAAGCAAATATTATTGTTTAAGAAGAGGAATGACGCTGTTATAGTGTAGTGCTGTGGAGGAAGAAGAAGAAGAAGATGAAGAAGAAGAAGAAGAAGAAGAAAGAAAAAGAAGAAGAAGAAGAAGAAGAAGAAGAAAAAAGTAGACTGATGCCATTTTAAGGTAGGCCCACTTTTTTGTACTAATAGTGCAATGCTGTGTCTTTGGTCCAGGTGTGTTAAGCGTCCAGGTAAATCCGTGCAGGTCACACGTTTGTAACGCCGTGCCTCTCATCTGCAGCTAAACCTGCCGGGGGAGACGGTGATGTGAGGAGGAAGTGTGTCCGCTTCTGGCGGCTTGCCGCTGATCTTGTATCGCCTGGCGTTGTTGGAGCAGCATTGATCTCAGCTGTGGAAGAAACACTCCTGCTCACAATGAAGTTCAATAACAGCTCCATCCGCAGACGTCTTGCCTGATTGGAGCGGGATAATGGTGGGAGGAATTGCCCTCAGCTGGACTCGGCGAACACTCACTAACACCGTGAAATCTCTCGTTAAAGCAGGAGAAATTTGTGTTCGCTACATAATTGAACATTTTTTATTTGTGTTTTTTTTCCCCTCTGCTCACTATTTTAACTCTCCTCCCCTTCCCTCCCCTTTCTCTCTCCCCCTACTCTCTTTCCTACCTCTCCCCCCTCTTTCTCCAATTTTCTCTCTGTCTCTCTCTCTCTTACTCTCTCTTTCTCTATCTGTCTCTCTCACTCGCGTTCTCCGTCTCAGCCCACCCTTACTGCTCCTCTCCTCTCCTCTCTTTTCCTCTTTCTCCTGCTCCTCTCTCCTCTCCTCCTCTCTTTTGTGTGTGCACCCATCAGCTCGGTATCGATCTGGCAGCAGTGTCTTTGTGGAGGCCGTTATTTATGTGGGCATGCAGTCTCCAGCTGCTGTTATGTTTGAGCAGGGGGGACAAGGCCAGGGATTTTGTTAACACTGAAAGGGAACATCAAAGCCAGGCAACCTCTGCAAGCCCTCTGCGCACCCACAACTAACCCCCACCCCCCCTCTCCCAGCCCACCCCTCTCTCGTCAAATAAGCACTTTCACAGTCAGTTAGTCCTTAAGTAATAGATATATTGAGTTCATCCTTGTAAAATGGACAACTAATTTATTATTTTCTCCCCCCCCTCTCTTGTCTCTTTCTGTTTGTCTCTCTCTCTCTCTCCCTCCCTCTGTGATCAGACTGGATTATCAAGG
>NC_063201.1:9932207-9944707 GCF_017589495.1 Alosa alosa
AGACATTTTATGACTTGATCTGACATTCGCCATCGCTGCTCATCGTTAATCTGTGTATATCTCTGCAATATAAGCATGGCTTCATGGGAGCTGTCTCTCCTGGCAATTATACTGGCCGTAACTCAACCAAACCCTGATCGCAATCTCCCAACTCATCATCCGCCTCCTTTTAAAATCATGACGGGCAAAGGGATCTCTCCATTACACAGATGCCTTCGCTAGCCTGCTATTAGGGGACGTTTAGGGACGAGCAGATTATGAATGAAAGAGAGGAAGACAAGCAGCATTTTGTTCTCCTGCCTTGAGAGGCCGCGAAGACGCAGCCGTAAAAGAGGGTGGGGGACCCCAAATTAATCCATTCATTCCAGGTAGGAAGCCTTCAAACAGGAACTATGTTATTAAAAAAGGAGGACAAGAGAAGAGAGAGAGAGAGAGAGAGAGAGAGAGAGTTTTTCTCAGAGTGTGTGTCTGTGGATGAGTACTTGTGATGTGAGTAGGAAGAGGTGATCCGGGCTTTGATAGATGGTCCACCCTGCAGGTCTCTCTCTCCTGTTCACCCATGCTCTTACCTGGCCTCTTCATGCTAGACCTGTCTCAAGTTAATAAATCATTTTCTCCCTCTCTCTGTCTCCCTCTCTCACTCCCTCTTTCTCTCTATCCCTTTCTCTCTCTCTCCCCCTCTCTTTCTTTCTCCGTTATGAAATATTAAGAGGGATCAGACGGGGCAGGTTAAAGAATTTCTTAAATTTTTATGCCGTGACGGTCTGTCCTGAGCATTCCTCTGTCAACCAACCCCCCCCCCTCCCCTCCACCCTCCTCCCCTCCCCTCCCCCCTCCCCTTAGCTGTCTCATGTTCGGGGACAGAAGTGATCCTCTGTGTCACTCCAATAGTCTAGAATTACACTTGTATCACTGTCACTAGCATATGGGGCTGGGCACCCCTGCGCCCCCGTGGCATTTAAAAGTGATAGCATGTGGATAGAGTCAGCTCTGACAGGGAGTGCTGCTCCCTCCTTCTGCTGTTCTCTCTCTCTCTTGCTCTCTCTTCGTTCTTCCCCTCTCTTCACTCTGTTTGACTCTCTCTCTCTCTCTCTCGGTCTCACTTCACTCCAGTCATGACAACATCTCCAGCTGGTCATTGGGGACCAATCACAGATAGCTTTACTGGGTTCAGATTCCTCAGGCTTACACACTCTTGTGTGTGTGCGTGCTTGCGTACATGAGTGTGTGTTTGTGTGTGTGTGTGTGTGTGTGTGTGTGTGTGCATGTGCGTGTGTTTATGTATGTGTGTGTGTGTGTGTGTGTTTATGTATGTGTGTGTGTGTGTGTGTGTGTGTTTATGTATGTGTGTGTGTGTGTGTGTGTGTGTGTGTGTGCTTTTGTATATGTTTAAAAGGAATAATGATGCTATAATGATATAAAGTATAATCATATATTATAATATTAATTAGGACCCCCTATCTGTTACACTTGGGAAATTGAGATCCCATTTGCCTTGGGTGGTAAGTGCTTAGCCAGTGTTTGTTTTTTTGTGAAACAAGAAGAAAGAAACAAACAGTAATCACATAAGGTTTTAAAGAAGCCTTTGCAGTCTACATAATAGATAATTGTTTACAGAACCTCTTGCTGTATATAAGTGAACTAAATTGAGGGTAAACTGTATTCTTCTGATAACATCTTACCATAGGCATACTGATTTGCACCCAATTGTCAATCACAACCAGTTGAACCCATACATAATCAACACCATTAACTTAGCAAAACAAGAGAAACAAAAGCCTGAATGTGTCACAGCCACCCCCTTGTGTTTAGGGACGGAGCAGATCCATGACCTGAAGGATTTCCAGGGGTTACCTGTGACCTAGGGTTCCCTTTGACTTGGGGCCCACGCAGCGCAGAGATAAAACTGCAAACAGAGGAGTGATGGAATCCATATGCGGCAGGGAGAGATTGAGCTCCAAACTTCAGCCGAAAGATTCCCCCTTGATTTGGAGTGTTAAGCTGCTAATGTGAGAGAGGCAACAGAGACAGAATGAGCTAGAGGGGGAGAGAAGTGAGAGACAGAGAGAGAGAGAGAGAGAGGGAAGGAGAGAGGGACTATGTGGGGACTTCCACGCTATTAATTGCTACACACACACACACACACACACACACACACACACACACACACACACACACACACACCTATTACTGACATGCAGCCGTCGCCATCTCCCTGAACGTATCCAGGCTGCTAAAGATCTCAGTGCCTCTGACCTCAGAGAAAGGGTCAGAGCTGCTCATAAATATCCTAAATGTGATTGTGAATAAGAAATAATGGCGAAGCACCATTTCCCCATGTCCCTCTCCTCTCCTGCCCGCTCTTCTCTGCAAATTCCTGCTGTGGTCTTATGTATTTTGATGATATGAAAGTTGACTGCATTTACATGCAAATAGAAGTTAGGCGATTAATAGGGAGAGAATGGGAGGCGAGGAATAGAGAAAAGAGGGAGATTGCTTAGTAATATCCCATTATGGCATTTAAATATATTTATCCATGTTCACACACTGAATTAGTATGGCAGCAGCATCAGAAGACCGTGTTGGTCTGATGACAATTTGGTTTTTCCAATTGGAAGTACAATTTCATCAAGTCTGACTGTCATTTCTAATAATGGTTGAAGTTTGAACACTGAATATTTTCATAGAGGCTAGAATATTCTGGACATTGGCAAAGTAATGCTAATTCTGAAGTGATATTTGGTTGTTGATGTTTGCAATATGAAGTGACAGATTTTTGTTGGGATGCATTTCATACCATCTATCTCTATATCTTTGCACTTTATTGAGAGTGATTCTTCATATTATTGCCATTTCTTTCTTAAATATTTTACACTTTTGTTAATTGGTCAAGCATCATATATACATCAGAGGCCCTAAGACTTCAAGGCAAGCTCTGC
This sequence comes from Alosa alosa, assembly GCF_017589495.1. Lineage (NCBI taxonomy): Eukaryota > Metazoa > Chordata > Actinopteri > Clupeiformes > Clupeidae > Alosa > Alosa alosa. Next base: position 9,935,147 of record NC_063201.1, read on the forward strand.
CTCCTCTAAAATGACACAAAACTTTTTTTCAATAAAATATGCACAAATAGGCTACAATTGTATTCAGAGCAACCTACTAAGTTCTTATTCTACATCAATATTGTTGCCCCCTTTATAATCCCATGGCAGCATGACCCATTTAAACCCATTAAAGTGCAGCTTCAATTGACTTCAATGGCACTTCAGAGTATGTTTTCCCCCCAGTGCAGCAAAGCTAGACATTTATTGGACAAATGCTTCAAAAACTTAATTTCTACGAAAGCTAAGCCTTTCTGAGAGTGGGCTGGTCAGGGCATTGGACTTTTGTGTGATGATTGGAGGAACTGTCAAAGTGGCTGGATTTCTTTTAGATTCATTAACAGTGTTTACCATCATGATCGAAGAATTTCAACAAGTTCAGTTCAGGTTTTGTAGAGTGTTGGCAGATGAAGATGAAAGTTACGTTTCTGCTCATTCGTAAAATGTTTTAGAGTTTGTTACTCTGTTTCCATTGCAAATTTAAGATTGTGCAGGGGAAATCTAGCCAGCTGGCTTGCTAGCTATGTGAAGTGGGAGCTAGATGATGCTAATATTATCTACCTGTTTGTTTTAAGTCTTCCTTAACTTCCTTACAAACAGAGACTCTGAATGAAGCAGAAAGGCAGATCAACACCCAGAATAGAGCCCACAAAGAAAGTATTAATTGTAGTTGTATGACAACTTCCCCATTTCAAAGAGCAGCATCCACCACTGACATATAGTCGCATAACATATAGTCTATTTATTTTTTTAATTTTTTTAAATAGACTGAATTTTTGTTTTCCAAGTAATTTCAGAGGAACTTTAATTGGGTTATTGTTATTTGATTTATCTTTACTCAATCAAAACACTACAACTGCACTTTTATTGATATTACCTGAAATACACAATTAAATAACATGACATTCATGTTTTCAAAAATGGAAATGTAGCATTTTGGAAAATAGCTCTTCAAATATTGTTACTACTCCCAGGGTAGTGGAGGCTAGACGCAAGTAAAAGCAGTTAATCCACCTCTGAAATTTCAGAAACAGAGTTTATCCATCTCTTATTAGAGTTTATCCACCTCTCAAAAGAGTTTATTCACCCATTTAAAAATCTGTATTATCCACATTCACAATATCTAAACTCTTCAACACTCTAGGAACCATGTAATATCTCTGGTAATTATATACATTTTGGACAACAACCTTCGCCGTCATCAAACATGTTCTGAATGCAAACATGTTCTGAATCCGATATTGCATGGCACAGTCCACCTTAACTGTGATCTTACTTGAATTCATAGTTTACCCACCTCTTATTTTACCACTACACCCCTACCCCAGAAGGATGCCATTTTCACTTAAAAGAAGGCTTGACTCTAAGCCTAGAAATCTAGACGCACCCTAGTGGCGGCAAATTAATTTGCTCAGCCTGTACGTCTAGTATCAAACCATAGGGATTTTGTTAGAGAGTCTTAAGGCGGGCTTAACAGGATAACGACAGTCCTGCGACGGTGAACAACAAGGAAGGTGGCTATGGCGAACGAAGAGCGGTTGTTTGAATCGGCATTGGCGTCAACTTTGGAGGAGTTGGACTTGTGCTTTTCTTTGAAAGTTGAGCAACACAATGCACTTATGTCATTCCTTTCGAAGAAGGATGTATTTGCCGTTTTGCCAACCGGATACGGATATGGTCGTAGTGCTGGCCTATTGCATGCCTAGGCAGTTTGAAAGACAATTCTCTGTCCGCCCCTTGGATTAAGCGAGGTGAATGGTTCGATTCCAGACTATACATTTCAATAAGCGCTTTCAGATATAACCTCCGGAGTATATGCGGAGGTTTGTCAAACGGAGGTCCTACCCTTCGGATGATTCAGATATGATGCTAACCTGCGGACCTTATACTGACCTTATACGGACGTATGTGTGAACGACATACACGCACATTACAGAATCTCCGTGTGGTTGTCAAGTGAGGGGTGGGGGCTTCACAAGTGGAGTTCACAAGATGCGAGATATGACGCAGAATAAATGCGGCCACTGCCTGTCACAGCTGCTTTTTGTTTACAAAGTGTAGCCTACTGTATGCATTATTTAGGCTAAAGAAGAGAAATCTATTGTGCGTAGGCTAATACTTGAAGTAGGCTAGTCACATAAGTGCGCACATACAGTATTTGTATGTGTGCTTCAAATAAACAAATTTATCTGTTTTCAACGTAATGTACCAGAATCTGGTTTGCGTTGGAGAGAGAGAGCATGCACAAACTTTATGGCAGGCTACCAGCCAATTCAGTAGGCTAACTCAAGACTTCAAGGCCATCACAACGTTTTTAAGCAACAAACAAAATACTAACATAACAGTGAAGTTGTTCGTGTTTTCATGGTTAATTTTTTCCAAAAGCATTCTCTCCCCATGCAGGCGCGCGGGAACATATATTTGACCATGGGTGCTGAATAACAAAATAATGGATGTCCGACGATTTCTCCCCTAACATGATATGATTTGAATTTAGACAGCTACGCCATTTCAGCGCGGTGTATGAGTAGGCCTAAGAGCAAGAGGTTTTATAATGCCCTGGACAGCCACATTCCACTGCAACTATGCGCAGCACTTGCCACTCCGACTCATCAATAAAAACTGCGCGCACACACCAGACCCAAAAGCGCACTTGACTTTACATCATTAAACTATTTCAGTATATTGCTTTTCTGATTGTCAAAACCACACCAGAGATGTTTAGCTTGAAAATATATGCTAATTAGGCTGCAATGACCTACAATGGCAAACAATTTCTGAGTAGCCTAACTTATGGTGTCTCCACTCCACAGCAAAAGTGTCCTAACCACAGCTGTTTCTATCTAAGCGACTCCAATAGTGAAAGGATTTCAGTGTCATATTTCGGTGGCACTAGCTAAGCTGTCGTGGAACTCGAGATGACATGTCTACTGATAGGCAACAGGTCTCACCCACACGAAATTCTAATTGCAAAAGATGCATCCTACCGCATCTGTTGTACTGGAGTTATTCGAAATTGGGCTTTTCACAATCCAACGATATATCCAAATTGCGAACTAGTTGGTGATGGTCTATGAAAACTGCCAGTATGCATGCTACACAGAGTTCTGACAGGGCTGCATGGCCTAATAAGCAGGCAAGATATAACCCACGATCGCCATGGTTTCATGGTTTCGTGTTTGTGGTAATAATGACAGCAACAATAAAACCATCTGTATCTTACGATCTTCATAATTCTTGACAGATCACCAGCCTCCTTTGGATGGTCATATGCATAGTTAGCCTATACCTTTAGTTTGCATTTACATTTTAAACACGAATCTACTGTCTTTACTGCCGGGAGAGAAAACAATTCTGTATTCTTTTCTGTAGCCTAATTCTGCCTAAGGCTATCAATGAACAGAGAACCGTGTTGGCTAACAATTTATTAAATACTCCTGTTATTGTCGTCAACGACGTCGCTGTAGGCTGCTGCCTTTTCGCCTTCTGCTTATGATGATTCAGTCTTTTGAATTCGTTTGGCCTTGCCATGCAGTTGTAGGCTACAACGTGCCATTTCCTTCATGTGTTCTATCAAAATGTTGTATGCCCTCATGGACAGTAGCTCCGTGATGTCTGCATCTTTCCAGGTCGGAGATTTTCTGGACAGTACTATGCCACTCCATCATAACAATGACTTACACGTATGTCTGAAAGCGCTTAATGATATAGCATGGCCCGCCAGAATAGGCTTGACTAACTTCAAATGACACAAGACCCAGTACCGAACCCTGTTGTACTCCCTGTTGGAGAATTGGTTCAGAATACATCCAACAGATCAACAATGGTCCTATAAAGATAACAATTCTCTTAGCAATCTTTAAAATCTTTTATATTGGCATATTCAGACAACACCATCACTGTTAAGTTGTGAGCTGAGATGGTGAACATTCTGTACTTAGACATGGATCGCAAGTATAACACTTCTAACTGTAAAATACTGACAAAACTTATCTGACACTTCAGTTGACACTGTTGTGCGTATTTAAACTATGTTTGAGAGTCTTCTCATCCTATCAGGCATTCTAGTAAACGCTTGGTGAACACACAGGCAAATGACTTTAAATCTGTTTTGGTTCCATGGTTAGAGGCCCAAGTTTGCAGGCAGATATATTTAGCTGCTTGTACCATATTTGTCCCTCTCCCTTTGGCAAGGCAAGCACTTAAAGTTGCATTAAACACGGAGAGGATGGAAAGTGCAGTATGCACTGTAGTGACATACATAAGAGGATCGGAGCGTCCTTACAGGCCTGAGAGCAGAGAAAGCATGGCATAATTCTGCTAATCTCCCTGCAGGATAAAAAAAACGACAGGGATAGACACGAGGACATGTCCAGAGAGCTGTTTGAGCTGAGAGCCACAGACATGGCTCAAAAACTTCTAATACAGGCCCTGCGGTCAGCATGGATGAGCACCAATGACATCTTCACAACCAAAAAGATCACAGTAAGCAGTCATATTGTGTGGTACTTATGCCACAAACACCATCATTTTACTTTCTGATGTATCCCAAAAAAACACCAATCATGTGATGTACAGTAACTTTAATTAAATATCAGCATGTGTTTTAACTAACTGTATTCTTTCTCTGTTCACCCAGACAATTACTAGGCAGAATTATTTGAACTAAATCTCAACTCAGTCTCAGTTTAGCATCATAAGATTGCGCTCCTTAGGGAATCCTAGCAAAAGAGCAGTCCGCACACAGATCACAAAGTCCCAGATCCAGACCAAATCAGGAGAAATATGTGATGCGATCTGGGAAAGCCCTTCAAATGGTGCAATTTTACCAACTTATGATTCTGATATTATCCTAGCAACATCCAAGATTTTGGGAGGATGGTATCCAGGATTTTGCTTGGGGACAGTGTCCAGAATGTTGCCAGGATGGTATCAGAATCTTAAGTTGGTGAAATTTCACCAGAGAGGGTTGAAACAGAGCAAAAATCAAGGATTTTTGAGTGCACCATGTGAGGGTTTTTTCTATATTGCATCACATATATACCTATAGAGATTGATTCACATGACAGAGATATCATTTCAAACACTGTGAGTGAGTCATTGAGCTTGTTGGCTGAGCAAAGTGTATGCAATAGAAAAAAATATGTTTTGGAAACACACATATGCACATTTGCATAATGCATAGTTATAAAATCTGAGGGTTCTGAGACAGCTATTTCCACGAGCATGTCCCCTACAGAGAGGCATCATGGTCAGCTGTTACTTTTTGTCTGCATTGTATTCATTGAGCCAAAATATAAACTCATTGTTATTCCTCACCAGGACCCTATGGGAGGAAATGGAAGAGAGTCATTGCTGCCAATGGACCCCTGTGCATTTGGTGTGTGTGTGTTGGGGGGGTGCTAGTGAAGGTGGTGTGTGTGTGTGTAGGGGGGGGTAGTCTGTGGAGCCCCATGACATTAGGGATCGATTGTGCTTCCAGTTGCAGGATGGGGGATGAGGAGGGACAACCGGGGACCTTCTCCCACTCATTAGTTGAGTGGAGGGGCGCAGAGGTGCTAACCGTCCGGCCTCCTGAGACATGGCCGACCACTTAGCTTCCTGACCACAGAGTTTCCCCTGTGCCCCTGGGAGGCAGGAGTTGTGGTGGGACTGTGGCGGTGGTGGGTGGCATTGCGCTGGGACTATTAATAACAGCGAGTAACGACTCACTAGTGCACCATGGCTAACAAGGACCAGCATCGGAGAATGGGAGATAGGTCTCCATTTGCTCAAGAAAAGTTGTACATTCAGGGTACAGAAGTTCACAAAACATGAATCAGTTTCTCCCTGCAACTTCCTGTCTTACTTTTCATGTTCACACTCTCCCTCAAACTTAGATGTAACTCTCTCTCTCTCTATCTCTCTTCAAACTAATCTGTTAGGTAACACCATTGCCCCCTCCCGTGTAATTAATCAGACAGTGGAGGTCTACCTGAGGAACTTTTGTACACAAATGGGCTGCTTGCATTAACAAGCGGGAGATAAAGGGCCTGGATAATGAGAGGAGATTCCTCTTTAGTCTATCAGCCCATCCCCCAAACAAAACAGCATAGCAAGGTGCTAATCACCATCATATTTATTTATATTCATATGACACTAAAGAGGGGAAATATTTATTTATAGTGAGTGAGTGTGTGTGTGTGTGTGGCTGGGGCCCACAGAGCATAATCAGTGCGGCACTGCTAAAATGCTACAGGGGCCTAAGGAGGCAGAACAAAGACAGATCATGGGGTAATTGGTATGGAGGACCCTTGTGTGTGTGTGTGCGTGTATGTGTGTGTGTGTTTGTGTGTTTGTGGATCTGTCGCCATAGCTAGCTGGCGATGGGAGAGAGTGGAAGCACTTGGATCTAAAGAACAGAGGGGGTCTCCCCCCATGGAATAGCATGATTCAGTGTGGAAGTACTTACAGAATGGAAAATGGCACATATTGGTTTGTATTATGTATTTATACATTTGGCCCTTTGTGTGTGTGTGTGTGTGTGTGTGTGTGTGTGTGTGTGTGTGTGTGTGTGTGTGTGTGTGTGTGTGTGTGTGTGTGCGTGCGTGTGTGTACATGTGTGTGAATATGTGTATGTGTTCACAAGGGAGGTTGAGAAATAAATTACTCACTCCCCTGAGTTCAAAGTACTTGTGTGACACTTGCTAGGCTGTTGTTAGCTACTAATGCGATCCCAGGATATGCAAGCACTAATTGCCCTTTCAAACACCTCCAATTGTGTCTCACTAACAAGCTCACATAAACAGTGGTCAATGAAGCAAATGCTTGCCTAGCTTGGTGCAAATTGCTCCAAGAGTGCATCTCTGCTGGAAAAAAAAGGAACCAATTATTTCCCACAGTTTCTAAACACTGAGCTTGACGATGTGTGTCGGTGAAAAGTGAACTTAGCGTTAGCTCCATATACAGTAAATGCTGTAATTGGCAGGTTTGTTTTTGCATTTTACCACATCTTGTCATATATGTGTGTGTGTGTGTGTGTGTGTGTGTGTGTGTGTGTGTGTGTGTGTGTGTGTGTGTGTGTGTGTGTGTGTGTGTGTGTGAAAAGCACATGGCAGATAAATAGAGGAGGTGTTAAGGTGATGGATAGATCATCCTTGGGTGTTTTCTAAAGCTCCTATGAACCTTCGGTGTGGAATGAGGTGTGAATGTGAGGAAAGACAGCGGCATCAAATAAACGCACACACACAGACACAGACACACACACACACACACACACACACAAAAGAGAGATAGAGAGAGAGACAGAGAGAGAGAGAGAGAGAGAGAGAGAGAGAGAGAGAGAGAGATGTGCACACACAATGCTTTTTCTAACAAACTATCATGAGAGACGTGTTCCTGGAGGTCAACTAATAAAGCAAGCTAATAACACCAACATCTCATGGAGCACACACATACAGCCTAATACAAAAGTTACTTTGGATAAATGTAGGAATAAGTGTAGATGTTTCTAGAATAACATCAAAACAGTCAAACATGAACTAAACATGGATAACAATAGCTGGAGCAGATTTAGATCTGGGCTAAAACCAGACGCTGTGCTAGAGTCTATGAAAATCACGATTCATTGAAATCATGATTCCAGTGTTCTCTCTCTTAGTGCCTTTGCCCTAATCTCGATTAGAGGCATCATCCTGCTTAAACAGCCCCAGCTAAATGAGCGAGCGCTTGTGTCCATTTGTGTATGATGCTCTTTGTGTTGCGGTCTAACTCTTCCCCCTCTGAAGGGCAGCAGTGTTGTAGTGCCCTTTGTTCCTGCCTCAACATGGGGCCGTGGAATCCAGGCAGTGTGTTTGCTACAGAGCTCGGAAAGCTGTTTGGGGCGAGCGTAGGGCTCAGGGATCAGTGCTAATATGACATCCAGGGCCAACATTTGCACAAACACACACACACTCACACACACACACACACACACACACACACACACACACACACACACACACACACAAACAAAACAAAGATATAGAAATAATTTACACACTAAAAACTATGCATATAAACATAGCACAAAACATACACACATGGATACCACACACACACACACACACACACACACACACACACACACACACACACACACACACACACACACATTCACACGCACACATTCACATTCATCAGTCAGCAAACACACACACACATTTACAGATCCACTTATAATCACCTAGAAAATACACACACACACACACACACACACACACACACACACACACACACACACACACACACACACACACACACACACACACACACACACAAGCCTGACACCCAAGGCCTAATCTGCTTAGTGTGCCAGGATAAAATGAGTATCCATTACAGAATCCCCCCCACACACACACACACACACACACACCCTCCCCACTCGCTCCTCGACCCCCCCCCCCCAGATCGCCAGCGAGGAGACAATGAGCAGCGGCCTGAGCCTTAATCAGGTATTAGGCACCAGAGCTGTAAGGGAAAAACAACTAATCTCCATCTTTACTCCATCTGCACTTGTAGACCCAACTCACAGGCCCTGGCTAGATCAAAGATGGCAGCTGAAGAAATCAGATTAGAGGCCTGCGGCTGGGAGAGCAGAGCCAGGGAGAGAGGGGAGGCGAGGAGAGGGTCTCAGGCAGAGCGGAGAGAAAGAATTAAACGAGAGAGAGAGAGAGAGAAAGATGAATGGTGTCTTTCAAAAGAAGAAGAAGAGTTTAAATTTGTAAGGAATGTCAGCAGATTTAATTTTGGACATGTTTTTTTTTTTTTTTTTTTTTTTTTTTAAAGCATTGTTTTTTAAGACGAATAATTTAAAAGCAAGTCTCATTGGCAACGTTTTGTGAAAACTCTGGTGAATATTACGAAACATGCATTATCATTCTTTTGTGGCAGTAAGCTTACCATTTGTGGAAAACTAAATGGGAAAAGTAAATAAGTGAACAAGTGATAAAGTTAATGTTATGTTCTGATTACCATACAACATCTTTCTGATTTTAAATGGTTTGACCTCACATGTTTGATTATGTAATTATTTCATAATTGAAATGAATTCATATTTCATAAAAAACAAAGCATGCTTTTTAACACTTAGAAATCCTTCCGGTCTTACTACTGTTTAAAAACGGTTAAAGAGTGGTGTGAGGCCTGTGTGCTGATATACGTGATAGGGTACATGGGCCAGATCTGGCCCTGGTATGGCCTAGAGTGAGGTGTGTGTGTAAGAGGTGTGTGTGTGTGTGTGTGAGGGTTGTGTGTGTGAGGTGTTAATGAGAGTGGATGGGGAGTCTAACCTGCATCTTCATCATCATAATGGATGAGGAGGCAAAACAGAGCTGAAGGCCGAGTCCCTCTGAGGATGGACACAAGGCCCCAGAGAAGCAGTCGACATCTGTTCAGAGAGGACACACACGTGCACAGACACACACACAGACACAGACATACACACACACACACACACACACACACATAGACACATACACACACGTGCACAGACACACACACAGACACACACACACATACACACAC
>NC_063201.1:9949707-9952207 GCF_017589495.1 Alosa alosa
AGCGAAGACCTGCGGTGAAGCGCACTCGCTGAAAGCGCCGCCGCTTAACGGGGGGAAGAGCGGTCATTACCGGCAAGCGGGCCGGGCTGGGATGACAGATGACTTCATATGCCATGCAAGCGGGCTCAGACAATGGCCGGGGCCCCCATGACGGATCGCCGCGCTGTAACCCACTTTATGTTAAACTCATTCCCACTGTTCAATTTCACAAGTGTAATTTTGTCCCGGTGCGTGGCATTGTCCTCTCTGGCCTAACTGGGTTCCTGCGGTAATGATTCTCTCTTCTATTGTATTGTTTTCTGCATAATCAGGTTGCTGGTGAAGGGTTTGGATGACACAACCATCTGTCAAGTGCATTTGTTTTGTAAAAAGCCCAGGAATAATAGGCCTTACAACTGGGGGCTATCTGTTATCAAAAAGGACTATAACCCACCTCTTGTTTTTTTTCAGTCAGTAAATTCTCTCTTTCCTTCTCTCACTCTCTCTCTCTCTCACTTCCATTCTCTATCTCTCCATAATACAGACTCCCTCTCTTTCTCACTGTCTGTAATAGAGACTCCCTCTCTCTCTCTCTCTCTCTGCCCTCTTTTCCTCCCCCTGCTTATTATACAGTACCCTTGGTTCCATCACCTCATTCTTTTGGAGCAGCTGTCACATGGGCGTCTTGTATTATGAAATTTAAAGCCACGATTCAATTAAGTGTCTGAGTTATCATCCCTGTTTTCTCACCTCTGCTCACATTGGGAGTAGGGGGACTGTTGTGTGTGTGTGTGTGTTTGAGTGTGTGTGTGTGTGTGTGTATGTGTGTGTGTGTGTGTGTGTGTGGGTGGGGGTGTGTGGGTGGGGGTGGTTGGGCGGGGGTTCTCTGCCCCCACACCCATGAATTCCCCCTCGTTGAGCCTGTCACATTTCATTTGGGGAGAAGTCCAGATTCATCTGGACCTGCTCGGAAACCTCATACTGCTGCCGTGGCGACGCATCCGTCTCATACGGCTGCCGCGGCGACGCATCCCTCTTCCTCTCCGAGAGGCGAGGGTGCAGGTCACCACAGACGGGGAGTGTGTGCCTTGGCAGCGGGACCTCCTCGCAAGACACCAGGTGTGTGTGTGAGCGTCTGTGTGTTTGTGTTTGTGTTTGTGTTGTGTCTGTGTGTTTGTGTTTGTGTGGTGTCTGTGTGTATGTGTTTGTGTTCATTTATTTTTTGTTTGCTTTGTTTTTGGGGCCTGATGCAGCACCAATTACAAAGCTGGTGTTTCTGTGTACACTATATGTGTATATGTAGGTTATATGCATATATGCATATATGACGGAAGATCTGCTCTGTATAAAGGTAGGTAAACATAAAAGTCAAAATCCGGCTGCACAGAAGATTTCTTCAATAAACAGGATGAGTAAGAAGGAAGTCTGTCTTGTATGTGTATATATATGTATGTTTATGTTGTCACCTTCCTGTTTAGTGCATTGCAAAGTAAATGCAGCTACAAACGTATTAATTAGTTTGCACCTGTCTTCGTTCACCTGGCCTATAATTCTCTTCCCTGTCTAATCTACCTCGTATTTAAACCCAACAATGTGTATATAAGTAATATGTTCTTTGGGAGGTACAGTAAGTAAAGGTTTTACGAGACTTTACTGAGAGACTGCACATACAAGAGTATCTCTCTTACAGTGTGGTCAATTCTTTTTTGCGGGGTATCCAACGCATTTAGGGGTTGAACATGACCACCACCCTCTGGGGCACATGCACGAGAAGCGCTTTGTACATTTTTGAGCATCGAAAATGTGTTTCTTTCTCTAACAGAGGGCCAAGATCACCCGAAGGAAGGGCTTTGAACAGGAGCCGTGGGACGGCCCTCGCCCGAGCGCACAGGTGGGAGGAGTGGAACCGATGGCGCTGTTTGATCCTCTCTTGTAGACATGCCGTGGCTGTCTGCATCCCCATCTGCACACAAATTTTCTGAGAGGCTATTCAGCTGCCTCGCCTCTAATGTAGGCCTGCAAAGACGAGCCGCCGATCGCACGGAGGCCTGCAGATGCCCTTCCTCTCGCCTGTGGAGCATTGATCGCAGATAAAACTACAAATCTAAATCATAGTCTTTATTTATTTATTTATCTGTTTATTTATTTATTTACTTACTTCTTTTCTGGAGCCGTTGCCATGCGAGACGTTCAGATGTATTTTGGAAGGAGAAGGAACTCATTTTACTGACCGTGTGAAATACATCAGGGTGCACACAGACACAAATACAGCTCATGGTAGTAAACACAAATGGCAGATTTTCAATGGCACATATTTTCAATTCATCCCAAAACTATTTGCACAAAAAATATTCTGCTACTGATGATCTTCCCACTGAGTGGTTTCAGTGGTTTTCAGAAGAAACCTAACATAATAATATAATATACCCTCAAGGATGGACACACAGGACTAATATGAAAAGAGAAACACACACACACACCCACGTACACAGACACGCACACAACGCACAAAAACACAAAC
>NC_063201.1:9954707-9957207 GCF_017589495.1 Alosa alosa
ATCCGAGGATCTATGGGGCAGTCCAGTGCTATTGTGATATTATGTGTTCTCTAAATTAATGATGCTCATCACTAACCACTTTAAGGACTCTCCTGAAAACAACCCAATGCTTGTAGAAGCCCTTGAAGGTAGTTCAGAGGTGCGGATTATGTACTGGGCAGGGTGGATATTTCGGACTTCTGTACATGTTGTTATTGCAGGGAGCATTGTGATTGGTTTCACAAACGTCTACACCTGTGAGATATTTTGGATCTTTATGAACACCTTGTCTTCCGAGGTGGACCAAATACAATCCAAGACATTTGAAACGGGGTTTAATACTGCCAGTGTTTTACACACACACATTTAGCCGGAAGGGTCAATGTGAGAGGGTTTTCCTCACTCTCTACATTCTGTTCCATCTTCTTTCTCCATTCTATTTGCTGTGATCCATGATAGCCTACAATACAGCACAAAGCTGGGTAAGTATCATTTGGTATGGTGTGATATAACCACAGTCATTTGTAGTCACGGGTACACTCTTAAAACAAATATATTGAAAATAATACAACGTGTTGTTTTAAAGTCATCTCTATGTCCAGATAGGGACAACACCTGTTGTGTTGTTTCTAACACATTGGTTTAAAGAGTGTAATGATTTGTAAATGGTCTCTTTGGTCTCTTTTCCATAGCAGCAATATTTTGTAGAAGCATGTTACTATAAACAATTGATATCATCATACTATGGACACTTATATAATAAATATATTCATCCAACATGTAGATATGGTCACCAAGTAAGAAAATACATAACCCCCCTTATGCTCAGTACCAATGCCTGAGGGCCTTGAACTGAATCTCATAACGGGTCTTGATTAATCTTACATATGAGTGAATCGGATAGCAGAGCACGCTCACGCGACTGCTTCATTATGTCATTCCCAGGAGAGGTGGCATATTATAGTGGGTGGCAGAACCAGCCTCAGGTAATGTGTGTAGTTAATACTTAGTTAATTAGCACAACAGACCTCTTTTATGAGTGCATTTTGTAAGATGGTGTACTTAGGGGTGTAAGTTAGAGTTAATCACATGTAGTTAGATGTATTTACACCGGTGTGTTCAATCTCTCCATTAGTCAACACTTTATGAACATCGTACCCAAGGTGATGAAACACAGGTGGGTCAAAACCGCCATGAGAAGATTGTGATTAATGAACATAGCAAGCATGTTTGTAAATGTGTACTGTATACCTTTGCTGAAGTGTTGAATTGCTGATGTAATATATTCAATCCATTTTACTAAAGAAATGTTACAATGTGTATCATACTGCAGATCTCTTGTGAAAAAAAGGCTGATCATAAGAAAAAGATGCAGTGAAGACAATTAGCATAAACAATAACAAAAATACAAACAGTGCAGAGAATTGTCACGTGGTGGTGGTAGATAGAGTATATAGATGGATAGATAGATAGATGGCCAAATAGATAGATAGACAGATAGATAGATATACAGATACTTTATTAATCCCAAGGGAAATGGTATCTAGTAGCATATTTGACACATAGAACAAGAAAACTGTGTTCTCGGCCTGTCTATCCATCTCCGACGCCGGACCAGGGCTATCTGTCTCTGCGCTGGCAGTGATAACATTTCTCAGCGCGGGCCAGCGAAGGTTAAAGGGAAGAGATAGCTCTTGTCATCGCCTGCCGCCGCCGCCGAAGGAAGCGACTCAAAATAGTCAAGAGAGAGGAAGCCTTGTGCTGATAGAGACCTCAAGCAGCTTCACGTCACAGCTCAACACGAACTGGTGTGACCGGGCAGGCGGACACACACACACACACACACATACACACACACACACACACACACACACACACACGCACACACTTACATGGACGGCATCAAAGCGTTGCGTGTGTGTGTGTTGGGGGGTGGGGGGGGTGTGGGATGGGGATTGGGGGGTCCTTTCCCAGGCTCCTCAGTCTGAGAGTAATTATATGATTGACCTCATGTCTTCCAGACTCGCAGGGGTAAAAGGGTGCTGATGGACCAGCCTACTGTTTGTCAAAGACAAAGCAAAACAGTGATCTGGTGATCTGTTACTGATTAGTACCACAATCCAGAATAAATTAGATTTGCTTTATCAGTATCTGTAAAAAAAATAAATTTTCATTGGCTCTATCTTCAACATGTGTTTATGATATTGTGGTAAGATGTTATGCTTTGGTTATGGAGTTTTGGATTGGTACAACTACAGTAGAGGCTGTGGTGTGGTTAAGTTTGTCATTGAAGGACTTCGGGGGATCACTTTAAAAATGTCTAACGACTGGGTGGCTATGTGCCCACCTACTAGTTTCAATGGACATGACTCAACTGGCCGTACTACGCTATTTGTCTTTATTTAGGCCCTGGGTTAGATGCCTGGGGCAAGGAATGACCGATATTATATTGGTGGTATGGGCCTGCCCTGATGTAACAAGCTTTATTTAGATAATCTGCAGGGGTCTGAGGTAATGTGGT
>NC_063201.1:9962207-9979707 GCF_017589495.1 Alosa alosa
TCTATCTATCTATCTATCTATCTATCTATCTATCTAACAGGTAAATACCGTAGCAAATAGCCATGGGTGATGACACAGCTTTTGAAACATCTATTTCCCTCTCGCTGGAGTGAACGCAGAACATGGGCTATTGACCGTTCGCACAAACAAAGGAATTAGGGATGATCTGCATCTCCACTCTCCAAAAGCTTTGGTTTTGCTAACCTATCCGAGCAATAAATAATTTCTGTGAATAATATAACAATTTACGAAAAATATTTGTAATCTCATGGTGAGACAATAGTGGGGCAATCTCAGACCTTTGCCCCCATGTAAAGTCAGAAACAATTTGGTTCAGGATTTGTATTTACCATTGGATGATCATGTAGGGGAAGCAAGGTATGGTACTCGTATGTAAATGTGAAGTATATTCTATATTCTAGTACACTCTCTCGCTCTCTCTCTCTCTCTCTCTCTCTCTCTCTCTCTCACACACACACACACACACACACACACACACACACACACACACACTACACACACTCACACACACACACACACACACACACACACACACAGGCATTTGCAGCAACTGCCACTCTTCTGTATCTTCTCCTGGCATGGTTGCCTCCCTAGCAGGCAACTACCCACTCTGCAAATGTTAAACGAGTGCCATCTTTCTCTCTCTCTCTCTCTCTCTCTCCTCTTTTGTTCTTGAGAGGGACTCTGATCCTCAGGCAACGAGTTGTAGGCCTGAAAGCTATGGACCCAGCTAGCTGCTGTTAACTGGCACTCTGAGTCTGAAAACAGAGAGAAAGAGAGAGAGAGAGAAAAGTAAGAAAGAAAGAGACAGACAGAAAAAAAGGGCTTGAGAGAGAACACCAAATGTGGTGGGGGGAGACAAATACTTTGTAAGTATTTATGTCTTTGTCTTTTGGTTCTTGCGGGCCGTTTGGAACCTGTTGACACAGATTATGCAGGTGCCAGCCTACAGGGATGCTTCAGGCTGGTCACACAGCTCTCGGCTGCCAGGTACGTCTGCTGGGTCCTGATAATGCGCCCCCCCCCCCATACACACACACACACTGCCCGCCCCCTCTCTCCGTGCGAGAATGTTTCCATTAACCGGCGACAACGCCAGTCCTGTGCACACACACACACACACACACACACACACACACACACACACACACACATACACACACACACACACACACACACACACACACACACACACACACACACACACACACAGGGCCCCATCTTTTATGTCCATCTTGTTTTTTTCCCCCAAAATGTAGATTTTTGCGCCGCGGTGAATCACTGCCTTCCACCTCAGGCACAGCTCAACACTGTGGCAAGATTAAACACAGAACGACAGGACGAAAGAGAGAGAGAGGGAGGGAGGAGAGAGAGAGAGAGAGAGAGAGAGAGAGAGAGAGGAGAGGAAAAGAAGGGAGAGAAAAAAGCAGCTTCTCACTGTGTGGGTTCAAGTGTTCTCTGCTTTCATATCAATGAACTGCTGGAGACTTAAAAAAGCAGAGGAGGAAGGAGAGGGGTGTCACCCAGTCAGTTGTCCCCTCGCCAAAAAACAAAACAATAACAACAACAACAAATAAACAGGTTTTCATTTTGATTTGGTCAGCACTGGACGGGGGCTGGAATAGAATGCAGCCCTGTGACAGAGCTGCCTATCCAGGAAAAAAAAACAATAAAATAAAATAAATAAATAAATAAAAAACACTCACTCACACATAACACACTCAGAAAATGTGACTGTTTTATTTTTTATTTTTTATTTTTTTTCATTTCTCAGAATGGGCGCTCTGCCTTGGAGCCTGCTGCACATCTGGAAATTGTGATTTGACCTTTATTTGTATTACTAAGCTCATCAATTTGAACAATAATTTACACACCCAGGCGAAACTAATGTGCGGATATTTTTTGGCAGGCACTGGCGACGGCTGTAATGCAAATCTCATCTCCTGCCGGCAGTGCAAACAGGAGAGAGTGAGCCGAGGAGACGACAGAGGGGCAATAACTCAGTCACACATGAAACACACGGGAACGCAGCAGCGTGCACATACACACTCACACACACTTACACACACACAGGCACAGACACACACACACACACAAACACACACACACACACACACACAAAAGGCACAGACAGGGACTCACACACACTCTTACACACCCGTACACTTGGGCACATACATTCACAACACAAAGCCACCAAACTCTCCTTCCAAAAAGCACACATGTGACTCTCTCACCCAATTCAGGTCCTTTTTAAGCAGGAAATACTAAGAGGCACTGTCTGTCTCCGGCATTTATTTTTAAGAATTATTTTATTTATATATTATTTTACTATTATTTTTTTGTGCAGTTCTTGTTGTTGTTATTGAGCTGAGCCAGGGGAAACGTGTCATTTATTTCAGATCACGTTTTTGTTTGGTTACACTGATGCCACAACCATATGATAGGAAGACTTGTCTGGAGATCCCTTTAAATGTCTCCCTCCCCTCGTTTCAGAACAAAAATGAACGCTCACATTCGTGCTAATAGCCCGTGGAACACTTTCTGCAGATGTTGGACAGTTTGAACTTGTTGTACAGGGATTAAATGCACAATTCCAGCATCTCTGAAGCCTCAATACTGGGCTGTCATCTGCATCGAAGCGGCTCAGGTTGGATCCTGAGTGACACACCTGGAGGTTTTTTTTTTGCTATCTTTCTAAAACATTCCGCAAAAGGCTATTAATCACAATCACTGAAAAAGTACAATGTAAACACACCACAACCCATTGAGCAATTGAGTGGGTTTTTTTTTAGCATGCCGAGAAGCTGACCAAAATGTCCTTACAGAAACTAACACAACCTTCCAAGACGAAGCTGTTCCACTGTGCAAGGAGAAGGAGCGGTCCCTCTAGTTATTAACATTGCGCATCGGAGCCACAGCCGAGGCCAGGGCACATTAATCTGGAGTAGGATTGGGAAAACGCTACAAGTCTGATGGATCTGGAACTGTCCTGGTAATGGAAGCACAGAGTGAGCCAAGGTGTATAGGTTCCTGGCTGACAGCAAGCAAGCTGTTGCTTACCGTTGGCTGATTGTAAGTGTACGGGAAAGGGAATCTCCCAAAACATAGTCACTTTTTTTCTGTGGCTTGTTAAGTGATTATATGTGATTAAATACAGGAAAATACAATGAGTTATGCTATAATTCCATATTCATCAGAGAAATTCATCTATCATAACAATCCTGGTTTTTATTACCCTCTAGCCAGACCATATTTTTAAATTGCAATATATATGGGAATATAGGAAAGATAGAGCAACTCATATCACAGAAAAGGTGAAAGTACAGGGAAAAAAAGTTACTAAAAGTACAAAATATACTAATTCACTTATTTGTCTTTTTCAGATATTTATAATGCATCTGGTACTTTTGGGTTGGCAGATTTAAATGTATTTTTAGTGATGATGATTTAGTTTAGTCATTTGTTATAACTGCACATTTTGGTTTGAAATTAGGCTTCATTCAGGGCATTTCCATGATCTGCTCCACAACACGAGACTTGCGTGGCCCTTGGTTGCCATCACAAGAGTGATAGCACTGTAGTAATATTTAAGGACAGAACAGGAAGAATTTCCATCTGCTAATACGGTTTCCGACTACCTGAGGATGTGATCAGTGTTGGAGATGTTGAGTATGTGTGTGTGTGTGTGTGTGTGTGTGTGTGTGTGTGTGTGTGTGTGTGTGTGTGTGTGTGTGAAGGCAAGCAAGCACACTACTCAGTGGCCCCGACCGATCCCGCCCTGGAGAAGAGACAGCGTTGGCACAGACACGAGCACGAGCACAGACACGAGCACGAGCACGGCTCTGTTGTGGCCCAGATGAGGTGGACCACGGTGGACCAGCCATGATTAGCACCAGGATGAGGCTCAGTGCTGAGGCTGGCACATGCGCAGGCAGGTGTGGTCTCAGTTTGATTAATACAGCACTTGTGACAGCATGCGGAATCTACACACACACACACACACACACACACACACACAGACACACACACACACACACACATATTGCTACTATTGTAACTAACTTGTGATTGCATACAAACTCTGTGTGTATGTGTTTGTGTGTCAGTGTAAAGTATTTATCTGACTTGTAATAACAATAATAATAATAATAATAATAATAATAATAATAATAATAATAATAATATTAGTCGTACTAGTAATAATAATAATAATAATAACAATGATAATAGTACTACTACTACTACTCCTACTACTACTACTACTTATAATAATACTACTAATAATAATAATTTTAAATGTTTCATTTCATCTCATATATGTGATGTTAAAAGTCTGTTAGGAAAAAATAAAAACATAAA
This sequence comes from Alosa alosa, assembly GCF_017589495.1. Lineage (NCBI taxonomy): Eukaryota > Metazoa > Chordata > Actinopteri > Clupeiformes > Clupeidae > Alosa > Alosa alosa. Next base: position 9,966,591 of record NC_063201.1, read on the forward strand.
GAGCAAATGTAAATAGTGTTCAAAATGGGAAGTGAAATGAAATCCAGAACAATGTACAATTACAGACACAGCAGTGGAAAAGCAAGAGAAAAAGCCAGGAACATGGGGTAAATAGCTGTAAAATGTCTGTGTGCTGCTAACAGTTGTGTCGTGTGCAGCCCTGAGATTAAAGCCGCTGTCTTGCTTGCGAGCGGCTTCCAGGCTGACGGACGTGTTTAGGTTGCCTCTGGATTTGTCGCTGGGAGGACCGGATCGCGCTTCCCCAACCCCATAATGCTTTAATTTCATTCCAAGACTCCTTGCTCGCAGGCCCCTTATCGCTGGCATGGTCGCGCCACACCGCGCCACCCCAGTCCCACAGATTTAACCATTGCAGATTCCTCACCATTTAGTTGCCTGAATGATATGGACATTTACAGACTCCAACAGCTCGGGGCTGTGCCTTCTCAATGGCTTTCTCTACATAAGATTAGCCTACTAGCCAGCCAGCGCTTATCCATGTAAACAGAAAAGCTTCTAAGACAGGATTAGGTGGAGATAGAGACTAACAAGGAGGCCAGTGCATCTCCAGGGACATCACACTCACCAGACCTTAATGGCTTGATTCGAAATGGAGAAATCAAAGGGAAATCCCGCTCTGGCTTGCCTTATGAGGTGTGGTGCAACTGCACGGCTAAAATCTGAAATAAAATAAATGTCAGTTGAATTCTGTAAGATCGATGTTTCTGTTTGGAGCTGGCTGTAAAATGAATACTCCATTCTTGAAATAATTTAAAGAAAAGAAAATCATCATAAAAACATGATAATCACAATCAATATTACATTTGATTTATTGACTTGCCATTGTTCACAATACCGACATGATATATTGGAAGAGCGAGAGAGAGAGAGAGAGAGAGAGAGAGAGAGAGAGAGAGAGAGAGAGAGAGAGAGGAGAGAGAAAGGGAAAAAATGTGCTGAAAACAAAAATGTGTCTCCGCTTCAGGTTCAGAGTCCTGTTGTTCCCTGTCTGTACTGTCCGCTGACAGCAAGGAAAGGAAATAGAATAAAATAAAATAAAATGTAAAAAAATGCATCCTGACTGTCAGGTGTGACCTTCTGGCTTCCCCAGTCTCTGACTCCTTTATGGGCTAAGCATCCTTAATGCTGGGCGTCCGCCTCCTGTGACAGTCTTTGCATAAGTGATACCAAATAATTGGAATTTATAAATAATTCATTGTGTATTAATGCAGGTGAAATGGCCTCCGCACTCCGAGTGCTGTCTGTCCATCACATACACAGAAAAAGGAGGTGGGGGAAAAAAATCATAGACTTTTAACGGTGAAAAAATAAATACCTTTGTGGGGAAAAAAGAATAAGGAAAAAGAAAAAAACTGAGAATAAAACCGTTTCAGACACTGGCATTGATTTTATGCTTAGAATATGCAGGTACTTTCTCAAGACATTTCTCAAAAAGAACATGGGTGTTGTATCATTCCAAGCGCTCAGACGACGACCACTCTCGAAATACAGAGGTAGGCTTTCCTCCTCGTCAAACTGAAAAGACAAATCTATGGAGAAGGGGAACTGTGATGCATATGTAAACCATGGCGATGCCAAGAGGGTTGGATATGTGGTTGTCTATTATGCTTTCTACATAAAATGAAAAATGACAAAAAAAAATGTCAAAAGGAAAGAGAAATTTGAGATTTATTTATAAAACCCTGTGTGGTCTTGACAAAACACACATTGTCAGCTGAGAGCAGAAATTCCCAGGGCCTCTTCCGGATCTCCAGGCGAGCGCTAAGCAGGGTGTGTCTGGAGATTGGCTGATCATTTCACTGAAAGAAAAATTATTGTACAAATTCAGTCCTTTTTAAAAAAAAAAAGATGTCTTTTGTCAATTTAAATCCATTTACCAAAACAAAAGCTTCTGTCACACACCAACATATCACTGGGTGACTGAGTCGCTGAATCAAGACCACCCCACTCAACCCATCGCAGGGCGATCCGGGAACAACATGGCCGTGGGACTGATCTGATTGGCCGGAAACTGGCATGATGCAGTCTGGATCCGGCACGGGGCAGGGCCAGATCTGGTGTGTGGTGAAATGCCGCCGGTGCATCTGCCCTCCTGCCATACGAGAGCGCTGATTTATTTTCAGTTCTGCCCCCGATGAGACTAAAGCCCTCAGTCAAACAGTGTGCTGCCACTGCACCATAGGAACACACCAGCAACACAGACATGGGTTAATAGACAACGGAATGTGCTCACAGGTGTCCAAGTATACACACGTGTGTGTGTCTGAGTGTGAGAGAGAGACAGAGAGAGAGAGAAAGAGAAGCTAGTCCAGTACTTTGGGTTATCTGTACATGTGATTTAAATGTGAGAGGTAGTTAAATCTGTGAGAGGTATAGTGGATGTGGCTGGTGAGAGCAGGCTCTTTGGCGATACATGCTGGTGTTGTTGGAGATTAAAATAACATTGGGTCTGTTGTGTACAGGATGGCGGATACCTAGGGGACCATTAAGAGAGGAGAGAGCTGGTGTGATCCTGGATAGTGGAACCCAGATCCCAAAGTGCTGTCTGGATTGTGTGTGTGTGTGTGTTTGTCTGGATTGTGTGGTTTAGGGTTCCTCCCTGTGTCTGCTAAATGCCTGGCATGAGCTCGTAATTACAGGACTTACTTGACCTTCCTTCTCCCACACACACACACATACACACACACGCATGCTGACACACACGCCGACCTACACACACCTCTCGTGGTGGGGGTTGTGTGTGTGAATTGTGTAGTGTGAGTGTGTGTGTCTGCGGTGTAGGGCATGGGTACTTGTGAGGGTGGGGTGGGGTGGGGGGCTTATTGGGGCATAAGGGGCAAGAGAAATGTTTGGATTGATAAAGACCAACCCCCCCACCCCACCCTTTCGGTAAAGTTTAGTGCGACATAATATTTCTTTTGGCAGGGGGGTCAACCGTGGCCCAGCGTACATCATCACTAACTTATTAGATCCCCAGGCCATTAGTTGGGAACAAACAGGCGAGACAGACCCCACTATTGAATCCTGGGAGACGGAGAGGAGGGGGGGGGGGTCGAAAATCGCCTCTGGCTCTCCGTTATTTGGGGGAGGCGCGTCTCAGACAGCGTCAGGAAGAAAGGAGGGCATTGTTGGCGTGTAAGGCTGATACAGTTGTGCTGGTCAGTGCATTATTTTACCACTGATTCAGGTTTCAAGAGTGGCCTGTCCTCTTCTGAAGACACTGGACGGAGAGAGAAAGAGAGAGAGAGAGAGAGAAAGAGAGAGAGAGAGAGAGAGAGAGAGAGAGAGAGAGAGAGAAAGAGCTTTTCACTTGTGTTTAAAGGAAGCATATTACACACAATGAGTTCTGAGGTTGGGACATTGGATGTGGGAATTTGTACCTTGATGTTGAGGAATTAATCCAGTGTTGTCTGAAACTAACCTTCCAAAAGTGTTCCATACGGTCTTGTGCATAACAACCCAGTGTTGGCAATGGAGTTCATTGGGTTTCTCACATCACAAGAGACCTGACAGAAAGGGCTTCAGGAATAATTGATGCAAGAAGACCCGAAGACCTTTGAGAGCTATAGGCTGCCTGCCCTTTTTTAAAATGATACAAAACACCTTTATTTGTTAGAATAGGTTTAAAGTGTATACGTTTTGGGACATCAGAGAGAAACTGCTGCATTTTAGCATTGGCCTGAAACAATGCATGAGACTGTGAATAACAGGCAATGATCACAAATTGCTTGTGTGGTTTAATTAGCACGCTAGCAGGCATGATGCTATCAGACAGTGGGGGATGAGGGAGAGCACTGACACGTCTTGTTTAAGCAGATGCACTGATAAAATCAGAGGCGACGGTGAGCGGGAACAAAGAAGTAGCCGAGACAAAACTGCCCCCCAGTGCGAGGAGGTGAGAGGGGTAGTTTGCAGAGGTAATTTTCATGAAGACAGACACAGATTATCCCAATCAAGTGACACAAGTGTTTCTGACTCCCTCCCTCTCTCTCTCTCTCTCTCTCCCACTCTCTTTCCCTCTCTCTCTTTCTCTTTCTGCATTTTGTGTGAGAGAACGAGAGAGTCCAGAGAGATGGACAGTGGGGAGAGAGGTCGCTTTTGGCACCTCAATGTTTAGATTAGGGTTCAAGCTGCCACTGCACTGGAGGAGACCACAACACTGGCACACAAGGGGTTAATTTGCAAAGAATGTGGCGGAGCAGCATTTTGTCGTCCCTAGGGGACACCATCAGAGCAATAAGTGTCCTCGCCGGCAAGCCTCATCATCAAGCCTCACCTCAGGTGTCCAAAATGAATCCCATCTATTTTGGAGAATTGTTATGGTTTTGTTTAACTTAGTTGAACAAACAAAATGCTATGGTTACAATTAACTTGTGCACAGGGTTGATTAACCAGTGAGGTCAGGATTTGATGGGATGGAGGCATACAAAAGTTCTGTAGAGACTGTTCAGAATGGTGGGCCAATTGCACTCCTCAGATGAAGAAAACAGAGAGAGATTGAGTCCGCAGAGATGGGCCATGAACTGGTACCAATGGGTCTAATAAGCCTACTTGGCCTACTCGTTTGGATGGCTGGGCACCCAGGTCCAGTGGGCTGTTAGCCTTGGGGTTAGATCAGGGGTGTCAAACATAAGGCCCGGGGGCCAGATCAGGCCCACCAGCAGGTTTCATACGGCCCCCCAGATGTTCTGGGTAGGAAGGGGAAATTTGAAAAAAAGATAGTCTTCAACAATGTGTAATAAGCAATATCTCTATGATACCTTGATTAAACCCAGCATTACAAACCATCCTCAGGAAGGAAGAGACATGGAAGTAGGTTATTTCAAGAGAGAAATAGCGTTAGTAGCACATGATTTGTACTTGTTTGCTTATAAGTGGATATGGAAAAGGAGTATATCAAACAACACTCATACCCATGCAGAAAAATGATAATGAGCTTGACAATGACGGCCCTCACGAGGTCTCATTCCAACAAATCTGGCCCACTAGCTAATATGAGTTGACACCCCTGTGGCCTGATTATAACAGAGGCCAATGGAGGGCCCCAGAGACAACGTCCCTGTACCTTGCAACCAGTTAAATGCAGCAATTTCATGGGATAGATGCCTTGGAAATTCCTAGTTGGACTTTTCTGTCTTTAAATGACCCGTGGAGCCGTACTCCTGTTTCTTTTGATCCTATTTGCCCCCGCAGCCAGGGGCATCCCAAGTTACCATATAGGGAAACACAGGGAAGGGCTTGGACCAGCGGTGAGACTGTGTGTGTGTGTGTGTGTGTGTGTGTGTGTGTGTGTGTGTGTTGGGACTGGAGGTTGAGTAACAGAAAGTCATTGAGTCATTCTTCATGGCGTGGCGTCGGCAAAGACAAAGAGGGGGGGAAAATGAAGGACAACTTTCAGCAGACTTATCAGTTTCATGTGAATGGCCAGTGGAATGCTGGTCTTTTTCAGAAGCCATTCTTTCCCACACAACTTTTTTCTTTAATTTGTTCTTGCCCACCCCCATCCATTCCCCCACACACACACACACACACACACACACACACACACACACACACAGTACCCTCAGTATATGGTTACGAGACATGATATGCTGAATTACCTGCTGAATCGCTTGTGCTCCTGGTACGGCGCTGGCCTGTAAAAGAGACCTGCCATATCAAAGTGCTGTGTGGATTTAACATACTCACTACTGGTCTGAGTGCTGTGTGGATTTAACACGCTCACTACTGGTCTGAGTTCTGTGTGGAATCAACACTAATCAAGATGGCCTCCATGTAGCATGGCATGGGCATTTCCTCCATGTAGCATGGCATGGGCATCTCTGGTGGCACAGCAGCTTACATGGAGGGTAGGGAAGGGCAGATTGTACACAGGGAACCGGTTTGAGATTTAAATTGACACTATTGTTTTCTATTTGTTTCTTTAATATATGTATAAATTCAACTCATTGACCATTTCACTTTATGTAATAATTTGTCTGTTGTATAATGGATGTGGTCACAATGCTACTATTTGGTATGTATGATGATATTTATGTGCATGACTATATAATGTGCATTAACCTTTAAACACTGTTTGTTGCTACCCCCCTTAATTTACTGTTTGCGGTCAAATTTGAACGAACAGTTTTAACTGCTCTTAAATACCAATACCATGACAAAAAGTATTATTTAATTGAACATTATTGTAAACAGACCCTTATTAGAACATTAACATCTACATCACTTGTGTTTGTGTGTGTGGGTGTGTGTTTCTGTATGTGCGTGAATGTGTGCGGACACTGTGGTTCACATGCACAGTGGCAACATGACAATATGAACTGACAACATGAACTGTGTGTGTGTGTGTGTGTGTGTGTGTGTGTGTGTGTGTGTGTGTGTGTGTGTGTGTGTGTGTGTGAGAGAAAGAGAAAGAGAGAGAGAGTGTGTGTGTGTGTGTGTGTGTGTCTGTTTGTGTGTGTGTGTGTGTGTGTGTGGTGTGTGTGTGTTTCTGTGTGTGCATGCATGCCTGTGTGTGCGAACATTGGTGGTTCACATGCACAAGTGGCAACATGACAACATGAACTGTGTGTGTGTGTGTGTGTGTGTGTGTGTGTGTGTGTTATGTGTGTGTAAGTGGGTGTACATGTGTGTGTGTCTGTTTATGGGTGTGTGGGTGGGTGTGTTTCTGTTCACCCTTATTCACGTATGTGCGTGAATGCCTGTGCGGACATTGGTGGTTCACACGTACAAGTGGCAACATGACAACATGAACTGACAACATGTACTGTGTGTGTGTGTGTGTGTGTGTGTGTGTCTGTGAGTGGGTGTACATGTGTGTGTACTGTATGTGTGTCTGTTTGTGTGTGTGTGTGGGTGTGTGTGCTTCTGTGTGTGCATGCATGCATGTGTGTGGGAACATTGGTGGTAAGTTGTAGGAGTGTGTGTAAGGAGATATATTTTATCTCCTGGATGAAATGTATACTCTTTCCCATTAATTTTCTATGGCAGTCATTTTTGACCGTAAACAAAAAAAGTGTTTCTACGTTGAATAAATCACTCAAAATTCAAAGAAAGTAGTCAAAATCAATTCTATGTGATCATAAGATCTTGAGGCAATCTGATGAAAAATGCCATATTTATGGTACAGGGAATGAGTAAATCGGTCATTTTTGACCGGAACAGTGTTAAGGTTAAGCAGGAAAATACTTGGGTAAGTAGGTATTATAAGTTATTTTATTCTGAACTCTTTCTTTTACCTTCTATCAATTATTTGAAATCTATTAATATCGGTTTCCATATGCCAAGCCAATATTTCTGTTTAATGGCTATGATAAGTATTGTTGGGTTTGAAATATTTGTTTTGATATGAAACTTGAATGACTGTGCTGAAAAAGAATCAGTCAATACATTGAAGACTATTTGGTCAAAACAACCCCTAGAAATACAATCAAACACAAGCCGATAGCTGACCTCAGCATTGAAGAGATTTAATAGTGGAGGTCATGACTAGATATCTGAATTGTGAAACCTGAATCTCTCATGTATCGAGAGCTAAAACAGCAAGCCCTTACTATAGGAAATAGCTGCATATATAGGCAATAACTGCATTAGCAAATCGCTAGCAACTCTGTTTGGTTATGATTAATGCACTTCCCTCTAAGGTATAACAATGCTGTATTGATCATGGATAATCAAGTTAAAAGCCCTTTAAAACAACTATGTAATTTAAGAAATGAAGTGGCCTCAGTCTGCCATTGACTCTGGGAGGTGGATCTGGCCATCGTCCATTTCACGCATGGACCAAATCTAACGGATATCCTGTGATAGCTTTCTTTAGGGGTTTGTAATGGCTGCCTCCATGTGTGGCCAGTTAGGCGGCTCTAAGGGCTGGGTTCACATGTAATTCCTGCAAACATCACATTTATTTGGCCCTGGTAAAATATCCCAGTGGTGCAGCAGACGCCATTGTTTGTTTAGCGACAGGTGCTGAGGTCATCCAAACAAGCGTTAAAAGCCTAGCGCTCCCCAAATTGAAATGAACTTTCCTCCGACCCATTCAATTTATTCGCTGGCGTTCTTAAAGATATTTATGTGTCCCTGTGAATTAGACTCCCGTGCCATTTGCTCCCCAGAAGGAATTGCGGCCTCCCTGTTTTATTGGATTGCATATTAATTGTTGTGTGTAATATGCCGGGGGTTGAATGAAGTGCTTTGCTGGAAAGTCTCCAGTTTCTAACAGGCTGGCGGAATGAGGGGTAACTGTGGGTCAGCGCAGCGGTATTTAAAAAGCCCTGCTCTGCATACGTGTGGATCCGTCTGGACTGTTAAAGGAACACACAGCAATATCCCCCCCTTTTTTGTGTCACTCACAGACTGGTGTCGCTGCACGGGTCAAAGAGGACGCAGTTGTGCTTTGAGCATCCTGAGCTACAGTGGGAGTAATGTAGCAGCAGCCATGGTCAAAAGTTCACCAGGGGCGGTTTTTCATCACTGATAACTGTCAGTTAGGCTTCATTCAAGCCATTCCACATTCATAGCCTTCATGCTAGTTGTGATTAGGTTTCCTTTCACAATATTCTCCCATTCAAACCCTCGGGCTGTAAATCACATTTAATTGAATACAGCGTGTGAGACACAGACATTACACTGAGAACTGGAGAGAGACTCTGGTATTGGGATTTCACTGGTTTTGTTAAAGACTCATAAGTTTGTGTATTAAACTTCCGATGTGATATCTGTGATTCAGGAGGGTATAATCCTACCTGTCAAAATGTCAGCTCCACTAATGCGCGTGGATTGGCAGCCGGGGCTAGTTTTACTGTAACTGGTCTACATTTACTAACCCCTGCCGTTTGTATGGGGAAAAAACTGCCCTCATGTGCTTGTCTGGTAACATGTGATATGCCCCCGGTGCATCTGCCCTCCTGCCATACGAGAGCGCTGATTTATTTTCAGTTCTGCCCCCGATGAGACTAAAGCCCTCAGTCAAACAGTGTGCTGCCACTGCACCATAGGAACACACCAGCAACACAGACATGGGTTAATAGACAACGGAATGTGCTCACAGGTGTCCAAGTATACACAAGTGTGTGTGTGTGTGTGTGTGTGTGTGTGTGTGTGTGCATGTGTGTGTGTGTGTGTATCTCTGTGTGTGTATCTGTGTGTGTATCTGTGTGTGTGTGTGTGTTTGTGTGTGTGTGTGTGTGTGTGTGTGTGTGTGTGTGTGTGTGTGTGTGTGTGTGTGTGTGTGTGTGTGAGTGTGTGTGTGTATGTGTGTGTGTGTGTGTGTGTGTGTGTGTGTGTGTGTGTGTGTGTGTGTGTGTGTGTGTGCGTGAGTGGGTGTGTTTGTGTGTGTGTGTGTGTGTTGGTGTGAGGGACAGAGAGAGAGCCATTCCAGTACTTTGGGCTATCGGTGCATCTGATTTGAATGTTTATCTGTTGTGCAAGAGTGAGGGACCCCATGAGACGTGGCTGAGGAGAGCGGGCTCATTGCCTATGCATGCTGGCGTTGTTGGAGATTAAAATAACATTGGCTATATTCTGTAGATGAACGTGGAGAGCTAAGAGAAGCCCCTAGAGCCCATTATACATTTTAATAATACATCAAGGTAGTGTAACTGAATAACCGATCTCTTAGGGAAGAAACATGACATTTGGCTAATATTACAATATGAATTATGAAGACAAAAGAGCTTTTAGTTAATCGTGTCTTCTGACTTTTATTCTTTGGGTGTCTGTTTCCTCACTTTCTCTCAATCCACAACAGCATGTAAACAAATATAAATATGGGGGAGGGTTTGTGTATGTGATTGTGTGTGTTTGTATGTGTGTGTGTGTGTGTGTGTGTGTGTGTGTGTGTGTTGGGGGGCAGGTTGGCATCTCTGTAGATTAATTAATGTGGCTGCGACTTGGCATCACGAGGTGGAAATTATGTGCATAAATAATATCACTAATTAAAAAGATGCAGATTAACATGCGAAACATGCTAATGAGAGGCTCCAAATTCCAGAGTGAATTCGCATAACATCAACAATTTAATGTGTTGGAAGGCTTGTGCTTGCATTATATTAATAAAATTCAAAGACCCCTGCGCATAAAAAATTCTGTGGAAGCCTGTGTTTTCCACTTGTGAGTTGTAAATTCTGTGGGCCGTCGCGGGCCCTCCCGTTGGCAGCCGGGCGACTCACGCTCTCAAAGGCGTGCTGAAGAGCACCATGTGACAGAGGGGCCAGCTGTTCGGTCCCGAGCAGCCAGGAAAGCGCCGGCACACAATTAACTGCATTAGCCGGGTGAGCGCCATATACTAGATTTTACCCGTAGATTAGCTCTGCAAAGCGAGAGTTCAGAGATTTGTTCTCTTCTTTCACCAGGGTCCCATCAGCAAATGAAGATGTGAGGGGGGGGAAATGAAAATCAAAAAAATCTAAAGTGCGATGACGAGTGTGCCTCAGGCACAGACAGAGAAAGAAAAAGAAAAATCACAACAAATAAAAATGACAGCGGTACACGGCTGTGTGTTCTTCCAGTACTGGTAGTATGTGTGTGTGTGTGTGTGTGTGTGTGTGTGTGTGTGTGTCTGTGAGCTTAAATTAAAATCACACAACATCCACGCAGACGTGACAGTTGTGCGTGCTTCTTAATTGTTTCATCAAACCAGTGCTGACAGAGAGTGCTTCCGTGGGACAGGAGCTTCCTCTGGGTATAAGGGCTCGTGTTTGGAGTGCGAAAAGAACTCAGAGGGGCTTCAGGAAAAGCGTATCCACAACGACGCAGGCAGGATGAGACGCATCCCCCAGTTAATGGATTTCACAGCAAAGATGAAATGACAAACATGAGTGAGCACTGTTTTTCCTTTGGGGGGGCATGCCGACTGTGGGATCTGGATCGTTACCTGCAGAATAAACAGTCCTCTCTCCTCAAAAATAACATTGCCTGCGCGTACGCGTCCATCATCAACGGCAAAGCTCCAGGAACAGCATGGACCTGCTATGTCTCATCTCTCTTGGACATATACGGAACATTAGTCTCCTCACGGTCCGCAGACTGGACCCTGTCTGACCAGCAACGTACTAGTCGTTCGCTCAAATCACCAGGGAGGAAAACTCAGCGCAACTTCAATGACTATTACCACCAGCAGATTTTTTTTTTTTTTTATTTTAATATGGTACCAAAAACACAGTTGTTGTTTTCTTTAATTCAACTTGTCGGCGTGTCACTGTAGTATTCCATTACATATGATGTGTTATATGGCCATTGCGCGGTTATCATGAGCGTAAAATGGAGATTTTTTAATAAACATGTTTACTGTTGAATCCCAGGTATTTGGAGAGTCAGATATGGCAGCAGCTGCTCCCACATAAATCTCTGATGATAGATGTGCCCATGTGCCAACTGCGCAGCCTCCGCTAAGACAGGCAGTAAAATAACAGAGGGATGCCAGCGGCACTGGGCAATTTGGACAATAAAATATTCCATTTACTGGACATGATGAGAACTGGGTGAGAGGAGGGCGCGCACACACAAACACACACACACACACACACACACACACACACCACAGTTTGCACTCTCATGACTGTGTATGTATGCACACGTGTGTGTGTGTGTGTGTGTGTCAGAGGGTGAAGCCTGTTAAAATATTCAGACACGGTTAATGCAACCGATAGCTTCTTGGGACATACGGTTTGTATTATGCTTGGCTTTGAGTGTGCAACAGTGTGATATTCAGAGAGAGAGGGAGAGAGGAGAAGGGCTGTGTAGCAAAAAAAAAAAGAGAGGGGAAAAAACACACACACACACACACACACACACACACACACAGACTCACACACTCAAAACAATGACCTCTTCAGCCGGGCACAGGAGCAGCTGGCCGATGACTTATCCCGGGCCTTGTAATATGCTTGTCCCATACGGCCGGCCCCCACAGACAACACATAAAATTATGACAGGGACATGATGGATTAGAGTCAGAAGTCTCAGCTCAGCCATACAAACAAAACATCATGATCGTGTGTTACGACAATACATTTAATAGAGCGAAATTAACAGATGCTGATTGCATTCCTGCACTCGCTGCATACCGATGAACCACAAACACCATGGCGATGGAAGCCTGTAGAGAGCTTGGGAGTGAGGATAGGGTGAGGGGAGGGGGGTGGGGGGTGACAAATTCAGCTGAAGTGCACCTGATAGTTTTCAACCGAAACGCCCTACCTGTGGTTGAAATAACAAATTAAAGGCAAAAAAGACAGACAAGAGTAGATGTTGTCTTGCCATACCCACCATAGTGTTAACATAGAGACAACCACATTTCTTGGTGTTTTAAAGCAACACCAAAGAGTTTTTTGTACCTTAAAATAATGTTTCCAAAATCGCGCTGCCTGGAAGGCATTAGGGTTAGGCATGGTTTAATGTTAGGGTTAGGGTTAGGGTTAAGATTAGGTGCCTTTAAGTCGACGGTGGCAGCGCTGCCTGGAAGATGACGTTGGGGGCTTAAAACACCATCGAGCAACAACCACAGCCTTGGCAATAGAAGATAGACCTAACTGGAGAAAGACACTATGTGTTGATCCATAGTCTTACCATCACTGATGCAAATGTTTTTTTACACAGGTATTAATGAGTAATTGCTATCATTGCCATTGCCACATACTGTACATACTATACTACTATACTTATACTTAGATGAAGAGCAACTGTCAGTAATAGAATGAGAGCTTTACAGAGGATCTACTTCCTTCATACAGACTTCTACTAGCCTTAGCAGAGAGATCATGTGTAAGTGTAAAGTTAAGTCCATGTTTAATAGTCTTCAAAAAAGACCAGGCAGAAGTAGTGGGGTTGTTGTTCGTTCTGATCGTCAGGGACGTCGTCGGCAGAGCTGGTGTGACCTCTTTTAGTGGCTGTTATGTGATTAGTGTGTGTTTAGTAATTGCCCGAGGTGTCTGAGTGTTTAGCGCCTCTCCTCCCGCGCACCGCTTGTAACATTTGTTCACTCCGTGCGTGCTAACTTAGCGTAGCGCTCGAGAAAGATCCATGCCGAGATTTCCCTGGCGTAACTACAAAGCTTCTCCACTGAGTGGGAGAGGCAAGGTAATTAAGTTCTCCCTCG
>NC_063201.1:9982207-10009707 GCF_017589495.1 Alosa alosa
TGTGAGGTGAGGGGAGCCAGAGCTGCCTCCAGCAAAGCTGCTTTGGCCCGGGTGTCTTCAGCCAGTGCGCCGCTGACAGCAGACTGGCATGGCCATCAGCAATCAGCTCAACAATATGGCCGACCCGCAAATAACCACAAACCAGCACTGCGGGCTTTATCTGTCCAACTATTCGCCTGCCGCAGTTCTAATGTCTGCTACTGCGTGCTGCCAGGGCTTGGCTCTACTCTGCAGTGGAATGCGAGGAGGAAATCCACTGGCTACGGTTTGGGTGAGCATAGGATTTTTGCTGAGGCTAGCTATTGCTAATGTGAGAGCAAGCCATAGCTAATGCTGTAGTTAGCTCTAGCTAATATTGTTTGAGATAGTGCCCCTGGGTCATTTTGGATTGAAAAAAAAGAAAAATATATTAGATCGGACAATTGAGAATACAGATATGGTCTGAATGGCCGATTACTGGTCAAACTCTAACATAATCGCCTTGAGTCTTTAAGTAAGTTGCAGCAGAAGGTAGTGGCCAGGGTAAATAAGTAATCAATAAGCTCTGTATGCACTAGGACATATGTAAGGTAGTATGCAAGGTGAGGGAAGTGATTAGTGATGCACAAGGAAGAGGAAAATTGACACGTTTTATGCACATGCTCATGTTTGGCCCCCTGTACATGATTGTCCCCTAAAAATACAAACTGAAACATACTCCCAAATAGTGAGGGGAAAACACTCAAAGAATGTCTTTCTGGAGAAGCGGAATAGTGTTAGCACACAATTAGGCGGCGTGTCTAATAATGTTTTTAGAACCGCATCTAAAGTCAACCTGCACATCCTCAGTTTGCAGACCGCACTTTCCATAATCCAATCACATGTGACTGCGAAGCAGCTTCCACGCTACTGTTACACTACTTATTCAAGGACCAGTTTTTCCCCCATTCATACTAAAAATGTGTATGATAATTTATTTTTTGATGAAGCTGCCATTTTTATGCAACATATGGTGTCTCTTCATAAATCCCTCTCAAACATGTACACATTTGTTACGTCAAATTCTGGACTTGGATGACTAACACGAAAACAAATTGTGCAAAAAAACACAAAAACCACTCAGCCATTGCTTGTGTGTGTGTGTGTGTGTGTGTGTGTGTGTGTGTGTGTGTGTGTGTGTGTCGCATATCCCGAATTTCCGCCATTTGCATTTTGCTCAGAACTTATTAATGAGATGAAAATGAAGGATGGCACGTTTTAATGCCACATCCTCACGCCTGCCATGCTCGGCGGCTCCTGTGAATAAACACTGGTATCGACGCTCGGCCAGAAAGTGCCACAGCAAAAGGCTGCCATGAAATTTGTTTATCTAGCTGCGCCGTTCTATTCAGCAGGGGAATGGGCATAATGATGCCGAAAAGCACCACGTTCGCAATTAACTCAGGCCTCAGATGCTTTCCAAGCAATTCATTAACACAAAACACTCCAGCTAAATGTATGAAACAGGCTAGCTTCTAGTAATTACAGAGAAAACTTAATATGTTCAAGGGCCTCAACTTTTTCCAGAAATACTGGAGAACTTTGCACCCCCACACACACACACGCGTCTTGTAATCTTTACACACCATCCCCATTATAATGATGGTTTCTCATTAGGCAGTAACTGATTTGAAACCTTTAATTGCCTTGCCATTGAGAGCTATTAGAGACAATGGTCTACATGCACTCCTCTCTTGCCATTATCTGTCGCGGTCTTTGGGATTTCTGTCCAGCAAGTTGTGCCTTTTTTAATGAGTGCCCCAGGGGTTGCTTTGCTGTAACAAAGTTGTATTCCAGTTAGCCTATTTGCTTCAAATATTGAACATGCAAGATACACCAGCATGGACAAATGCGTTTTGCATAAAATCCTTATTGTGTAGTGCTGCCTAGATAAAGTGGCCTGATAGGGCAGCAAACAATTAATTGCAACCCCCCACACTCCCTTTATAGAGACAGAATAGAGAATGGCAATGTAGTGGAATGGGAGAAAGAGTGCTGATACTTATGAGAACAGTTTTGCCTACGAGTGTCCAGGCTTTGCGTTTCAGGAGACTCCACTGAAATTTGAGCAGTTTTCATTCATACAACGACAATCCCACAATGCTTTGTACTGTAAAGAAATGACTTCAGATCATGTGAGGGTACTACTTGAAATTGTCATGATTACTTTGAAGTTATACATTTCAGTATTCCTTTTTGCCTATAATTGAAATGATATTTCAAAGACCTTGCTTTCAGGAAACTGGCCAAAACAATTAATTGCTTAGGACTCTGAAGATTTATCAAATAACAGCCCTTCAAAGCAGTGGTCCCACGGGAGGATGTAAGTAACACTGCCCACATTCACATAAAATATATATAAAATACTGTTTTCATGCCAAGGGTATGGAGCTACACACAAAGATGTTATTGTGCCCTGTACCTAGAACCTAAAGGCCTAGGAGCTGTATGGAGAACATGAGATATTTGTGTTCACTTTTGGTTATTTATCTGTCAAAACCGATCATATAGAATGATATCTTTGTACAGACACAAGACCTACAAAATAGCTGTCACATGAGGGATTTTTCTGAGACTCTTCATTTTCCACATTACCCTAAGGTACAGTACTAAATACATTACTATGTCCAAAATTTACATGGAGTAACAAATGTCAATACCTTTCTTTCTCTCTCTCTCTCTACCCCTCTCTCGTGACCTGGTGGCTGTTAGCCATGGCATCCTGACTCAGGTCTCACAGTGTTGCCGCGCGCGTGCCAGTCTGACTCCAGCACTCTCCTGCCTCTCCCTATCACCTCACAGGCCTCTGTCTCTATCTCTCCATTGGGGTGTGTGTGTGTGTGTGTGTGTGTGTGTGTGTGTGTGTGTGTGTTTCCATGGCTGGTGTGTGTCTCTGCACTATAAATAATCATATTTATATTGACCAGTTATAGAATGTCACTCTGATTGAGGCCGACGTTAACAGACAGCAATATCCTGTTCCTGTTTCTAACCAAATAATCCAGTTTCTATTTCACACAGCACAAGAATGTGCAAAGCCGCATCAAATTGCATCCCCCACTGTATGTAGCCCAGATAGGAGTTGGCTTGGGAGAGGATTTGGTACTGTTCTGGGCCAAATCCACGAGATTGTCGTCCAATCGGGGACAGATCCATAGCGGGGTCAGTAGCTATTTGTTCTGTGGTTCCATGTTTTTCTCAGGGGCCACTTCACCCCAGCAGCAAAGCCCAAGGGGTCAACTGCCAGAGCGAGCTCTTGTTGCAATTTAGCAAAAGTGCCTCTCAGTCTCATTTTCTGGAGATATTTCAATTAAAGTGTGAATATGCCGCCAGAATTAAAGTAGCTACATTTTATGCCTTTAATGACGCTTTTGCCACCTTTGTGCACGTGCCAGTTGGCTGGCGGTTGTAAAAAACTCAAAAGGAAAAAGTTGCCTTTTTTCAAAGCGGGCCAATTAAAGCACATGAAACAGAGTTTAATTTGAGCCACGGATCTGTGGCGGAGAGCCTAAAAATGTGTTTGGCCCTCTAATAACACACTCATGGGGTCACACACTCTCACAGGAGAAAACCCCCTGCCACCCCTCTCCAGCTCTCTGATACACTTCCATAAGATCTGCTTCCTGGGTCACAGAACAGAGGGGGAGCGAGCGAGACGCAGAGAGAGGGAGTGAGAGGGAGGGAGAGAAGGAGAATTATATTCATCTAAATGGCAGTTTTATGAAGTGCCTTTTGAAAAACTAGCACCAATAAAAACTAATAACGATGACACAGTGGGCAGATGTGGCCCTGTGATCCGAGGCAACGTCGTGCCCCAACCTCCCAGTAACAGCAGTCATCTTGCACGAGCTCCCCACAATAACCTAGCACAGAGCCGCGGCCAGGGACGCAAGCTCTGGTGGGGGGCGGAGGGGTAGTTGGGTGGAGGGGGGGGGGCATTAATTAGCATATTAATCTTTTTTATGCTGCCATCTCTCGTGCGCGGTGTAATTTAAATCTAAATGCCTCCGTGCCATTAGAATTCATTTTAGATGGGTCAATTGTTCCTTAATAAAGGAAGAGAAGGTGTACTTCATGCAGGAGATTTATGTTTGCCATTTGTTCATATTCATGTGCAACTGAATACCCCGCAATTCACATGCTGATGGCGCTCCGTATCAGCCTCTCTGCAGCCACACACATCACTAACCCACAGCAATGAAGAAGAAAAAAAAAGCAAAGGGGGGAAAAAAACGTGGAGAAATTAACTCCAACACTTTATTGATTTTTTTGCTCAACACAAGCCTGTAGAACAGCTCTATTGCCCTCGTAATGATTAGTGACAAAAGTTTAATTAAGCAATTACGAAGCCAATAATAGAGTTGTCTGGTTTGCTTAGCTTTAGACCGTTTAAGACTTATCTCCCTCTTGCACATCATAGCAGCTGGGATGTGCTTGAGGAGATTAATGCTGGAAGAACACAGATGCCCACTTTAATACTCCGCCATGATGCGGGCTGAACTGAGTTGGGAACACAAGCTTTCCTTTATCAAATTACAAGTCTGCTTTTCATGAATATGTAGTAAGAAAAAAAATCCAGTTATGGCTTTAAGGTGCAATTATAAAGACACACAGTGAGAGAGAAGAAGAAGGGGGGGCGACACACAATTCGGTTTTAGTAATCTGTGGAATAAAATATGCATGATAATGTCCTGGAGAATAAAGACTTACAACGTTCTAAGAGGCTTTGCCATCTTCCATCCACTCAAACAATGGCTGGGTGGGTCTGAATGCGCCTAAATGTCTCAGTTTATTCGTCCTGTTTCTTTTGTTTTTCTCCCACATTCACAGTAATTTCATTAGATGCCGACCGCTCTGTGCCTCTGCAGATATTCACAGGCTTTCACAGCTTGACTTTGCACCAAAGTTTTGTGTGTGTCTGTGTGTGTGTGTGTGTGTGCATGTGCTTGTATGCATGTGTGTGAGTGTGTGTGTGTGTGTCTGTCTATGTGTGTGTGTGCCTCCTTTTTATATTATTTTGCTTTGAAAGTGATTCTTTTTTATGGTCTTGAAAAGCATTAGATCAGAATATTTTCTGAGAGAGCAGGAACAGTTTCAAAGCAGCCCTAGATGTGTTTGTTTAATGAGTGTATCTTCACTTGCAGGTGACATAACGCAGTGGCATTTATAATTTAATAGAATAAAATAAAATTAGATATAATTATTTCATGCATTATTGAGAGGACACTCTCTGTGCAACATCAAAACATGAAATAGGAAAAAAAGGATGATCACTACAAGCAGAAGCACGCATTACCTCAAGAGCATTCGATATCGAAACCCTACGAACTCAAACAAGTTGTGTTGATATGATAAAAACCACCTCGCTACATGAGAAGCACATTTTGAAAAAGTGCAAATGTGACAGGCTGTTTTCCGCTCCCGACCAGGATGTGTCATTTGGGATGGTGTCCCCGTTCCCCCGTGCTGATCATTAGGCCCATATAATTGCTTGTCAGTCAGTCTGATTAGACTGTCACCTGTCTTGTGTGTGCCCAAGGAGCTGACAACTTCAGTCTGGAGTCTACTCCTGTAAGGCTTCATGCTCATCTAAGCAACCGAGAGCTGAGACTACTCAGCTGAGAGGGCAGTTCAAGGAAAAATCAAATGTGGATTTGTTCGAGAGCAAACACACACATACGGAGAGACAGATAGACAGAGAGAGAGAGATAGACAGACTGATAGACAGAGACAGAGGTGTGGTGGAAGAGGTAGAGCAGTGATAGTGAGTGGTGATTTAGTGTGTTCTCGTCTCTGGCACAGAAATAGCAGGCCAAAACCCAGAAGAACTTAAAACAAACACACACACACACACACACACAAACTACACAAATACAACTCACAGACAATCATAAATACAGGACTACAAACACACTATTAACAGCATGTATTTGGCTTCTCAACACATGCAGAGAGAGAGAGAGAGAGAGAGAGAGAGAGAGAGAGAGAGAGAGAGAGAGAGAGAGGGACGAAGCATGAGTATTTCCATCCCCATCTGGGCCAGTGAGGGCTCTTAATGTATCCTCTTGGAGTGCTAGTCGGCTCGGGGGGAATGTTTACATGGGCTTTGTATCCTCTGCCTTCTAAAGCTGCTCTCTGAGCCGCGGCTTAAGTTGATATCGGGGATAGAGCGCCTTTATGGGGCGCCCACTAAACACATTTACATGGATGTCCGGTTCACGCGTCCTCGCCTCACATTGCCTCTCCTCTCTCCTTCTCTCCTCTCCTCTCCTCGCTGCTGCTGTGGGTGTTAATGTGATCCTCCGTAAGATGCATGAAAAGGCTGAAAGTGTGTGTGTGTGTGTGTGTGTGTGTGTGTGTGTGTGTGTGTGTGTGTGTGTGTGTGTGTGTGTGTGTGCTCCAGTGTGTGCCAGTGATTTTTTCTGGTAGCTCAGCAGGCATACAGGTGCCCTCTGCAGAGATGGTGACAGTGTCAGAGTAGACCAGGGGACGGCGGCTCAGGACAAAGGACCACACCTTAGCAATAAGCATGGTTACATTAGACCTGCAATAATGAAAATGTGAATGTGCTTTTCAGTATTGCATTCTGATTTACATGGATGTCCGGTTCACGCGTCCTCGCCTCACATTGCCTCTCCTCTCTCCTTCTCTCCTCTCCTCTCCTCGCTGCTGCTGTGGGTGTTAATGCGATCCTCCGTAAGATGCATGAAAATGCTGAAAGTGTGTGTGTGTGTGTGTGTGTGTGTGTGTGTGTGTGTGTGTGTGTGTGTGTGTGTGTGTGTGTGTGTGTGTGTGGACTTGTCTGTATCCCAAGGAAGAGACGTCCATATGTCACAGGTGTGACACCCTCTGAGGCTCTGCTCCCCTCCTGACACGCATGCAGTGGAGAACCGCACCAGAACCGCACCAGAACCGATGCAGCCCGGGGCCCGAGTCCCAGTCACCGTCTGTCTGTCTGCTCCCCCTGCCCCTGCCATCCTGTCTGAAAATCAGCTCGCAAGGCAGGACCTCGGGGGCCGTGTCCGACAGGGTCACCCCTGCCACTGAGTCCACGCTGTAGGCAGGCAGGCGGGCAGAGGGACCGGCATGTGTTGGCACCTCTGGTTGTTTGCCCAACCGTACGTACGTGTCCACACTGGCTGGCAGCCTGGCAGGCCTGCTGAAGGTGGCAGTACATCTGGCATCTTGCTCACCGGTGTTGCCACATTGCACCAACACGCTCCACTGCCACATCACTGAGGCCTCGCTAACGAGCTGTCTGCATGACCATCAGAGCTCTGTGTGTGTGTGTGTGTGTGTGTGTGTGTGTGTGAGCGTGTGTGTGTGTGTGTGTGTGTGTGTGTGTGTGTGTGTGTGTGTGTGTGTGTGTGTGTGTGTTAGAGACAGTGAGAAGGGAGGAGAAAAAGGTGAAGTGGCTTGGACTTAAGAGCCCCCCCAAAAAAAACACACACACACACACACAAAACAAACATACCATATGTATATGTGCCTACACACCCCAAAACATGCATGTGATATACATGCACTTCACATACTCCCTTCCTGTCTCAGACACACACACACACACACACACACATACCCACACACACACACATACCCCCACACACACACACACACACACACACACACACACACACACACACACACACACACACACACACACACACACATACCCACACACACACACACACACACACACACACACACACACACACACACACACACACACACACACACACACACACATACATTGCCCAAGGAGGGGAAGTACTTCCCTATATTCCCTAATTCGCTGTATTTCCCTCTGCCCTAAACCATTCCAAGTGGGGTTTTCTAAATTGGAAACAATTGGAGCTGATCTGAGCTTCTGGACAGCTTCTCAAGCCCCCGTTCAGTCCAGCCTCTAACCTGCCCCATCCTCCCCTATGAAAATGGCTCGATCATTAGCAAGACCCTGGCATGGGCACACAGGAATACAGGCACAAACCACATGCCATGCATTATCTGGAGCATACTATATATGCAATACATATCAGCTCTGTGCTGTGTTTTCATTTTTCATGTCAATATATCCATTTTGGTTATTTTGCCTGGCTTGAGTCCCAGTCAACCCCTCACACTGGGCAGCCATTAATGTGTTTGAGAGGCTCTAGCTGGAATCTTCACATTCTATTTTCTTTTGCATAATGTCTGTTTATGACAGGCAGAGCAGAATGGCAAAATGCGTCTCCCTCCCTCCTACCCCGACAACCCCCCACCCCTCTCTCTTTCTCTTCCTGACAGGCACGACGCGAGTAGAGAGGCAGCGATTGTTTACCTGACTTTATTTCCCTCAGCTAGCCGTCTTTATTTCAGTGAGAATGAGAAGAGGTGGTGTGTGTGTGTGTGTGTGTGTGTGTGTGTGTGTGTGTGTGTGTGTGTGAGAGAGAGAGAGAGAGAGAGAGGAAGTGTGTGTTGGGGGAGCATTGGTAAGAAAGCTTCAGCAGCTCCCTAATAAGACACCCATCAAGCCAGCTTTGGCGCCCCCTCCCCAACCCCCCCACCTCGCCATGATTACATTCTAAGGATCCTTCACCCTCTACTTTGGCTGCTTCTGTGCTTGTTACTCCACATTAATGACACTACAGTTCTGCAGCTTTCAAGCCGGAGCCCCTTTCTCTCTCCCTCTCTCTCTCTCTCCCCTTCTCTGTCTCGCTGAACACACAGTTGACATTTCCTGACATTTTCCCAACTAATTACAGTACAAATAATTAAGCGTGTTCTCCTATGTAACAAATGAAGGCGAGGGCCGTCTGTCACGGCCTGCGTGATTGATGACACTCTGGGAGACTTTATCTGATGGGGGCTGCCAGCCTGCCGTGGAGGAAGCAAATTTATTAGAATGAACAATGCAAATTTGGAGTCATCTCAACCGGTTATGCGCCCAGGCAATATCCGTGTCAAGGTGAATGTGACAATGAAAGCAAAATATTTGCATTTTTTTTCCCTCCCGTGCAGCAGGGTTGAAGCGGGTGGGTGGGTGGGTGGTGTGTGTGTGTGTGTGTGTGTCTGTGTGTGTGCCCGTGGATGACAGGCCTAATTATTGGGGCGCACATGGGCCGAGACAGCTGTTTCTGGCGTCCGGAACAAGCCTGTCAGGCAGGTAGAGCCGTGCAGCGCGGGGCAGAGCCGAGCCGAGCTGCAGCACGCCAAGCAGACAGAGCAGAGCGACACACACACACACACACACACACACACACACACACACACACACACACACACACACACACACACACACACACACACACACACACACACACGCGTGAGCAAGCTGAGCGGAGCGGTACACACCACTGTCGTCGGCTGCTAATGGCTGATGCTAATGCCGCTGCCATGACTTAAAGCGCTGGAAATGTGTCACCGCGTGCTTTCCTGCAAGGCAGTCAACATTTTGCTCTGTAATTACCGGCGGGAGCTTTAATTCCTGCCTGTCCATCGCCACGCCGACGCCACCCGTCGACATGGCCAGGGCCCCCACTCACTGCAACTCACTGACAGAGACGAATGGCCGGGAACCATGGAAACCACCACCACGGGTTAACTCTTAAACTATAGGTGGATATACAGGCACCTGTAACATACAGATGATGGCTGAGAAACTGTTCCTTATTTCTAACATGGCAGAGGAGCAGAGATGTCAGAATGTGTGGGGTATTGTCTATTTCTCATTCTGAAGGATTGAACATGGGAAGAAGTACAAAAAGAACAGATAAAATGGGTTTAATTGTAAGGAAATTCATTTGTTTAAGAATTGAATAGCAAATAAGGCCGGAGTGCATGAAAAACAAACAAGCAAAACTTATGTAGGTCTTATGCTTCCAATCCAAGCAAACGTATGCTCTAAATATAATACCTTTTAACCATGTAAATGCCATGATAATGTGCCTCACACGCTCCAACGGTCTTCATATATGTGATGTCTATTAATGGAGGCAAAATAAAGGGGAAAACAAAACCGATTTTAAAGCCACTGCCTGTGCAATATGGTGTGTGTGCATGTGAGCCTCTGTGGGGAATATACGGGTTACCGCCCACACGTTATAATGAGCTCACAATTAGGGCCCCGAGGCCGCCACACAATGGCTCTGGAGGGGCGCGCAGCTCCTGGAGGGCTTGGGCAAATCTACACGGGATCAAAGTTTGCCGCTCAGTCGCACAGCTCATACACTGGAGCAGATGGCCACTGGTCACACTGAAGCACCACTGGGACCTTACAAGCCAAAATGGCTGCCATGCTGCTTCTGCATTGATACATGCAGACAGACACAGAGAGAGAGAGAGAGAGAGAGAGAGAGAGAGAGAGAGAGAGAGTAGATCGTAAGGTTTTAAATCTACTAGATGCTCAAATACTTTCACTGTTTGATTTGTAGAATACCTTTTATTTCAAAGCTGTCTTTCTCTCTCTCTCTCTCTCTCTCTCTCTGAATTTGAAGTAAAGAGTGTAGTTTGTTGCTGCTTGTTCTGAGTTGTGTCTTTGGGAGGCCAGCCATCAGCACACCAGCACTAATCAGAGCCGAGATGTTGTTCAACAGTTTAGCCAGCGGAGAGTGTCACTTTGAGCTGACATTTGACCTGTGACCCCGGCGAAAGACGATAGGGGGGACGGCAGGTCGATTCCCAGCTTGCTGGGGAATGCTCCCAGGTGGGCAGGTCTTACTCCAGTAAGCACACGCCGTGTCCCTGTGCCACCGCTGTGACACTCGACACCCGGCTCACGTTTCACCGCGCCGACCATGCAAAACACGCACAGATTTCTCCCCTTCTCGATCTCTCTCTCTCTCTCCTTCCTCTTCAGCCTGCCCTGCAGTCAGGAGTGTCTGGAGATGACAGTCTTCTCTACTGACAGGACCCCCCGATCTGGAGAAGGACACACACACACACACACACACACACACACATGGGCGAGCAGGGACAGAGGACAGGCCTGTGTGGTCATCTCACACCAGCCATTGACTTTTCCTGAGGAGGAGATGCCATATGCTAACACATGTCAGTGAGGGATGGTGAGCCAGCAGGGACAGCAGCACTGAACTCCTCTGGGTCCACAAAGCACAAGTCAGGCTGTTTCAAACAAAGAGAACTAGATATTAAAAGATTTCTTTTGAGTCTCAGCCGTGGCGCAACTGGCTGGGGCACATGCACCGTACGCCGGCGACCCGGGTTCGATTCCCACCCCGTGGTCCTTTCTGGATCCCACCCTGACTCTCTCTCCCACTCGCTTCCTGTCATTCTCCACTGTCCTATCAAATTAAAGGCATAAAAAGCCCCCAAAAAAACTCACATAGAATAATATGTGAATAATGAAGCGATGTGTAATATACTGTGTGTTTACATATTTATAGCGCATATGCGTGCATATATCCACAATACAGATAAATCATCCTGAATCTGGACACAGTGCATATAATCTTGCGCAGTGTGACGCATTGCACAACACTGAAGGAGAAATGTAGTGATGAAATATCTCTCTCTTCATTCTTCTGCATCCCCGCCACCTCTCCACCTGTGACATTTTGTCCATCCGTGCACCGTGTCCCCATAAAATGTCTCACCACGGACGACATCTCTAGATGGAAATGCCAGAGCTGTTGGGGTGACAGCGACAGAACACTGCGAACACTTTGAACACTTGAAACCCCCATCATGTCAGGAGACGGGGCAATTAAGAAGTCAAACAAGCACAGTGTGAGGAATTAGCCGAGAAGCGTAAAACAGGTTTAACATTCTTCATTATGAGGCGTATGCGATCCCCACCCCCACGGGAGAGGGCACTTTGTTTCGCCTCGATGCTGTGGGACGTGGCATCTACGAACCCCACGCATTATTATTTGACTTCCTGCATGCCACAGAGGCAATGCTTTGGAAAACAGAGGGGGATATTAGGAAGGGTCTGGTGTCCGATCATCAGTCCTGAGCATACTTTGCTCATTCCCACCCCAGCAGCGTTGCTGCTAACGCTTGACAGCTACATAAGCCCTTCATAACAATTGACATAAATATAAAAAGCATCCATGGCAAGTAATGGCAGTTGTCTGTTTTGATTGATATCGCTTCTAAATGTTGTTTGTGTTTATGTCAATATGCAAATGCGCTAGAGAGGGAGAAAGATAAACGCATCCCTGAAGAAAACACTTACAAGTTCTTCTTTTTGTTTGAAAGGCAAAAATATATTTTTACCTTTGTCTGTTTACCTGACTGTTCAAATACAGTTGAACAGGTGAGCAGCTGTCCAGACAATGCCTATGACCACACATTTACTCCTCTCTCCCTGAACCATGTTTCTGTGCAACAGTTTGTATGTGTGTGTGTGTGTGTGTGTGTGTGCGTGTGTGTGTATGTGTGTGTATGTGTTTTGTATGTATCTGGTATAATTGGTTGCAAATTATTTTTTCTATGTATAGTGGTATAATTATTTTAATTATTTTATTTAAGCAATGGCTATTTTGTTATATTATGACTGATGAGAAATATACATGTGTGTGTGTGGAGATTATTATTTTTTTAGTTGCCTCTAAGCTGGGTCAGTGATAGGGAATACACACACACACACACACACACACACACACACACACACACACACACACACGCGCACGCAAACACACTAAGCTGGATCAGTGACAGTATAGATCAGGAAAGCACAATATGTGGATGTCTGATGACTGTGCACACTGTCATCAATAGCCTGGAGGGAATACACACACACACACACACAAACACACAAGAAAACACACACTTGTGTCTGTACAAATACGTACACGCACACACACACACACACACACACACACACACACACACACAGTACATACACACACACGCACACACATACACACTGTGATACATGCACAAACTAATGGGATGAGATACAAAAATAAAAAGGATGATTATGCTGACAGTAAATCTCATTACATTCCTAATAAGCATTAACTGGATAACTAGGTCAAAATGGTATTATCTTCATTGATTTAGCTAAAGAAACCTGACAGAGAAATGTCAATGCCTGAATATTTCTTCATGCATCATTAAAACAAGATTGGCTTTTAACAAAAGGGGGATCCTCCGCCACATCGATTCTCGCTCGGGGCGGCCTCCAAGTAAGTGTATTACATAAAAATCTATACAGGATATTAAAACAACACCCCTCTGCTCGACAGTTACAATTAAAAGCTGACGGGGAGCCGCGGCTGAATGGCTGGTTGGCCGTTGCTTCGGAAGCTGAAGAGGACTCTGCGTTGGAGCTCAATCAATGGTACAGTATCTCTCCCACACTAAGCGTCCACTCTCACTGGGGCAGCTTGTCACTGGGCCCACAGGTGTGGCTCTGCTTCTGACAGCTATTGCAGGTGTCTCTCTTTTACTAGCGATTTGTTTGGTACCATATTTTTGAGATCCAGAGTTATATTGTAGCATGGATTAGCATTGGAATACCAATATCAGATTGAACTGCAATGTACTACATTTAAAAAAATCAGTCCTTATTCAAAAAGAAAATAGCTGCTATAATGGGCATGTCAGTCTTACCTTGATGACTCTTAATTTTTTTGACAAAGTGAAATTCACAAAGCATTTTAGCTCTTAAAGCGATACTTTGGGTGAGCTCAGAGGTTGCCAAGAGGATTCCTAACACACCAATTCAGACTAATTCATATAACCAATCATAAAGCAGCAGTGTATATCATTCCATGTCACAATGTTTTGAAAAGCCAATGCAGAATCACTTACATGAGATCTCAACCGCAAGGGAATAATTCCACCAACAACAACTCGTTTATTGTCGCAATGTAAACTAAATGTAAAATGTTATGTGAAATCAAATTACATTACTTCTTGTAATGTAAACTATGTCATCATCTATGTCACCTACAAATCCATTTAAAAAATGTTGCACAGATACAGTGTGTCAATCCATAGTGTAATCTGTTACAATTTCATTTTTATTTATTTATCTATCTCTCATCCTTCATGGTAGTCATTTAGTGCATGCCTTCTCAACAGCACAGTCCTGTCACTCATCAGCCAATCACCGAGGTCACTGCAAGCAAGCTTGTGCATGTCAATTGATGTCAGCCATATCAACTGAGCGCTTATCTTATCTTAGGACTTGTCATTTTTTTTCTTACTAAAAGTTGGTCTCAGCATAAAGTTGGTCAGATAAAATGCTTTGTGAATACAGGCCAAGGAGTCAGCAAGTCATTGTAAGATCAGAACATATTAAACAAATGAAACCATTAGAAAACCCTTTAAATGTGAAACAAATAAACAAATATAACACATTGAACAGAGCATAAAAGCGAGTCGATTTAAATGTGTCACCTTCTCATCTCATAGCCTGCTGTCTAGCCGGGGAGTCAAGTATCCCAATCTTACCCTTTTCCTCCTAATCTTACACCTGTCCTTCTCAAATACCCAGACACAACTCCACATGTGGCAGAAGAGTAAACACTGTTCAAGTAAAGGCCTTCTTAAGGCAGGCTGACTGTGGTATGATCCAAGACATGGTGGAGATTAGTGAGGAGATGCTGATCTGTTGGCAGTGCTGCCACTCGAGATGATGCGGAATCCCCCCGCACCTCAATTTATCACCCTTACAGTGGGGCAGTGATATTGGGGGGAAATCTAATATCACATCAGTGGCTAGCCACCGGGGGTGTCTGTGCCCGGACGTACCCCACACAGGGGGTGTTTGGGCTCAGTGTTTGCCCCCTGTGAGGACACTATTTCTGGATTGAGGAGAGCTGTTGGCGTAGTAACACAACAAATGGCGAGAGTAAATCAGTCTTACTGACAGCAAGACACTCATCAGGCCTTATCCTGCTGAGTCGGCCATCACTTACAGACCAATGAGGATGTCTGTCTCTCTCACTCTGTCACCTCACTCTTCTCGCACCCCCCCCCCTCTCACTCTCTCTGTGTGTTTGTGAGATTTTTTTCCGGTATGTTTTAGTGTATCAGTATATAAGCGTGTTCGTGTTTAAGTGTGTGTGTGTGTGTGTGTGTGTGTGTGTCAGTATTGATGTGTGTATGAAAGGAATAGATAGGATGAATATGACAGTAGATATATCTCTTCGGTTCTTTAGCCTTTCAGATTCACTTGACATGGTGTGTGTGTGTGTGTGTGTGTGTGTGTGTGTGTGTGTGTGTGTGTGTGTGTGTGTGTGCAAGGATGTGCACTTTTCTCACCATGCTCCCTTGTGCCGACACATAACATGTGCAACTGTCCTGATTGAAGTGTATTGATTCACTTGATTTCTAAGTGAAGCATAAGCACCACTGCAATGTGCTGCTGGCTGCTATTAAATGGCACAAGTGTCAGCTGTCTCACGCTCAGGTGATTAGCAGTGGAACACGCTGAGAAACGCTCTCACTGGAGATACCCGAGAGTTGGCTACTGCTCTGCAACACCTGGTGAGTGTTCCCCTGAAAATAAACAAAAGTCATCATTCATTTAAGAACAGAACACAGTGACTCAAAACCACTGAGAAGCTTATGCTTATGCATGTATGTGTGTGTGTGTGTGTGCACGCAGCTTACAATGCAATATTCATGACTGCTCCTGTCTGTGAATTGTCTATTCTCCAGGAGAGAAACTTACACACAGACACACACACACACTCACTCTCACACACACACACACACACACAGCTGACATCTGCATGTGCCACTCTGTGCTGCCCGATGTGTCGAAGCTCCAGAGTTCTCCAAACACTCACAGGAGGTCAACTAATGATTAATATTTAGCATTAGTACCGATGACAGTGAGATTCCCTCCTGAGATCATTCTAGTCGTGGTGAAGAGTGGGGTGGGGTCTGTGTCTGTGTGTGTGTGCGTGTGTGTGCGTGTGTGTGTGTGTGTGTGTCTGTGTGTGTCAGTATTGATGTGTATGAATGGAAGAGATAGGATGAATATGACAGTAGATATATCTCTTCGTTCTTTAGCCTTCAGATTCACCTTGACATGGTGTGTGTGTGTGTGTGTGTGTACGTAGGGTGTGTTTTGTGTGTGTGTGTGTGTGTGTGTGTGTGTGTGCAAGGATGTGCACTTTCCTTCACCATGCTCCCAGCCGACATAACATGTGCAACTGTCCTGATTGAAGTGTATTGATTCACTTGATTTCTATGAAGCATAAGCACCACTGCAAATGTGCTGCTGGCTGCTATTAAATGGCACAAGTGTCAGCTGTCCACGCCAGGTGATTGAAGCAGTGGAACACGCTGAGAAACGCTCTCACTGGAGATACCCGAGAGTTGGCTACTGCTCTGCAACACCTGGTGAGTGTTCCCCTGAAAATAAACAAAAGTCATCATTCATTTAAGAACAGAACACAGTGACTCAAAACCACTGAGAAGCTTATGCTTATGCATGTATGTGTGTGTGTGTGTGCACGCAGCTTACAATGCAATATTCATGACTGCTCCTGTCTGTGAATTGTCTATTCCTCCAGGAGAGAAACTTACACACAGACACACACACACACCATTCATTACACACAACACACACAGCTGACATTCGCATGTGCCACTCTGTGCTGCCCGATGTGTCGAAGCTCCAGAGTTCTCCAAACACTCACAGGAGGTCAACTAATGATTAATATTTAGCATTAGTACCGATGACAGTGAGATTCCCTCCTGAGATCATTCTAGTCGTGGTGAAGAGTGGGGTGGGGTCTGTGTCTGTGTGTGTGTGTGTGCGTGTGTGTGTGTGTGTTGGGGGTTGGGAAGGTGGAGTTGCTTCAACGTCAACATTGTTTGGCAGATGGTGCTGTCAGTTTGGCTCTGAGTGTATGCTCCATGCATGTGGTAACTCCCCTTTAAAGAGCGGCAGCTCATGTATTATCTATGGGCTTGAAGGAGTATGTGTGTGTGTGCGTGTGTGTATGTGTGTGTGTCCGTGTGCTAGCGCGAGCGAGCGTGCGTCAGGGCCGGCAATGTTAGCGCAGGAGTCGGAGTTCTGTAAACATGCGGCGGCGTCCGTGTTTGCGTGCCGGCCCTGTCAGGGCGAGCTCTCGAGCATATGGCCAGGGACGGGCCGCTGGGATAGGACGTGCTCTCGCCACACCGCACCACACGGCACCTACCTGGACAGAACCGCTACAGAGACCGCTACGCCACGCAGAACCCACCGCCGGGGCCGCTCACCGGCTCCCACTGATGTGATCTCATCTGACAGGGGGGGGTGCAGGGGCAGGAGGGGAGGTGGGGCGTGGGTGGCGAAGGGGTAATTACTTTTTCATGAGCTACAGTACCTGACAGCACGCATTTGACCAGTAAAAAGGAGAGAGAACAAACATGTGCTGCCTTCTGTCTTGATGAGGGAACGCGTGAGATTCTTTATTTATATAAATATATCTTTTTTTTTTTTTTTTCTCGCAAGACAGGGATAGAATGGGAAGCAAAGTGAGAGAAGTGCTGGCGTGGCGCTCTGTGAACGCATCATCAGAACGAGACAGCTCTGACACATAACGGGCCCAGTGGGTCAGGTTGAGGATGTATATCATATTATACAAGACTCAGGAGGGGGCGTGCGCAGTGAGGCGGGGGAGGGGTGTGTGTGTGTGTGTGTGGGGGTACGACTGTTTGACACAGATCACAGTTGCACAGCTGAACTTACGACTACGCCGCTGCACAACTTCTGCGTGTAAATCACTTTGTCTTCCCTGGCGCTGGGTAGATGACTCCTTCACACAGTGCGTAAACAAAGCTGATTCGGAGACCAAAAAACACACCCTGGTGTAATTGCTCAGGAACAATCGACTCCCCTACGCCGCAGCGACTGTTATCACACTCCAGCACACTCTGTGAACGCTGTGGAAAAAAAACACCACACACAACAACCCACGTTCAGCATTCGCTCTCATCTGTGGGATTGTTGTATTTGTCTACCCAGGTTGTTGTTGCGTGGGGAGATCAGAATTCAGTGTAAGACGGTGTAAGTGGCGTACAAGCCCGTGTGCGTGTTTCATTCAGACTGCGAATCCGATCACTGCATGACAGCAGTTTTGGAGCGTCCCCCCCCACCCCCCCCCGCCGCTTCACAATCCCGCAGGATGCGAGGGGTGCTCGGTCGGTTAACCACACCCTTCCCGCCCACGCCAAACGAACAACTGGATCAGAGGCCCAACCTGATGGGAGGTACAAAGATGGGAAGAGAAGGACGAAAGATGAAAAGGAAGAAAGGGGAGAGAGAAAGGATGGAAGGTGAAAGTAAATAATATAAATCCTCTGACGTTGCAGAGATGAGCAGCAATATGGAGAAGCCAAGGCCCATGTAAGAGAGAGAGAGAGAGAGAGACAGAGAGAAAGCAGAGAGAAAGCAGAGAGAAAGAGAGACAGAGAGAAAGCAGAGAGAGAGAGAGACAGAGAGAAAGAGAGAGAGAGAGAGAGAGAGAGAGAAACAGAGAGAAAGCAGAGAGAAAGAGAGACAGAGAGAAAGAGAGACAGAGAGAAAGCAGAGAGAGAGAGAGAGAGAGAGAGACAGAGACAGAGAGAAAGCAGAGAGAAAGCAGAGAGAAAGAGAGAGAGAGAGAAAGCAGAGAGAAAGAGAGAGAGAGAGAGAGAGAGAGAGAGAGAGAGAGACAGAGACAGAGAGAAAGCAGAGAGAAAGAGAGACAGAGAGAAAGAGAGACAGAGAGAAAGCAGAGAGACAGAGAGAAAGAGAGAGAGAGAGAAAAAGAGAGAAAGAGAGAAAGAGACAGAGAGAGAAAGAGAGAAAGAGAGAAAGAGAGAAAGAGAGAGAGAGAGAGAGAGAGAGAGAGAGAGAGAGAGAGAGAGAGAGAGAGAGAGAGAGAGAGAGAGAGAGAGGTGACAGTATTTACCCAGCCTGAGAAAGCAGGGCTTCAGTAGAGGACAGCAGAGTGGTTGAGTGGGTGTTTGGGCTACCTTCAAAAGAAAAAAAGGAAGAAAGAAGAAGGAGAAACCAGTCTGATCAATAATTAAACACTTCCTCCCCTCAGCCACATGCTGCTGTATCCACGGCGATGGCGCCTGTGATTGACAGATCTGGAGCATTTGATCTGTGGGGCTCGCCTCATGCTGGGTTATATGAATCAACACAGACTCTCTCTCTCTCTCTCTCTCCCTCTCACTTCACTTCACTGCCAAATACTTTGTTCTCCAGGTGTGGCTGTCTATGACCATAAGCTCCTCCTGCAAGGCACTTGGTTGAGGTTCTAATAGTAAAATAGCTTGATGTGATTTTCATAGATATACACAGTTTGGTGTAACTGTAAGTGGATAAGCTCTAAGTGGTGTAACTCAACAACATTCTGGACAACATTCATGATATTCTATAACACCAACACAAAAGTTATTTGTGTCATGTTGGATATTCACATATTTTTCATTTAGCTTGCTTTTGAATGTGTGCTTTTTCCTTCTGTTCTCATGCTGTCTTAGGCTAGTATGCAGAGCCAAGAGCCTGTGTTGGTTGGTCTGTGTAAGTGTGTATGAGTGAGTGTGTGTGTGTGTGTGTGCATCACTCGTGTGTGTGTCTGTGTGTGTGTGTGTGTGTATCTGTGTGTGTGTGTTACAGGAGGTGGAGATGTTTTATTTAGAGGTGGAAGGGATGAATTACTTCTTTTATTTATAGTGCAAACAAGAAATGACAGCTGGTGTTTATTTGGCGTGTCAGAAAAGTTATTTTCAGCATGTCAGGAACACTGTAAATCCAACACTGCGCAGCTTGATGTTGGGTAGCATGTGTGTACGTGTGTGTGTTTTCAATCTCCATATACTCATGGATTTGTGTGTGAATGTGTGGGTGGGTGGGATTGTAGGTGTGTGTGTGTGAGAGAAAGACAGAGAGATTAAATTGTGCATGTGCATTTGTATGCTTGTATATGGTGTGTGTGTGTGTGTGTGTGTGTGTGTGTGTGTGTGTGTGTGTGTGTGTAGGTGTGTAGGTGTGTGTGTGTGTGTGTGTGTGTGTGTGTGTGTGTGTGTGTGTGTGTGGAAACAAGGCCTTGGCCTAATAAACTGGCAGCTCTTCCAGTCACCGGGCTGTAGTGAGTATTATTTATTATTCATGCTCATTAAATTCTGGGCCTCGACTGTGCAGAGACTGCCAGCTTGCTGCCAAAGCGCTGTGCTTTTTGTGATGTGCCCACTTGAGACTGCAAGGATTTAAATCCAGGACACCACTTCTGAATAAAACACACACTTGCACACAAACAAACACAGATGCACAGACACACAGACACACACACACACACTCACAGACAATATACAAGCATACACATACCCATGACCTCTCATATACACAGTCACTCACACTCTCTCTCTCTCACACACACACACAAACACACAAGACATGCACAATCTTGCTTCTAATTTCATTTGAACACATTAAACAAAATACACAATTATTTCCCCCCTCTACTGCCACCACTACCACCATCTCCCTGCTTATTCTTCCCAGGAAAAGGGATTTTGGTATGAAAGCTCTGATGTGCCTGCGTGCCTGAATGTGAATATTCATAGAGCAGGATTCGCTGTTAGTCTGTGAACTGATACTCTCTAATTCTCATGGCTTATTGTTCGTAAAAATGGCAGTTGTCACCGACAGTCCCCTATCTGTTTCGACTGAAAGGAAACACAAACTAAGCCAAAACATATGAGCTGAGTCCTCTTTTGGGATTTTCAAGGCATTTAGCTTTCCCACAAATGTGCCGTTTTATGGTGATAGTCCCCGACTACTTCAGCTTTCTGGCATATTTTAACATGTTTTGATAGCACCTGAGTTAAACACAGCAGGAATGTAGCAGCCTATATAATGTGTTACAGCATTGTGTTCAAACTATTGAGGCCTCCTTCATGTTTCATGTTTCAACCCACCAAGCAAAAAGTGGATTTGACACACAGGAAACAATTATTTATACGGACGTGCTTTTGCCACAGGCCCACACAACTGTGAGATCCCGGACGAGCCCCCAAGTGTGTTTGGCTCTCTGTTGCATAGGAGCCCCCTGGAAAAATAAACCCGTTTTTGTGGAGGATAAGAGGAGTTAGGCTTTCCCATGTGAGGTAGGGTAGGAGCTGGGACGGGCCTGTAGAGGCTTAGGGACTGAGGACTGGGCAGTCTCCTGTCATAGACTCCTAACGTACTGGAAAGCCCGACACAGTCCGCTTCCGAAGTCCATCATCCAGAACGTCTCTGAACCTAAAGAACATCCTTTCTCCTCGTTCAGATCCAGAGGTAGACAGCTCAGGGGGCGATCTGGATCCGGTCTGAGCCACAAGGAGTCAGCAGGGGTGGCTGTTGTCAGGATTGTGTTGTCTCTTAATAGCCAGGCACTTCAATGCCTGATTTGTGCAGGACTGTGTCAGGAACAAGAGGTCTAAATAAACAGACTGGCCACCAGAGTCAAACCATTTATCAAACCACCCCCACCACCCCTCCCCTCTCACTCTGGCCCCCGTCCCTTGCTCTCCGTCTCTCTCCCTCCCTCTTTCCTTCTTTGCTTCAGCTCCCATAGCTCTTCCCTCATCTCCTTGTACATCACGGAGCACAGACATTCGGAGGTAAATGTTCCGGAATCATCCTTGGAACAGACATACTGTAGCTCATCCAGGAAAACAATGCAAAAACTGGAGCCACGTATGAGACAAATACATCACATAATTCAAACGTCTCTGTCCATGACAGCTTTCTAAATAACTGCTGACATATATTATATGTTCAGTCTTTTCCTTGTTTAACCTCTTTTAGAATGTATTTCCTGTTGTTGTGGTAGTGGTGGGGGGGTGGGGGTGCTGGACTCATCTTGCATTCTGACATGTGATCACCTCTGTAAATACGTTCATAAATAAGTTTAATTGGGGTGAAATAAAAGTCCTGTGTGCTTTAGGCCCTGCAGGCTTGCCACATTTGGGAGTGTTTCTGAGCAAATATGACTTCAAAGGCGACGTGTGTTGGGCAAAAATAAGGTGAGGGTGAACGCAAACAAGCTCTCATTTTTTTAACATGAATTCTTTTTTCTCTCTCCCTCCCTCAAGCATCTGTTTGCTCAGATCAAAAGCTTAACCTTTCGACCGTGAAGAATTCAGAGACTGGTTTTGATTTCATAAAAGCAACCTTCAGCCAGCTCTCAAGCAGATCTGGAGGGCATGCTCTCTCACCTGAGGAGTTTACTAATGCCACAAGTTGGGAGATTGGAAGGACAAGTTATCACAAGCCAGAGACAACAGCTCCTCATTAGAGTCTTTCCCAGCAGGCCGCCTCTCTCAGTTTCATTGGCAACCTCCCAAGGCACAGAAGAATAGAAGCATAAAGGCTGGTGGCATCTGTGCCCCGTACATGAACAGACTGGCATGGTCGTCATTCACACAAATGTGACAAACAGCACAGTGGTTTATTAGGATTATTATTTTTTTTTTTTTTTTTTGCAGATCTGTTAAATCCCAGATACAGGAGTCACATGTTGAATGTGTTTGTAAGAATGAGGTACTTGAAGCAGACTGATTGAAGGAAGTTAGGCTATAGGTTCAAACCACCCCCACCACCCCAGTTGCACAGTCCAAATTCAGAATTCAGTCTTTGTGATTGATATGGGCTAGACTGATTATACATTGCAAGTGATCAGATCTGATCTCTGTGTCTGGGTGGAAATATATATTTTTTTAGTCTTATCTAGTAGCTACACAGATTGGTAATGATATTGCTCCTGGAAGTAATATTGAGATTACGGAAACAAATCAACACATAAAGAAATTAAAGTAGCTTGCTAATTCACAAAATGGTCATGTGTAGTTGCATCTTAGATGGAGGGGAGGTTTGCCTGCACTGCTCATTAATAGTTTCATACACCATCAAACTAGTATATTTCCTGTCCATAAGAAGTCATACAAAAAAAGCAGTTGAAATACGATCCAATTCAGTCATCATTTATGGCTGTTCATATATGTTACATTTGATTAGATTCCAACTAGAACAACTAGAATAAGAGTACCTCCAAGATTTGCCTGTAATGATTAACATAGACAGAAAGTTTTAAACATTTATTTTATCCCAATATTAATTGGAGTGATGATTCACACAGCTTTGTTGACATTCCCATGAACGAAAGACATTTTTTTCTTTAATCGTCTCTTTTGTGCAGAAGATTTTAAGAGGCTCCATTTCATCTGATGACTGGAAAATCTCATTTATAGCTCTCCAGGCTCCCACACACCCTAATGCATAATGTGTTTAATGCAATTAGCCGCTTAAGCCCCTAATAAGTGTAATGACACTGAAACTGAGTGTTTGCTGATCTCTGTGGCCCCACCTCCATGCAAGGTCACACCTGCCCAGGCCGCTGATTGGCTCATTCAAATCACCAGGGACACTGATTGGCCCATTCCTTCTGTCATGGACAAATGGGAGGGATTAATAAAGTTCCCTGCCCTGTCCCAGAGGGCTTAAGATGAACAGTTCTTATAGGAATGTATTAAGGCTAATTAAAAACAGATTTAGAGACATGGTAAATTGCTCTTTCTAAAAGAGCACAAAAAGCAATAATAGAGAAAAAATGGAGAGAAAGGAGGAGAAAAAGTTATTGTTCTTCACTGGGGTTTAGAGGGAAGGACTTCACATTCACTCACATTCACATTCACAGTTCATATTCACTCCATTATCACTCACACACACATGCACACACAGACACACACGCACACACACACATTAAGATTGATAACACCTGTGTTCAAGTTCACTGTGTTTGGTGTGTTCCATTTGCATTATGAACATAAAACATAAATTACATACATACAAACACACACACAGATAGATACATATATATATATATATATAGAGCTCTGGAAAAATGTATATATATATATATATATATAAATATATATTTATATATTAAATGGAATCGTAGTTCTCTTGCAGACTGAATCAGATTGTCCTTCAGGATTTCCATAGATTTTGCTGAATTCATTTAACACCTTTACAAGCCTTTCAGGTCCTGCTGTCAAGAAGTATCCCCACAGCATGATGCTACCACTACCATGCTTCAAATTAGGGATGGTGCGTTTTTGGTCATGTGCAGTGTTTGATGTCCGCCAAAAATAGCATCTAGTCTGATGGCCAAAAAGCTCAATTTTGGTCTCATCAGACCAACGAACCTTCTTCCATTTCACCTTGGAGTCTCCCACATGTCTTTGGGCGAACTTTAGTCGAGATTTAAAAGGATTTTTGCCACTCACCCATATAGCGTTTGACTCGTGAAGAAAAAGTTGTATGCAGAGTTTATCCCATCTCAGCTGTTGTCGCTTTTCACTTCTTCAGAGTTGTCATAAGTGCCTTGGTGGCCTCTCCCATCACTATTCTCCGTTTGTGGTGACGGCCTGCTCTATGCAGATTTGCACATTTGCCATATTCCTTACATTCCTTAATGATGGATTTCACTGAACTCCAGGGGAGGGTTTTTCAATAGTCTTTTCTTTGAGTTGTTTGAAGTATTCTTTTGTGTTCATGGTGGAATTATAGCCAGGAGTACTGATTGACCAGTGACTGGACTTTCTAGACGCAGGTGTCTTTATATTACTATACTATACACATTCACTGCACTCAGGCGATCTCCATTTCACTGATTTTGAGACTATTAGCACTATTAGTTGATTTAGTTGATTTAGGTCAGTCACTTTAAGGGGGTTGAATATTTACGTAATCGCTTATTTTGCATTATATATTTCTAATTAATTAACATTACTTTGTAGAATTATTTTACTTTGACATTAAAGAGGGGATTTTTTTAAATGATTGTAAAAAAAGCCAAGTTAAATTGACAAAGATTTGATTTATTAAAGCAATAAAAGGGAAAATGAATGCGCTGAATACTTTTTATAGGCTATATATGGACGCATGGCTGGCATCTTAGGTAGCAGTGAGATTTGTTTCTGTGCTCCGCTGGCTGTACTTCCTGTGTCGCTGATGTGGCCAGCACTCACGGCGTGAGATCGTCAGAGGAACTGTCACCCTGTCTCCTTCCTCCGGCAAAGACAGGGGAAGAAAGAGAGGAATGGGAGAAAGAGAGAGAGAGAGAGAGAAAGAGAGAGAGAGGCAGAGATGGGCAGCCTCATCCCCCTCCATCTTCTTCCACAGGCTCCGATCACTCACCCAAACTAAATCAATACTGTAAATAATTGCAGCTGGGATGTCTAAATGGCTGATCTTTGCTTGAAGGGATGGTAGGCAGTAATCTTTACCCAGCAACCCCCTCCCACCCCATACACAAGCACACACATACACACACACAAACACACACACACACACACAAACACACACACACACATTGTTCCACTTCCAGTCCCTTGTGTGTAGCCGAGGTTATCTAGCAGCTGTGATTTGCTGTCATTTCTCGGAGAGCTGTCTGAGGGACATTGTTCTGATGGCGAATAAGGAAATCGGACTTTCGGGGGCCGCTGAGCCTCTCGCTCGTGTGGGCGCTAAATGCTGCTGATTGGTGTGATGGCGTATATGTGTTGACAGGAAATCCAACTAAGCACTTAGTGATTGCGAGGTGTTAAAAGCATTCCTGTTTTCTACCCGATTGCCACGGGAAAAGGGTTATTCAAGGAGCGATAACACCTTACACACAGACATGATTTACCCGCACAGACACACACAAAATCTACACACACACACGCACGCACGCACACACACACACACACACACACACACATACACACACACACGCGTACACACACACACAATCTGCACATAAACACACAAACACAGACACGCAGACACACACACACACACACACACACACACACAATCTGCACATAAACACACAAACACAGACACGCAGACACACACACACACACACACACACACGTGCGTACACACACGTACACACGATCTGCACATAAACACACAAACACAGACACACACACACACACACACACGCGTACACACACGTACACACGATCTGCACATAAACACACAAACACAGACACACACACACACACACACACACATACACACACACACAATCTGCACATAAACACAGACACGCAGACACACACACACACGATCTGCACATAAACACACAAACACAGACACGCAGACACACATATACTCTTAAATACAGACATAAAACCACACATACATAAACTCTGACAGACACACACCAATAAACACTCACATGCAGCAGCATTCATTGCTTCAGCACACATCAAACTGAGGCGAGTGATACTGTTAATGTGGGATTCTAATGATCATGGTAATAATAACACTATCCTACTGTGAGGCTCACTCAGGCAAAGGAGCTCTTGCTGCGTGTGCACATGTGTGCGAAGATGAAGATATCACCAGCAAAGGCTCATGGGAGCTCCAGACGGTCGGTGTGTTTTTCCAGGTGTTTCGCAGCCGAGCGCTAGAGGCAGTGTGGAGAGGAAATACCCATCACACACACGGACAAATTAAAAAGCATCAGTTCGGGTCGTGAGTGGATGATTATGAGAAGCCATTCTGAGGTCAAATTTCTGAATGAATGTAGATGGACAGCCATGGCCGGTTATGCTAATCTAAATGTGTGTGTCTGAGTGCATTTCTTTGTTAAGTGTTTTTTGTTTGTTTGTTTTATTGTTTTTATATGCACAGGACCTTATGGTGTGGCCCTTGACCTGCTTACTCACAAGACTGTTGGTTCTGACATCAAAACAAACATGTCATGCTCAAGCCTGTGCCCTCCAAAATTAACAAGAGTTTGCTGTTATTTCATTACACTTCCATTATTTTGTGTAAATGTACTGTATATTAACTTTACTTTATTCATTATTATTAACATTACTTTATTCATTAGTAACATTTCATTTACAGCTAATTCTGTTACATTTCTTGCTAAGAGTTCTCCTTCAGTCAAAGCACACTTTTGGTATAGCCTGCAAGCCGTATGCTATTTTAACACGTCTCACCAACCCATTCAAGGATGATATGTCTGTGTCAATCAATGGCTATGTTGGTAGGCTATAAGCACACAGTGTTGTGAGCCAATGAGGTCAATTACATTTTGTCCTGTAATTTCAGTTTTTGATTACTGCTTTTGCCCTTTGTCTTTCCAAATTACATGTTATATTTTATTGTGTGTTTTCATATGAAGTCTTATAAACCATTGATCCTCATTGTCTTGTGACTTTTTTTGTTCAGATTTAGCTGTCTGGTTTATCATTTCCATACGTGGCCATGGCTATAGAGCTGAGGCTCTTCAGTCACAGATGGAGAAGCAGGTAGCCCCTTTTACCAGCCAGGCTGTGTGTGTGTGTGTGTGTGTGTGTGTGTGTGTGTGTGTGTGTGTGTGTGTGTGCACGTGCATGTGGGTGTGACCATGTGTGTGCTTTGGGGGATTTAAATCCATTATGATTTGCACTAAGTAGAGGCGAAACTATAGTAACCAATAATCTTATTGACTTCAATAGAAAGTATGTCTGGGAGAAAGAGAGACAGAATTAACACTGAGAAGAGG
>NC_063201.1:10014707-10042207 GCF_017589495.1 Alosa alosa
GAGGGAGGACAGACACATAGACAAAAACCCTGCTTGATGGAGTCAGACAACAATCCACACCCCACAGCAATCCACACCCCACAGCAACATGCAACAACACACATCAAACAACAACATACTTTAATACAGTGTTTCTTAACTGGCCTGGCCTTGGGACCCTCAATTTCCCACGGTCATTAAGTCGCGACCCATATTTTAACGTTCAAGCCAACTCCGTGACCCTCCCAAGAACAGTTTCACGACCCACTTTTGGGTCCCGGCCCACCAGTTAAGAAACACTGCTTTAATACAAAACGGCGCTCTTGCAGGAACATCCCACTGGCCAAACACTACTGTCTTGTTGTCTAGAACCCTGCAAGGAACATCCCACTGGCCAAACACTACTGTCTTGTTCTTTAGAACCCTGCAAGGAACATCCCACTGACCAAACATTACTGTCTTGTTGTCTAGATCCCTGCAAGGAACATCCCACTGGCCAAACACTACTGTCTTGTTGTCTAGAACCCTGCAAGGAACATCCCACTGGCCAAAGGTATACCCTCTGGTTCTCTCAAAACACACACTGTAGTAATTCAGAACAATATGCATGAGATAAAACAGATAGGAAGAATCTTTAATGATGCTTTATTTTTTTTCCTATTGAAGAAAAAAAAAAGAAAGGAAAAAATCCATTTGCTCAGTTCTGAGCTTAAAAATGTAGTCTGCCTAATCTCCTCCAGGGCAATTAATCTTAACCAGCAGGGCTCTGCCGAGCCTCCTCTCCCACTTCTCTCCTCTTCATCGCTCATTTGAGGTAATATATAGGTTGCAGGGCTAGAAAAAGTATCTTTCCTCTTTGAAATGTAATATGTCATAGAGATTTAGCGGGTGATAAAAATCAATAGCCTGAATAGAAAATTGCCTGGAAAGAGAGGAGGCACTCCGCAGATAAGACAAAAAGATGAAGCACGCTGGTGTTTGTCTCTCTCCCTCTCTTTCTCTCTCTCTCTCTGGATATGTGTGTGTGTGTGTGTGTGTGTGTATGTCTTACTGGCAGTTATGGGGTCTTATTAGTTGGAATTGCCAGTGCACGCTCGGATCTGGTGCATGCATACCAGGGGCTGTGGCTGTGTCATGAGCCCGTTGGTGTACCCGAGCCCACAGTACAGAGGAAACTGAGGCTCTGCTGATCTGGGTTGGCTTAGAGGGAGATGTTATCAGGAGGGTTAGGTCAGCGCAGGAAGAAGTGAACAGCCTGGGGGGCCTCAAGGGTGTGTGTGTGTGTGTGTGTGTGTGTGTGTGTGTCAGTGTGAGTGAAACGTCCTTCCCTTCCTCACCATAAACTTTCACATACAAGTGAGAAAACACACACACACATAAGAAATAAACCACTAGCCCAAAAAGTATGAAATACATGGCAAGGGATGTCACCACAGGCAGGCTACACCAGGCATGTTACTAAAGTGGTCTGTTTGCGGAGCATAGCCTATGCTGCAACAGTAAGCTTGTTGCATAAATAGAACGTTCGATATTTCCGTGTTGTTGGAGTAGGCCA
Source organism: Alosa alosa (assembly GCF_017589495.1). NCBI lineage: Eukaryota > Metazoa > Chordata > Actinopteri > Clupeiformes > Clupeidae > Alosa > Alosa alosa. The sequence continues at coordinate 10,016,242 of NC_063201.1, forward strand.
CTCGACTTCCAGTTACTCCTCTCAGAGTGAGCGGCTGCTTGTCAGAGCGAGAACGATAACGTTAACTTTAGTCAACAAGGAAGATGGCACTTTACATGCAATGCTTGCAGGACCTGCCAAGGACAACAGTTAACGATGTACATAGGATTATACAATCCTCAACATCAGCCCCAAAGAGCAGGCGGGAGAATGGGTTTAAAATGTATATTTCCAGCTACATTGACAATTGCGAAGGTAAGTTAAACCTGATATGGAACAGTGTGCCTTCCACAGCACACCTACACCCCTACCCCACCTCCCCAACATTCTAAATCAATTTTACTACACGGCTCTTCATAATGCTGCCGAATGCTCCATTCATTTGAATGGGCCTTCCCAACGTTCAGTGGTCTGCTAATTCTCGATAACAGACTGTTGCTAAGTATAACAGACTGCTGTCAAGGAAAGTAGGTTTTGTGCTTCTAATTCACGTCTTTCATATCATTACGCAAGGATTGGAACTTCATTCAAAAGTGAGAGCAGACGGTTGATCAGCTGTGTTCTAAAGAATGTTTGATTCAAGTTCAGCGTGTGTTGTTGCAAACTATTTGTTTCTCAGCAAAAGCCACGATGAAATGGTAACAAACAGGCTATAGCCTAGGCTATGTAGGCTAAAGAGTCATATCGTGGGGAGTTTATTATGTCGTTTTGGCAAGTAGCCGTGTAATAAGCGGGATAATGTATAGAACGCCGGTCATTATCGGGAAATAGGTCCCTTCAGGGCGGAACAAGACCCCTCCGCTGTGCGTCGGGGTCCGGTTCGCCCTGTCGGGACCTATTTCCCGATAATTTACCGGCGTTCTATTCATTATCCCTTACGTATGCACCATATTACTATGTAGCATAGTAATATTATACACCATTTGAAAGCTTGGACTCTTGGGAATCCATATATGACAACATTTTTCATGTACAATCTGCATAGTGCTTTACATTGTCAGATTAATCTGACTCAATTAAATGTATGTCTCAATTAAATTTAGTCAAAAATGTCTCAATTAAATTCATTCAAAAATGCCCTCCTCCCCCTCCTCCACTTTTGATGCTTCCCTACCTTCTAGCAGTGTATATCCATTAGCAATAAGTAGATGCAGCATATTGGATCTTGAAATATTCACAGGAATCCATAGACATGTAATATTCATGTTGTTGTTTTATCCAATATTAGTTGTGCAGATGTATAGTCACATTTTATACACATCCATTGAACCAATTAGGAAAATGCAAAAATAGAAACTTTTGGGTAACACTTTACTTGACAGTATCGACATAAGAGTGACATGACACTTTTTATGTGTGTGTATTGGGGGGGGGGGCCCAGTGTGGCCCTTGAGCCAAAAAGTTTGCCCACTCCTGTTCTACACCAAGAGGTTGCCACACAGTAAGCCTTTTATTGTCAGTGTGCATTTTGAGTAACCAAAAGTCCTATGGGGATTTTCCATAGGGCATTTTACAAAATGCATGAGCATAACTTGGCAAATACTGGTCTAAAGTACTCATATTTCATTCTATATTGATTTACTTCAGCTTCACAAGACCTGGGGCCTCATGTACAAAGACTTGCGTGGATTTCATACTAAAACATTGCGTACGTGCAAACCTGAAAAGTAGCGTACGCACAAAGAAAATCCTGATGTATGAAACTGTGCGTACGCAGCATTCCACGCAGCCTTTCTTTGTACATCCCAATTAACGTGAAATTAAGCGCACATGCACAAGCATTACACTCCACCCTCTCTTCTCCCTCAGTCACACTCATTTTAATATGCTAACTTGAAGGCCACTCAAGAGCGCAGACCTCCGCGAAGACAAAATGGCCTATCCCGCAATATTAATAACAATGAAAAAAAAATGCTCCAAAGTTTAATAATTGAAATCATCAAATTAATAAAAAAAAAGTTTAGGCTATCTCCAGCGAATGCGAGGTAGACGTGTTTATCCGACGAAATGGCAAGAATCTTACGTCTTTATCATCTGTAATTAATAACAAAAAAAAACAGTAGTGGCAGAGCGTAGCAGTGGCTAGCTATAGGGTCAGAGACCGTGGCAGAATTATTGGTCAGTCTGCAAGTAGGTGACAGGGTTCGCATAACTGAACTTGAACCATTACAACACAACTGCATTAATTAAAAATGAATTAAAACATTAAATCAATCGTGTCCAAGTAGGCTACCACGCATCGCGCTTTCAGTGGAATAAACAAAGTTGATCCAGGCCACATCGCATACAACATTACGATTTCTGGATCATATCCCTATATTTGCACACAAGTGTAACAACAATAATGTGAATGCTTACTCGAGGAAAGTCAAAGTATCCTATGCAGTCAATCACACTAAGGGAAATAGCTTACAGTATATCCGCGCTTATTAGTCAGCCTATCTATTCTATTCCCTTTAAATTCGTATCCTCTAATAAGTCTACAGTTGTCATGATAGATAGGTTGTTGCATAACTTAGTAGAATTTGAGCATGTCCATTTATATAGAAACATAGGCCTACTTTCGAAGTGTTATCATTTTTAATAACCCACGTTTCACAGTATACTGTGCAAATAAAGGCCTAGACTCGCGATCAACTAATGTTGTGTCGCCAAATGATGATACACATTGGAAATGTACGTACGCCAGACATGAAGTTTGCGTGGAGGACCGCACATTCTCACGTTCAAGTCAGTCTTCGTACATCCGGACGTGACGTGAGAAGTGGCGTACGCAGCATTTTTGTGCGTACGCAAGCTTTGTACATGAGGCCCCTGGTGCTTGGGCTCAGTTGTGTTTCTAAGTCCTATCAAGTGACTTAGAGGGCTGAAATTTGGTCAGTTCAGAGATGCTTGTTATCCGGCAGAAAGAAAAAGCATTCTAGCCTCTGTAACTCTGTGCCAGTACTTCTCACAATCATTTTGTTATTGTTTCCTAAAACTCTACAGGGTCTCAGCTTTCCAAAGAGGTCAGGCATTTGATTATAGGCCAAAGTATGAAGAAGCAATGCCCTCTGAGGTAGTCACAGTGTCGGGGGAAAAGCCTAAAAATGCACATCCTATTAGTTAATTTACTATGCTTTGTATTAGTCTATTAGCCTAGCCTATAAACTATCTTGCTAACCGGTAAACATTGAATGAGCCTGGCGAATATTATCTCGTTTTAAGTGTTTTGATGATAACATGATATTATTCTTAACTCAGTGTCAAACAAAGAGCCAGAGACAGGGAGAGTGAGCGTCCGAGCTACTGAGGAAAAATGAGAAACAATCCTTAGGATTGCAGATGGTTCAGTTGTTCCAAGCCAGTTCTGCTCCAATCATGTCCTGGGGTTTTTGTGTGGCTAGGATAGGTTCTGTATCAGTAACATCAGAAGAAGGTAGCACTCAAATATCTAACCTAGCCCTCATGAAAACTCCAGGAACTGGTTGTGATGGCTGCTGTTTATTATAAGTTAAGTTTAAGTTAAGTTTGTAAGTTAAGTTGTAAGTTAAGTAAAGTTAAGTTGTAAGTTAGTTGAAGTTAAGTTTCAGTTACAGTATCTGCATGTCCAGGTTGCCGGTTCGAACCCCAACCAGTAGGCACGGCTGAAGTGCCCTTGAGCAAGGCACCTAACCCCTCACTGCTCCCCAAGCCCCGCTGTAGCAGGCAGCTCACTGCGTCGGGATTAGTGTGTGCTTCACCTCACTGCAGGGCTCTCAAGTTTTGAAGTTTGCAAGGAGTGAGACTTTGTTTCTCAGGGGGGAGGGGGCGTGGCATTGGCACGGTGCCACGCCCCCTCCCCCCTGATCAAAGTACATGAAAGTCCTACGTCTGCTTGAACGCCCCCTCCCCCCGATCAACAGACCCATGAGAGAGCACAAATTCCATTATTTCAAACACACTGTTTTATTTATTCTAGAACCCTATAGTAAATAATAATAACATAAATTATAATAATAATTTCACCCAAATGGGCCCTTTGAACAGCAGTGGCTCATTCTGCTCTAAACAAACAGAAAACAACCAAATGAGAAAAAGCACATTTAGCCCCAAAATGGTCTCTTGAACAGTGGTGGTTCTGTCTGTGTGTGTGTGTGTGTGTGTGTGTGTGTGTGTGTGTGTTTTATGAGTGATGTTGTGTGTTGTAAGTGTTTGTGGCCTATTTTGATGCCTTGATGATGATACTGAATTGATTGACTGATTGACTGATTCTTGAATTTCCCCTGGGGATCAATAACGTATCTATCTATCTATCTATCTATCTATCTACTGGGGGCTCCCATTTAAAGCACTGTGGTTCAATGCAATTTTCACAGTCATGAGGCCATCCTTAAAAATATTCTTGTTTGCAGTAACAGCCAAAACATGTTTTAAAAAATGGGTCGGTAGGTAGGTCAATATTTTTTTTCCAAGATTCAAAGTAAAAAAAAGTACAATTTTGGTCATGGTGATTACGTAGGTATGAATTTAAACAAATGTGCATATTGTGACGTAACTTGACCCGAGGCCCAGTCATGGCAGACTTTGGGGTCATAGGGCTCATCTACCCCACTCCCTCCAAATCAAATTGTCATTATCATCATCACAATCATTATTATGCCTATATTGTTATACATGCACTTTCACTTAAATGTTTTGTGACATGCACATCAGAGGACTGCTTTACTAAAGATATAATTAGTTTCTTTGCTTTTGCATGGTTGCATGATGCTTGCATAAGAAAAGAAATACTTCTCAAAACAGCAACAATTATATGGGTGCTATTGTTTTGGGATGTTTCCCTCATGCAAGCATCATACATTGGTAGGAAATGGAGAAAAAGCGGAGATTTAATACCAACGTTATCGATTAGTTTCAGTTTCTCTCGCGCAGACGCCTGCATTGAATGAACGCTCATAGGCTACCACCACTTTATTGTATGTCTCCATGTTTAATGACATCGATAGCAGAAACGTTTGTTTTCTTTTTTTGTCGGTCCACGGTATCTTGATCAACTGCGCAGTTGTTCAGACGAAGCACCGCGGGCCTAATTTCACTCCACGACTCTGCGGACCAGCAGTCTTCACGTTGCGGACCCACGTCAAAACAAAACTATTTCCTGATTGGTTGAGAAATCCTATTTGGCCGATAGGTTAGGCCTAGTAACTGAACAGCAGCTCTCTGAGCTGAATGAGCGCACAGACAGCAACGTTGTGTGACACGTTTGCAAAATATAGCCCTTAGAAATTTCTGTGCGGGCAAGTTAATAATTTCTCGGAGTGAGAAATGCCATGTGTGGCGTGTGAGCGTGTGAAGTCATTGAAATGCGTGTGTCTCACGCTCAATGCGTGAGACTTGAGAGGTCTGGCCTCACTGTGTGTTCACTTTGTGCTGAGTGTGTTTCACTAATTCACGGATTGGGATAAATGCAGTGACCAAATTTAATTTACTCAAAAGAGTATATATACTTATACAGTATTTATGTAACGTTTTTGACTTGTAATAGCCTACTAACATCTAACATATTTTAATGTTCAAAAAACTACACCAGACCAGCGGCACATACATTCAAAAATGTACACCAGTACAACATTAAAACTACTGTATGGAACACTTCAGTTGCCCACCTGGTGTAGTAAGGAGTCACATAAGCTACAGCTGTACTATCACTCCCAACAGACACACACACACACACACACACACACGACACTTAAAATAAGGGTATTTGATATTTTATTTGAAAGTATCAAATTTGTATTTTTGCCCATCCCTGCACACACACACAAACACACACACATGCGCGCATGCACACCAACACACACTCTAAAAATGGCTTCCATGCCTCAATAGGGAGAAGAATAAGCATGATTGAAAAAGTAAACAACAGGAAAAGCAAAACTGGTACAAAACTCAAACAAATCACTCCAAACCATAGCATGCAAATCTAAACAAGGCTCGGCTGAATTATTTAAAGCATTTGCATATTCAGTATCATTATTCAGGGCATAATACAGGGAGAAATGTGATAGCAAAATGTGCATAAAGTGAATTATGTATTATAAAATTGTTTGTGTTTTACAAATGAAGCTTTTGGCTTTTGTGGTATTCTCCCGTCTGATTCCATTAACGAAGATATGCTCTGAGAGAAGTTCCGACTTGAAAAGAAAGCGTCTCATGGAAATAATCTGTTGAGATGTGTTTGTTTCTTCATCTCTGCATTGTTTACAGGCACACTGTTCCACCAGATGAATGCAGCTCTAGTTCCCTCCCCACTGCCAGCAGCAACATGAGTACCTCGGGTAGAGAGAGAGGGCCGACTAAACAGCAGACTGGCCATAAGGTACACAGTGAAATCACAAGTGTTATTAAGTTCCATTACATTTATTAACACTGAAATGAAATTCCAAAAAACTATGGAAATACAGCTAGGCAGCTACATTCTGGGGGCATGAACATGGGGGCTCACCGACCTGCCCACAGAGTGTAGCGCTGTAGCTGCCTGGCTACATTAGCTGAGCTAGTTAAAATCGAGCTAGATAAAATCGATTGTTTTCGCCTTTTTTTGTACCGACAGTACGTACAGACGCGGAGACCTATGTGAAAACTAGTGTTGCACGGTGCATTGATACTACAAAAGTATCGCAATACCCTGAAATTAAAAATGTCACGATGCCTAATTTTATTAGTATTGATACTTTTGAGAATGACCGTGTTCTTTTGAAGTAACATGCGTGTGCACAAGGCATGCTTCTAGCGCCTCCTCCCCTAACCTGTGGCTGTGCGTCTTTTCTCCTCACACACACGTAAGCGCAGCAGTCGTGCTATAAACAGCGAGACATGGCTTCAAGTGATACTATGGTAACACATCATAATAGGCTAATATCAAGTTGATTTGCTCACTTGCATATCTCTACCTGTTGCTAACCTACCTAGGCTGTGGGATTTTGGTCATTTAAGCCTACTATTTGGGTTTAATGTAATTTAGAAACAGGCTAAGCAACCATGGCAAACGTTTACATCTGAAGAGAAATCCTTGCTATCCCGCTAGCTCAGGTCACGTTTGACAATTATTGCTCGCTAAAATCATTAATGAACATTGCAAGACACTTATCTCTTCTATGATCCCACTAAAACCATGAGACAAGGCCAATTACTCTCACGTATCTCTTAAAGTGACAGGCACTCAATCAGGGCGAGGGCCATCGGGAGTTTTTTCCCGTGGGCGGCCGATGAGTCTCTTGTGGTCTTGGCCAGCCCATAGAGCTTGATGGATGCATTAAGAATCTTCTGCGAAAATCTCCAAGATCTACACTTTAACACTTAGGAAGTCCAACCAACATTTATACCACTCGCTCACTGTCTATATTTCATTCATGGTTACCCTGCACACTCATCTCTTCCATGCTGATTTTTCTGTAGGCTAGCCTTAATTTTTTTATCTTAATTCATTTTTGTCTTATTCAGACGTTACAGAACTTTCATCACAAATAAAAAAAAAATGACAATTTAATTTGTTTGTTTGTACTTAAATTAACGTAAGCCTAGGCTAGAATGGAGCAAAGCCTCCTGGGAATGGGGAATGTGTTTCTGGTTTATCCAATGAACCGATTGCAGGTCAAGTCTATTTACAGAAATGTAGGGGGATAAATGAGCGGCCCCTCGTCTAATGGCATGATCCTACAAACAATCAAGTTTGAGGAAAACTACAGGAGTTTTGACAGTCGACGGATTTGCGTGGTTGCTTGCTGTTTTACACATGGATGGAAGGCAGAGAGAAAGGTTAGCGGAGCTAAAGCATTGGCGTTATTGCTAAGCAGAAACTAGCACAAACTAGTCTATGTTGATATGTGGCCTAGGCCTAGCCTAATGACTAATTAGTAGGCCACTCAGGCTGATAAATGGTTTGTGGAACTCGTTGGAACTGTCTATATGTAAGCCTATATAGGCCTACTTTAATCGTTCTCTTACAAACCTATTCAAAGTGCCTGGTTTTTCAATTATTTAATTACCTGTGTTATTAGGTTGATATTGTCTGTAGGCTAGGCCTTTTTTTAATTTATACAGGCAACTATTGGAGTGCTATGATACCCAGATATGTCCTTGCATGATGCTTGAAATTTCCATCCACCCACAAAGCTGTTTTTATACGGCACTGTTGCATATCTAGTTCCTTACACATTTATTGAAAGTGCTGGTTTGTGGTTGATTGGCTTGTATTTCATTAGCACTATCCATAGTTCCTTTCTCCAAATGTAGCCTATACAGTACGTAGCCTATTAGTATTTTAAATTGACATATATTTTGTTTGTGCTATTGATGTGTGTGCATGCTTTGGGGGTTGGGAGGGGGGGCCGGTGCCGTCAGAATTTTCCCGGTGGATTTTAGTGCCCCACTCCGCCCCTGCACTCAATTACACCTACACATCACCAATGTGCACTCAATTAGCCCTACACACCACATTTAAGATATGCCTAAGTGTAATAGTTTAAAAATAGTTATAGTTTTAGAATAGTTTTTGTGTAGCCCTATGGGAATTTAGGCTATTTCCTAAAACTACTATTTCCATTTTGGTTATTTTCTTTATAATGCACATTTCATGTTGTTAAGAATGTGTTAAAAATGTTTACATGTACTAAAAATTAAGTTAATTAAAAATGACTTACCTGGAAGAAAGATCCAATCAGGAGTCGGGGTTAGAGGTCACGAGGGAGAAGGAGACCGGGGGAAAAGAGAGAGACACGAGTGAGAACTGCGCTGTGTACTGCCACCTTAGAAATTGGTAAAACACCAAGTTAATAAGTGTGATAGTAAATGTACCTGCATACTACACAAAGAGTGAGTTACATACATTTGGATAAGTTTGCATTGTAATAGTTTATGGTTTTGAAGAACTCGGTTAGAGTTCTCAACGAGGAGAAAGAGTGGACGGCTAGTCAGCACGATCTAGCTACAAAGACTTTGCCAGCGAGTAGCCTGCTCGGTTGCCCTTTTGTGCATCGTCTGAAGAAGCACTTATCTCCAGAACCATCCCCTGCTAAGCTGTTGGAAGACGTCTTCAACCACCCGCATCGCCAGCACCACGTTGCCGCGGCGTGGACAACGACAACGACCAGCACTACTGCAGCAGTGAGTTTTCTTTGTTTGCTGCGCAGTGGCGCCAAGCGACCATTTTGTTTGAGGTCTCTACGCTCCCAAGCCACGATACAGGCCTGCAACGTGTCCTCCCTCCTATGACTGTCTGGGTATTCATTCTATTTGCCGGCTTAGCTTTAACTGGATGTGATTTAATGTGTTGTTTGCATAAGTAGCCATTGGATTGAACTGTGTTTTTGAATTGCACTTATGATATTTTAACTGTATGTGCATACTATATTTTTTCAGTAAATAGTTTAAACGTATTTTTGTTGAATACTTGCATTACATTGGGTTTATGATCTTTATGATTTTGATCCTTAAGGTAAGATAACATTATTGAGTTAAAATTAGCCTGGTTTAAAGTAAAAGTGTTTAAATGCTGATTGAGAAGTGACATTTCAGTTGATGCTTATTGCACTTATTGTATTGATAGCCATTTAAAAAGTTAATGTTTAGTTAACTAAGTGAGATAGCTGCAGACCTTTAGTGCTTTTTTATTTAACTTAGCTCTAAAGACACTGTATTGATATTTACATTAGGTTGCCAGTTACCATTAGGGTAGGTATTAAAATAGCTGTAAATGCTAACAAACAAATAATAATTAGGGAATTACTTTAGAGCATTAATTAAGCTTAGAGAGAGAGATCTCTCACCACATAGGAATTCGGGGAGCGCACTCCACACTAATAGCCAGACACGCTAGGGGGCGCTACATTTGGTATCGTGACAACACTAGTGAAAACTCGACGATGTAAATTCAGAATACAATAAACCTAGTGTTAAAATCAACTCTTAATTGTACTGTGTATAACACCATGGCTGAATTGGCCAGTTTCTTTGGAGTTACAGTGGTTTGATGTAAATGAGGACAAGTTCTTTAAGTTCCTTTCAGGCAGCCATGCCATACCAGCCCACCTCTATCCCTGTGGCAGCCACAGCTTCTAGCATAGCATTGTGTCTAAGATACAGACTCCACATCCATCCCCCTGTGCCTTTAAAGCCCCCAAAAGAGACTCCAGCCTCGGGCGATGACCTGCAAGGCCCTCCACGGCAGGGACCCCACCACTGGAAACCACTCCCAGACTCATCCTCCCAGCCAGGCCGCAGTAACACACATTCACCCGGGCTACAGAAAACAAGCTAACGAAGCAAATGAAGATAAGACTATCAAAGACCTCACACGGTGCACAGACACAGGGAACCAATTCACTAAGATCAGTCGATGATATTAGCAGTTGCCTTGCTAACAGTCGTTGCTAACAACATCGTCCCGATGTCTGTCAGAGACAACAGAAGCCTGTTAGTAATGCTAATAGAAGCCTAACTGAAAGCAGCAGCAGTCGTGTTTTTTCCCCTTTCATCTTCGTCTTCCTCATCTTTATCTCCTGCGGTTTAATCTGAGCTATTGCATGTGACAGACCTTGGCGAGCGTCGGCATTGTACTCACACAAGTTTAACATCATTTGAAAGGGAAGCCTATGACCTACTCACGGAGTACACGAGTTAAATGTGTAGCAATGCAGCAGCTATTACTGTCAAGCCCCAGGCAAATACCTCTTGCTTAAGCCCAAGCTTGACGACACTCTGCTTTATTACCTTGTGCGATGAGACGAGAGGGGTGTGTGTGTGTGTGTGTTGGGAGGGGGGCTCTTAAGTACCTGGGGAATTAAAATATTCAGTCTCGTCACATCAGCTGTCTGCTCAGCGCTTCATGTTGGGTGAATAATTATGCAGGTGTTTTAAATTGACACAAGAGGAAAGGTGGGTTCAAGTGGAAATTAATTTCAGATTACCACAACAAAGACAATCAATTCTGTGGCAGTGTGTGTGTGTGTGTGTGTGTGTGTGTGAGTGTGTGAGAGAGAGAGAAAAAAAGAGAGAGAAAGGCCAGAGGTCTTCTTGCTCACCTTCCCTCTGCCGTGACAATCTCCTCCAGACACGGACCTCTCCTGCGGAAATGACACTAATGATCTAACGAAGAGCTCTTGCACACTGACGCAGAGGAGGAGGAGCACACACACACACACACACACACAATGTTTCATACCACTCGTCAGTCTACAGTACAGTATATACACCTGAGACTAAAACATCAGTGCCACATCCTATGAGCACACCTCTGGCCATACTGAATGTACCACACACACACACACATATCTGTAAATGCATATGTGTGCGTGTGTGTTTGTGTGTACGGCGTATGTGTGTGTGTGTGCGTGTGTGTACGGCGTATGTGTGTCTGTGAGTGGGGGTTGGTTTGTGTGTGTGTACGTTGGGTGCATATGTGTATGTACATTTGTCAACCGATGTATCCTCCCGAGGGCCTCATTTATTTAAGCTGCAGAAAAACTCCAACAGAAGTCAGACCACTTGGCTCTTTTTACATTTTACACACCGTTTGCATAGCGTTTATGTTTTTCTCCCAGTCAGCCTCCCCCTTCCTCCCTCCCTCTCCTCCATCCATCCATCCATCACCACTCCCTCTGCTGCACCCCTCTGCCTACACAAGCACACACACTCCATGTCCACTGGGAATTTGTGGAGAGTAGAGGAACAGAACAGAGAATACTTAAAGTCAGGCCTCATTAGGGCTCTCATTACCTCTGCTAAGGAAAGAGGGACAGACAGGGGCAGAAGAGTGAGACAGAGAGAGAGAGAGAGAGATTGAGAGAGAGAGAGAGACGTTTGAAGAGAGAGAGAAAGAGAGAGAGACTTGTATTACCTCTGCTAAGGAAAGAGGGAGAGACAGGGGCGGAACAGTGAGACAGAGAGAGAGAGAGCAAGAGAGAGAGACTTGTATTACCTCTGCTAAGGAAAGAGGGAGAGACAGAGAGAGAGAGAGAGAGAGAGAGACGTTAGAAGAGAGAGAGAAGTTTGAAGAGAGAGAGACTATCATTACCTCTGCTAAGGAAAGAGGGAGAGACAGGGGCGGAACAGTGAGACAGAGAGAGAGAGAGCAAGAGAGAAAGAAGTTTGAAGAGAGAGAGAGAGAGAGAGAGAGAGAGAGACTTGTATTACCTCTGCTAAGGAAAGAGGGAGAGACCGGGGCGGAAGAGAGACAGAGAGAGAAGGTAAAAAGGAAGAAGTGGAAAAGCAATTCTCTGAAGAGAGGAGAGGAGAGGAAGACAGAAGAGGAGGAGAGAGGAGGAGGAAAGAGGAGGAGAGAAGAGGAGGAGGAAAGGAGAGAAGAGGAGGAGAGAGGAGGAGGAGGAAAGGAGAGGGGGAGAGAAGAGAGGAGGAGGAGGAAAGGAGAGGGGGAGAGGAGGAGAGAGGAAAGATGAGGAGAGGAGGAGGAGAAGAGGAGGGGGAGAAGAGGAGATGAGAGGAAAGAATAAGATGGGGAGAAGAGGACAGGAGAAGAGGAGGAAAGGAGAGGGGGAGAGAAGAGGGGGAGAGAAGAGAGGAGGAGGAGGAGGAAAGGAGAGGGGGAGAGGAGGAGAGAGGAAAGATGAGGAGAGGAGGAGGAGAAGAGGAGAGGGGGAGAAGAGGAGATGAGAGGAAAGAATAAGATGGGGAGAAGAGGACAGGAGAAGAGGAGATGAGGGGGGAGGATGAGAGGGGAGAAAAGGGGAGAGGAGATGAGGGGAGAGGAGGAGATGAGAGGGGCAAAAGAGGAGAGGAGAGGAGAGAGAAGAGGAAAGGCGGATAAGAGGAGATGAGAGGAAAGGAGAGGGGGAAAAGAGATGAGATGAGGGGAGAAGAGGAGATGGGGAGGGAGGAGAGGAAAGGAGAGGAGGTGAAGAGATGAGACAAGGAGGGGAGGAGAAGAGAGGAGAGGAGAAGAGGGGAAAGGAGAAGAAAGGGGAGTGAGGTTTGAGCTCCCAGGAGCAGAGCTGACGTGAGCATCAGGTGAGGGGAGCCTTTCATTTCTGCTAGCGGAGCCATAATCCCATCATTAGAGTCATTTTTTAAAGTCAAATATGCCAGCGGCCAGCACCGCTGCGGTCCATTCATACACTCAACACACACGCACACACACACACACACACACACACACACTTACTCGGAGTGGTGAGAGGCCAGCTTTATAAACCTGTCATGTTGCATTACCGCACTGGGAGAAACAGAGGGAGAGGAGAATAGGAAAATGACCTTCTGAAGTGCTCCGTCTGCCAGTCTGCCAGGCTCTCTGTTTATTTTAATAATGTGCATTTATCCCCCACCCCTGCACTGCGATCTGCCTAATCTACATCTGAGTGCCCTGAGGAGCAAAGGGTGCTTTGCCGTGTGTGTGTGTGTGTGTGAGAGAGAGAGAGAGAGAGAGAGAGAAATTGGTGTTTGAACACACAATTAGGGAATCCCATCTCTCTCTCTCTCCCACACACACACACACACACACACACACACACACCTACCTCCCACTTCAGTTTGTGGGTAGGGGACCACTTGAAAACCTCATGGGTAAACGGCAAGTGAAAACTCACAGAGGCCCACTCACGTGCATATATCATTACCGAAAATAGCTGCATGATGATGAAAAAAAAAAGACAAGAAGGAAAAGAAAAGAAAAATGAAAAACAGGAGTGATTGAAGTGAAGTGTGAAGTGATCAGAACATCCTATTGACCTTTCACGACCTCTGCATGAGGGATGCCTACACAACCCAGTGCATCGTGGGGTAGTGGTGATGGGGTGGGGGTTAGAGAGTAGACTCTGCCAGAGAACAGAGGCGGTTCCTCTTTGTTCATCAGAAGGTTCAAACACACACTTCAAAGGCTCACTGCATGCAGCCACACAAACCAAATGCCTGCTGCACAACAGACCTGGTGTCAACAAATCCTTGATATCTAGAGTACTGCCTCAGCACAAAGACAAGATGGATATCACAGCAATATTAACTCATAAACATATGTAGAATTCACACAGTGGCATCCCTGCAGTCAGATGTAATAACTAGCAATATCACACAAAAGGGATTGCTGTTATGCTGAATATTAACAAAGTGGACGGCCTTAATTAATAATCTTGATATTAAAACATGTCTGTTGCTTAGCAACATATAAACAGAGTGCAGCTGAGTTCTGTAAAGAGGACTGATAAGACAGTCTGCCAACAGCTAAGTCACAGCGCTATATTAAAGACTGATGTTTATAATTGGTAGGTGCCGGAGAGCTATGATTGCTGACTGTGTACAAGTGATATGCAGTTAGTATGTAACGCTTAGTGTCGGGGCTCTCATCACTCTGTCAGGGTTAATTTTGCAATTATAGCTGGCTGGATGGCTGTATATCTGCAAAAGTCTAGACATGGGAAACTCACAGATGCCATAACAGGTCATAGTCGATTACCGAAGGCGTCACAAGCTGCTGGCAACAGACGCAAAAGGAGGAGAGTTCGGTAATCGATTTTTACAGACTTTCTCCTTACAAGATGGTGGCAACCTGAAGAAGAACAAAGTAATGCACTGACTGCACTAACAGTAATTTTTAATACCCTGTCTTTACAATTACAAAGACAAAAATACTTCAGTTTACTTGCAGAGACTCTCCATAGTAGCATAGACATATAATTATGATTATTTGTTTTATTTAGCCTTGTTAATGGCTTTAAAAAGCTATTTACTTTGACATAGCGAAATTGCCCCCAAAGGCTTTGCTACTCGTTATCATCCAAAAATAGACCCTAGCTTGTTAGGCCAGAGTTTCTCTTTAAGACTTTTGAAAATGTAGCTTAGTTGTATTATATTGTTGCTATCAGTATGTTTATTCTACAGTTCGATGTTTTTCCTAGTTGTCCTATCAGCTAGGTCATTTCTGGGATGTTCGTTTTGTTTCCAAGGGCCTTCAAGTGAATGATGTCCCTCCAGATGATGTCTTATCAGCATGCTAGCACACACTGCCAATGACCTTCCCGACTAAGGAGATCACCCCTTACACATTAGACACTGATACTTATCTGTGCTGGTGCAACATCATTAAGAGAATGCAATTCATTTGCTTATCATTTGTATATATATTAGGCATTCCATTAGTTCAGGTCTTGGAGAATCTCTCACTCATGTGATCATTGACCGACTTAGAAAATAAATCGGAATGATACGCTGCTCTGACACTTTCCTCCTGTAGTTATTCTAAGAGCGTGACACGAGTCCATCACTTGCTAAAGTTTCCCTGTTCCTCCGGTGCTTTAATAAAGCCTTGACTGAACTCTCCCCTTTGTTCTTATTTATAAGAGCTGCTCGGCTGCGCTCCGCTCTCTCGTCTCCTCTCACCTGGGTTCTGATAAAGCCTTTTCTCTTCTCCATATTTATGTCACTGCCAGAAAAGTAGCCGCTATCTGAAAAACAAATGAAGAGGCAGCCGTGATTAATGCGGAGAGCTGCGATAGTAAACTCACTCTCTGATAACAGTCTAGCAAATAATAAATTAACACTCGAATGGGGAGGGGGGGGGGAGTAGGGAGAGCAAGAGAGGGAGAGAGAGAAAGAAGAAAGTGCTGTAATTCCTTTTAGCTGAGATTATCTACAGGCGTGAGTTGGAGAGCTGGTTAGTATTCACGGCAGGAAGCGGGGCATTACACAGACTTATCATGCCAGGCCTTCTCCTTCACTGATCAGCTACTGGATAAAGTAGAGAAGCAAGAGAACAGGGGGAAAAGGCAAACGAGTTGAACAAAGTGAAAGAGAGGGAGAGATGGGGAGTAAGGGATGGAGGGATGGAAGGAAGGAAGGAAGGGAAAACGAAAGAAGGAAGGAAGATGGACAAACAGTTAGATAGAGTGACACAGAACATGTGGTAGAGGAGTGAGAATGAAAAAGAATGGTGGACAGATATGAAAAGCTGTGTAAGAGACATACATATAGCGATAAAGAGTGTGTGAGAGAGAGAGAACTTGTGTACTGGTATGAAAGAAAGAGAGAGAGAGAGAACTTGTGTACTATGAAAGAAAGAGAGAGAGAGAGAGCTTGTGTACTATGAAAGAAAGAGAGAGAGAGAGAGAGAGCTTGTGTACTGGTATGGAAGAGAGAAGGAGAGAGAGAACTTGTGTACTATGAAAGAAAGAGAGGAGAGAGAACTTGTGTACTGGTATGAAAGAGAGAAGGAGAGAGAGAACTTGTGTACTATGAAAGAAAGAGAGAGAGAGAGAGAGAGAGCTTGTGTACTGGTATGAAAGAGAGGAGAGAGAGAGAGCTTGTGTACTGGTATGAAAGAGAGAAGGAGAGAGAGCTTGTGTACTGGAATGAAAGAGAGAAGGAGAGAGAGAGCTTGTGTACTGATGAGAGAGAGAGAGAGAGAGAGAGAGAGATTGTGTACTGGTATGAAAGAGAGAAGGATAGAGAGAGAGCTTGTGTACTTAGAAAGAGACAGAGAGAGAGAGAAAGAGAGAGAGAGCTTGTGTACTGGTATCACCAGGGCGTTAGTGGGTAGTGGAGGGACCAGCAGGAGTGGCCATGGCCATGGCTGGGTAATTAATCACACCACTGGCAGCCTGTCAGACATCATGTCCCTGCCCAAACCTCACACTCCTGACCACTAGCCTTTCAGCTGCCATCTTCCAACATCTACCCTAAAGACATGGGGTTTCTGTGTGTGTGTGTGTGTGTGTGTGTGTGTGTGTGTGTGTGTGTGGTGTGTGTGTGGGGTCACCTCACTGGCCCTAATATGCATATATTAAGTTATCAAGTGTCATACTGAGTGTAGGTTATCTGCCTGCTTACCGAAAGCTGACTAAAAGGTGTTCATAAATTTCCTCAAGTTATCTTTTACAAGCTTGATCTAGCTGCTAGAACTAGCACACAATCCTGAGGGAATAAACTTTTTAACTTGACACTAGGTACCAGGACATATTACTGTAATATCCATCATAATTGTATGCTGAAGGTAAGGTATTGGTAAAGGGTATGTTAGGTGTACAAATAATACATACATTTCATTTGTAAAAACATCATAGAAAGTGCAAATATAAAAACATTAAAAGTATGCTTTGAATAAATGTCAGTCAATCACATCCATATAATCACTCACTCATATTATGATTGATAATAAGATCTAAGAAACTATCATATTGTGTGAGAGAGGGAATGAAAGAGATGTGTAGAGATATTGTATTTACTTAAAATACATGGAGTTACAGTCTGGTCGAGATGATTGAAACAGCTGTTTCAATCGTCCCGACATAGACATAATGCCCTTATAGCCTGTTTTGCTTTCCATGTAAACAAGCATGCAATATGAAAGTCTGGGATTGTGGAGAACACTAAATGGTCTACCGAATAAGCATGTCATACCTTTAAATGAAAAACACTAATTAATAGTCAAAAAAAAATATGAAGTTTACTTTCGACCATCAAAACTTGTTTATCGCCTGTAACTCCGTGATAAAAGGACATAACAGGAAGATATTTGGCTGATAGAAAAAGGTTAACATGCTCTATGTTTTGACCAAAGGAAGTCTGTCTATCATCCTTGCACTCAAAAAAAAACTGGAATGTTTCATTCGTACTGCATTTCAATCGTCCCGGGTCTCCCCTATCAGTGTACTGTATGTTCTTAAGTGAGCCTTAGCTCGGACACTACAATATGAAAAGAATATGTGTGAGACAGACATACACAGACAGAGAGAGAGAGAGAGAGAGATTTTTATGGATAGAAAAAGAGTTACAATGTGATACTAGGGTAACTTGGACTGAAATAATTTGTCAATTAGGATTCTGAAAGGCACATTTAGGCCAATTTATAATTTACAATTGTACTCACCCAACCCACTAGCCTGACGAGCCAGACCCACATTAAAATGTAGGGTCTGGGCACTCACCGTTCGCAGTGCTCAGTCCGAGGGGCGGGATAATCAGTTGTCTTTCAAATTCCCTCTGCACGCAATAGGACAGCGGCAGCGCAATGAGTCCCATGCGTTTCCCACCAGCGGAGCTAGTTGGCTAGTTCAAACGTTTGCCAACTTAATAAAAGCTTAACTCGTGTCACACTGTTCGCCAACAGCAACATCTATCTTATTTGTTTTTAAGTAGCAGGGAATTCAAGCCAAACCGTTGCAACTCTGCCATCAATCATTATGTTAAGCCCACCTAATGACTCTATACACGATTTCATTGGCCTGATTAAGTTTCGATTTCTGGAGCTCACAAGCCAACGGAGAGTTGCTAGACTAGCCCTGGCAGCCACTAGGGGCGCGTCTAGATTTCTAGGCTACCAACCCACATCTCATCCCAAGAATAAAATGCAATCATGTATGCAAAACTCATTAGCAAGTGTGTGACATTTTCCTAATGAAGTGTAGCTTTAGATCACGCCAGTGGTCATGTGTGTGGAGGCCAGGCAGTAGTGTGTTTGTTTATTTATGGTGTTATTGGATTTATTTACATATTTATTTATTTCCTTGAGCACCTAAGGAGGGCAATCAACAGGATGGGGTGGGAAAGGTCGTTGACCCCATGGACCATCACCTCTATACAGGCCCTTCTATAATTACCTCTTACAGCCACACAGTAAATCTTCCCTCTCTCCCTCCCTCCCTCTCCACCTCTCTCTCTCTCCCCACCCCACCTCTCTCTCTCCCTCTTCCCCCCACCTCTCTCTCTCTCTCCCACCTCTCTCTCTCCCTCCCACCTCTCTCTCTCTCCCTCTCCACCTCTCTCTTTCTCCCTCTCCACCTCTCTCTTTCCCACTCCACCTCTCTCTCTTTCCCTCTCTACCTCTCTCTCTTTCTCCCACTCCACCTCTTTCTCTCTTCTGTGTTTGTTCCTGAAACACTCTCTCTCCCTCACTTTCTCATTCTATGCCTCATTTTTATACTTTCCACTCCCTCCATACACACTCCACCTGTAACTCCTTCACAAAAAAAAAAAAAAAAACACTCACTGTCTACAGTGTTTTAGGTACCCCAAAAAAAAAAAAAAAAAAAAACCTTTTTCAGAAAAGTTGTTCCAGAGTGGGAATGTACTCTATCTTTACTAATGTCTTGTTAGAGATGTTCCATTATCCTATATTACTGTTACCAACCTCAACACCAGAGAAGCAAATTAAACTCAACCAAAGGAGTTTCAAAGGAGTTCTTTGTTTGTTTGTTTGTTTGTTTTATAGATGGTGACTCTTCCTTCTCATATACATACCAATTTGTGTTGCATGTTTTACTGTTGGAAAAAGCTAACTGTTTCAATTTCAAAACATATGACAGAGAGAGCTTCTCCCCCGTTGCTCTCTCACTAAGCACCATGACACAGACTAATGTGATCTGTGATCCTGAGTCAGTCACTAAGGAGTCATCATTCCCCACATTTAAACACAGACACTCACACACACACACACACACACAGAGAGAGAGAGAGAGAGAGAGAGAGACGGACAGCGCTTGCTGATCCATGTGCTTTAATCATCCTAAACCCACACTGCTCCTCTCTCCCCCATGAGAAGAGTGAGGGAGTGGAGGGAGTGGTGTAGGCGTGTGTGTGTGTGTGTGTGTGGGGGTGTCGCCGGCAGTGACCCCCTTGGCTCCCAGTAGACTACGGTGGTGATGGTGCGATTGGAAAACATTACAGCATCTTCATTAGCATAATGACTGTTCCCTCCTCCCTACCTCAGCAGAGTCCAGCCCAGCATACACACACACACACACACCTCCCATGGCTAGCCCCGTGTTTTAAGCTTGTTAATAGTCATTATGGATGTGCAGTGGAGTGAGTGAGCTGAAAAATGAACTCACCTGCTCCTCTCTAAATGAACCCTTTTTGGGGGGCCTTTGTTGCCCATTCTTCTCCAAACATGGCGGCCATCAGGGACCCATTAACAATGTCTATTAACCGCTAAAATAACTCTCCATTTGCTCCCGATAACGAAGCAGTAGCTGACACTCCCACTGACACCAGTCCTCTCCTCTGTGTGTGTGTGTGTGTGCGCGTTCACTCTCACAGTAATTACACCAAACATTTTGTGGCGATCACATGGTGATTTCTCTGTTAGCGGAGATAAAATGAGCCCCTCTCCACAGACTGGCGCTCCCTGCCCGGGTTATCACCACACTCATCCTGCCTCATTAATGCCCCACCACTGAACAGGACCCCCACAATGGAGCCTGCCATTCAACAGCAAATAGATAAATAAAGGTGTTTTTTTTTTAATAAATAGTAATTGTATATGTCTAGTATCATGTAACAAAACAAATATATTATTGTAGGAAATACACCTCATACAAATATACTTCAACAACGTATGTATCAGTTAGCAGTGTCAGAGTGGCAGAGAGAGTTTTGTAAATTTGCTAACAGGTTTGTCTGGGCTCTCCCAGGCTAAGAGAAATTGACACAGTGTGCTTGTTTTGTAAATCCCTCACTCTGCGCCTACAGGACACCTACTGGCTCTGCACCTGAATTCTGAATTCCATGATCCAGCTCTACGTCCCCTCTCGTCCACTGCAGTCCTCTGATGAGCGTCTGCATTGTTGGCCCTCCATCAACACTAAGAGGTCACAGTCGAGACTTCTCTTCTGTGATTCCTCGTTGTCCCTGGAATGATTTAGCTAATCTAGTGATAGTTTTGGGATCTTCAAAAAGTGTCTAAAGACTTATCCACTTACGTATCTTGTATCTACCTCATTAATTCTCCTTACAGTCACAGTTTGTATGCTTATGGTTATTGTTATCATTGTGTTACATTTTTTTTATTTTTGTTTTTAATTTAGGCTAAATGACTTTACTGTAAACTCTAATGGTAATGGTTATTGATGCCATTGTAAGCAAAGATTCTAGAACAGAGCAAGATAGATTACTGGCAGGAGAATACGTTCTGTTCTAGAATCTTTGATTGTAAGTCACTTTGTACCAAAGATTCTAGAACTTGCTCCGCTCTAGAATCTTTGCTTTGTACTGTAACTATGGGCATTTTTGACCGAGTACCTGTTTTTTTATAGCCATTCCCTGACTTAAAGGTCAATACACTTTCCTTTTAATTGAATTGAGTGTATTCCCTGTGTTTTTCCATGTTGAAAAAATACTTTGACATTTGACCTTTCACTTTACTCTTACACAGGAAGTTCTGGATTTCTGCTTGAAAGTTCACTCTGATTGAATATAAATGAAGACAAGCTTCTGTTACATTTTGTTTAGAAGACTTTCTAGGGGTGCTAATACATTTATTTATTTATTTATTTATTTGTTTAAATACAAAACCAGATTGATTAA
The DNA here is from genome assembly GCF_017589495.1 of Alosa alosa. NCBI lineage: Eukaryota > Metazoa > Chordata > Actinopteri > Clupeiformes > Clupeidae > Alosa > Alosa alosa. Next base: position 10,037,485 of record NC_063201.1, read on the forward strand.
CTGTAAGTAGTTTATATATTTTTGTCAGTCCCACTCTTACAAAATTAATCTATGCACCAGATTGATTAACTGTAAGCAGTTTATATATTTTTGTCAGTCCTACTTTGCGTTTCTTGCGTTAAGATATGATTTGATTATCTCACTGGATCTTTTGTCTCCACCCTCGCCCTTGTTAGTATGTCTCTGCAACACTGTTGGGTGTTAGTGGAGCTAGCCAGCCACCTAGCATAATGAAAGGCTCCATCACTGTTGGGCTGTCACCGCCACACAGAGCTGTTAGATGATCTCCTGTCAGCCCAGAGTTAGCGGGGCTAAGAAGTCATTCCCCAAGAGAGCACTTGGTCGTTTGAATGAATGTTACTCAGCACAGGATGCCTGGGAAGGAAAGGGCGGCAAAGGACTGCTGGGGAAACCTGCGTCACTTCAGGGACTGGAGAGAGAGAGAGAGAGAGAGAGAGAGAGAGAGAGAATTGAGAGAGAGAGAGCATAACTGGGAGAGAGAATTGAGAGAGAGAGAGCATAACTGGGAGAGAGAGAGAGAGAGAGAGCATAACTGGGAGAGAGAGGGAGACAGGGAGGGAGAGAGTGAGAGGTGAGAGAGCAAGAGACAGAGAGAGAGTGAGTGTGTGTGTGTGTGTGTGAGAGAGAGAGAGAGAGAGAAACTGACAACTTGCTGGTTATAGTGGTGCTCTGCTATTCTCTCTAAATGTGATTCCTATCAGTTTGCTGACAGTTGTAGAAATTAGTCCTAGGGTACACTACTATAACCTTATTCTGATTTCACTTGACAAATACGTGTGTCTTTTTAACAAAGAAAACAAAACAGAGTCCCAGTCCACAAAGTGTGCACATACTGTCCTGCAATCCAATTCCAAACCTCTAGATGTCCTTCTAAACATTTAGGTTCAACTTTTTTTTTTTTCATTTTGAGATGACAAACAAATGAATATTCCTCACTTTTGCATGACGGTGAATGACTTTGTAATGAGTCTGCCTGGAAAACGCCATATGGCATGTGTCTGTGCCTGTGTGTGAAAAGGGAAGCCAAAAAAATAGAAAGAAAAACAACAACTGTTGTGAAACGTGTGTTTGAGCTCTCAGTGGAGAGAGACAGGATTTGTGCACATCATCTTTCTTTTAATAACAACACCGCACTGAATTAGATACCAGCCCACGTCCAGGACTAAACATAATCAAGCAGTTTTTTTTGTGAGAGTTTACAAGTAAAGCTGTCTGCCATTGACAAGCCCCCACCGTCTCGTCTCCCAATCCCACTCTATTCACAGGCTGTTGGTGTGTTTAGGGATGAGGGAAGGATTAGTTGTAAATGTAAGCTTGAATACACTACAAGAATCAACAAGCTGCAAACACAGGGAGGTAGAACAGTTGTGCTTTGAACCAAGGGAACCTTTAATGCCAGCAATTACATCTCTAAAAAAAAAGCAAAGTATTCAGAGCGCTGCAGACGCTAGCACATTACCTGGGCGCTACAAAAGATATAGTTTGACGCTCAAGTTCCCAGGTGACGCATCTGAAAAGACAAAGCCAGAAACCTCTCTATTCTTTGGGTCAACCAGGGTTAGCAGAGCACTTCAAAAAGATCATAGCCTAAGGGAAGTACACAAAAGGTTGTGGGTCACAGTCATGTTTTCAAAAAAATATTATGGGGATTTTGAATGCTATGATAAACAAATTACAATATAAATGCAGAGACATGCACAGTTGTAACACACACACACACACACACACACGCACACATACAGACACACACACACGCACACATGAAAAGCAGACATGGCGTCTCCGCCTGTAATACCACACTACCACAGAGATTAGTATAGCGGTCTGAACAGTTCAGAGATGCTGTATGCGGGTGGCACCACATTCCTAGGACCTACATACAGTTGAACAGCTAGCATGAGAAATTAACACAGCACATCCTCTCATAGTGTAATGGATGGCATTGTTTAGTTAACATACAAACGTACAACATACTAACACAACATACAAACTATTGCTTTATGCATACTTACCTATCTATTGCTGTTGTCTATATAATGGACAGAGACTGAAATATTATTGTTTGCATAGCAATACAAAAATACTTTCTCCCCCTCCCTCAAAATAGTTAATTAGTAACAGGAACATTCAGAGCAGGTTTGTGATTGCACACAATGTGCAATCTACTTAAGGTGATATAAATTACATACAGGGTGGCTATGTCTTTCACATAAATATGCTCTCTCTATCTTTCACATACATAAATATGCTCTCTCTATCTTTCACATAGATTACTATGATCTCTCTATTTTTCACATACATTACTATGCTCTCTCTATCTTTCACATAAATATGCTCTCTCTATCTTTCACATTCATAACTATGATCTCTCTATTTTTCACATACATTACTATGCTCTCTCTATCTTTCACATACATATGCTCTCTCTATCTTTCACATACATTGCTATGCTCTCTCTATCTTTCACATAAATATGCTCTCTCTATCTTTCACATACATTGCTATGCTCTCTCTATCTTTCACATAAATATACTCTCTCTATCTTTCACATACATTACTATGCTCTCTCTATCTTTCACATAAATATGCTCTCTCTATCTTTCACATACATTGCTATGCTCTCTCTATCTTTCACATACATAACTATGCTCTCTCTATCTTTCACATACATTACTATGCTCTCTCTATCTTTCACATACATATGCTCTCTCTATATTTCAAATACATTACTATGCTCTCTCTATCTTTCACATAAATATGCTCTCTCTATCTTTCACATACATTGCTATGCTCTCTCTATCTTTCACATACATAACTATGCTCTCTCTATCTTTCACATACATTACTATGCTCTCTCTATCTTTCACATAAATATGCTCTCTCTATCTTTCACATACATTGCTATGCTCTCTCTATCTTTCACATACATTGCTATGCTCTCTCTATCTTTCACATAAATATGCTCTCTCTATCTTTCACATACATTGCTATGCTCTCTCTATCTTTCACATACATTGCTATGCTCTCTCTATCTTTCACATACATTACTATGCTCTCTCTATCTTTCACATACATTGTTATGCTCTCTCTATCTTTCACATACATTGTTATGCTCTCTCTATCTTTCACATACATTGCTATGCTCTCTCTATCTTTCACATACATAAATATGCTCTCTCTATCTTTCACATACATCACTATGCTCTCTCTATCTTTCACATACATAAATATGCTCTCTCTATCTTTCACATACATTGCTATGCTCTCTCTATCTTTCACATTCATTGCTATGCTCTCTCTATCTTTCACATAAATATGCTCTCTCTATCTTTCACATACATTGCTATGCTCTCTCTATCTTTCACATACATTGCTATGCTCTCTCTATCTTTTACATAAATATGCTCTCTCTATCTTTCACATACATTGCTATGCTCTCTTTATCTTTCACATAAATATGCTCTCTCTATATTTCACATAAATATGCTCTCTCTATCTTTCACATAAATATGCTCTCTCTATCTTTCACATAAATATGCTCTCTCTATCTTTCACATACATTGCTATGCTCTCTTTCTTTCCTTCCTTTCTTCTTTCTTTACCTCCTTCTTTTTATTCCCCTCTGTTCATGTTTGTGTGTGTGTGTGTGTGAGTTCAGATCCTGCATCTCTTCACAGGGATAAATCAGTCCACTTTGTTATTAATCTCGCTTATACAGATACAGGCGGCAAGTGGCAGGAGGTGCGGTGGTGGTGGTGGAGGTGGTGGGGGGTGTTAGGGCTCTGAATACACAGGAGATCAGTGCCTCTGGGTGCAGGCTGCTCCCGCCCCTTCAGCATATAGACTGCCAGTGGCCACAGCTGGTACATTTATTATCTTATAACATCACAGATTATGGCTTCCTGGAAGCAGAACTTCTCTTAGAAACAACTGACTTCTTTTGTCTTCAAATTCTTATGCCTTCTTGCGACTTCTTATGCTTGAAATTCGTAGGCCTTTCTTATGGCTTCAAATGGACAATCACCACGGTAGTAGTAGTCCTGATATCTCTCACCCTACAGAAACACCAGAGACTGATGTCCACACACACCCTACACCTTGGGCCTGGAACAGCTCTCTGTCGGCGCCTGAGTTGCCCTCCCACGGCACAAGCAGCATTTGAGAAAGCCAGTCTGCAGCCTGTGCTGTGATCAGTCATCGCTCAAATAGCCTACCTCTGCTTGATTTGAGATAAGAGCACTAACGCACCTTGGAATGGGCATTCACTTGCACAGTGGCGTGCTAGTAAGTAATCGCTTTAATTACGCCGCTTACATGGACACCCAGGGGTGTTGTGCGTGCTAAAGGAACCAAAACTCCCGGAGGATGGGGGTAATGTGTGTGTTTGAGTGTGAGTGTGTGTGTGTGTTTGTGGGGGGCGTGTTTCAACACACAACGCACACACAGCCAGTGGGTGGGTGGGGGGAGTGTTTGCATGGCAAATGCGCCGTTAAAAGACGCAAACCCAACCCACATCTGTCAGATCAGGGGGAACTCTGAGGCTGCTGGGGGTGCGGTGGGTTCATAGCTGATTGCACACTCTTAATTAGATGGTTGATTTGAGTGTGAAGATTAAAACACACATTAAAAGGCAGAACGGACTAAAAACACACATTAAAAGGCAGAACGGACTAAAAACAACGTTATTGAGGAAAGCTGTGAG
>NC_063201.1:10044707-10047207 GCF_017589495.1 Alosa alosa
GGAAAATAATAGATGGAATTCTGGGAATTGTAGGCATGGACATCGTCCAGTTCTGATTTTCCTGAATGCATGGCTATCTCATATTGAAGCCTCTCTCTCTCTCTCTCTCTCTCTCTCTCTCTCTCTCTCTCTCTCTCTCTCTCTCTCTCTCTCTCTCTCTGTCTCTCTCTGTCTCTATCTCTCTCTCCTATTCTCTATTTCTGTCTCAAGGACGAGACTAGATGAGAGCAGTGTTGTGAAGGTCTTCTCAGGCCTTGAGTGATCCTCAGCATGTCTCTCGGACCAATCTATCTCTCTCTCTCTCTCTCTCATACACACACACACACACATGTACACAGTGGGCTTCATTTTCACAGACTGAGTCCCCTCCTGTCAAGACACACCAGTCTACTCTCTTTAATCCTTCAATTACACTAAACTGCTCACACTCGGCGTAATTATCCTATAAACGGCAGTGGAGCACTGTAACTTTCTAATCTGTTTATAATTACCACCCCGGCCGGCCATCGCCGCGCGCTAATGGCCGACCTTCAGACACTCTGACCCGCCTTTAATTGGCTCTAATATGCCGGCATGGCCGTGTAAGAAACTAGCCATGACCGAACGAATGGGCCTCAGGTACGGCTAATTTCTGCAACAATTATCTTTTCATGTTGAGAGATTTAGCTGATTAACTGGGCGATTTCACACTGATTTTTTTTTTTAATTCAGTAATTTTGCCATGATGAAGTCTATTTTAAGTAATGTTCATGTGCTGCACTACAGTGTGTGTAGAGGAGGATTATTCACATCGCGCTGCTCCTTAAAGAACCGTGTCATTTCATTGGGTGGCAAAAGAAGCTACTGTTATCACATGAATTCCGTCATTATGGCTAATCTACATGGAAATTGATCTTGTGTAAAATGCTCCATTCCTCAGTGTCTTCCACTCCTAGAGATCCTTCTTGTCATGTTTGTGGGTGGGTGATGAGAAATAACCTAAATCAACTGTACTCTTCAGACTGAGCTGGACTGAGTCTGACTGAGCTGTTGTGCAGAGAGGCTTTAAGACAGCATTTTAAAATGCAAAGGATAAATGTGCAGCCATTACTGTAATACTCTCAACCTCTCTCTCTCTTTCACACACACACACACACACATACACACACACATACACACACACACACACACACACACACACACACACACACACACACACACACACACACACACACACACACACACACACACACACACAAGCACACACACACACACACACACACACTCTATTTTCTGCTTTTGAAATGTGTTTTTTTATAATTATTATTATTCCCTTGCAGAAGATGCCATATTCAAATGAAGGTGGGAGACCTTTCGCATGCATGAGTCTGTAATGGAGCTTTGCATAACTTCTACCTGATTTCAAATGCAAATATTAGCGCTCAAGTTCACTGTGCAGTTGCAGATTATGGGTTATCCCTCTCGTACACCGTGCTACCCTTAACGCTCCGCGAAACACTTTTCTCTCCCTTCTCCCCTCTGAGGCTTATCAGGAAGCACCACCGATCAGCAACCCTTATGGCTGGTCCCAGGGAGACTTCAAGGGGAGAGTAATCAACATTCAAAAGCCAGCCGTTTGTGTGTGCTGCAGAGCTGCAGTTGACTTGTCTGCACTGTGCTAAATCCCGAAATTAAAACACTAATTGGTGTAAGCCACACAATCAAATAGAGAATTACATAAAACTCATGAATATCGCGCAGCTATAACAACATCACTGTGTTAATATGGGAGGCGCTCACTTCATTTTTTTTGTAAAGGAAGGGGGAAAGTGCAAGTGAGGATGTATTAGCCCCATGTCAAACTAACAATATACATGTCCACCATGCAGATACACACACAATATACATGTCCACCATGCAGATACACACACAATATACATGTCCACCATGCAGATACACACACAATATACATGTCCACCATGCAGATACACAATATACATGTCCATGATGCACATACACAAAATCCCTCAGTGAAGGAAATGCAGTCAGTTGGCTAACTGTTGGTTTCTGGTTCTAAACAAAGACACATGCTAAACTTTTGACACCATAATAAGGTGGGCTGTGGGGTGGGTACTTTTTAAAAAGTTTCTGATATCATACAGTAATTTCCTGTGTATTAGCCGCATTGTGTATAAGCCGCAGAACAGTGTTTTATGCAAGTTAAAAGAAACAAAACCATATTAAAACCATATTAACTGCCCCTGTGTATTAACCTCATAGCTGAAGAAACTTTGCAAAATCAATGTATAAACCTCGGCTAATAGTTGGGAAATTATGTTAAGTCTTTATAACATATTCATAACACATTATAATGCTTGCTGAAATGTGTTATGACTTTATGGACTATGCAATTATGATGGATGGGTAATAAAGCATTATGCATGTGCTATCAATGATAAGTGCATATCATTTATTACAGTCACATGCTTTGAGGAATGCATCTTTAAAAACATCCTGATTT
>NC_063201.1:10057207-10064707 GCF_017589495.1 Alosa alosa
TACGATCTTCTCTTCTCTCTGACTTGAGCTAATCAGATAGGAGAACAGAGAAGGCTGAGTGTTGTCAGAGACAGACCCATTTCCAGCCGAAAGGCCCAGAGGAAGACTCTGGGAGATGAAGATCAGCATCCAGACGTCAGCGGAGTTGAAACTCTAACCATCACATGTCCTTCTGTCAGGTTGTCTGGGGCTATTCTGAGAGGCAATATTACTTCCTGTCAGCCTGTTTTGTTCTTCTCCTCTGTCCTGGCATATTTGTTTCAGGCTGTTAATGCAATCCAGTTGGGCCTAATTAATATTAATGACCTCAGATAAGGAAATGCACATTCTACCTTGTTTCAATACTAGGAGAAGCTTCCAGAACCATTGAACACAAATAAATCAAGAAGGCAATACCTACTTACATACATACACACACACACACACACACATACTACATACATGAAAACATACATACATACCATGTAGTATATCCACATACAGTATGTAGAGCACATATAGAGACAAATAAGAAACCAAGTATTCGAATAAACAAATGATCAAAGACACTTTGGCCGGGGGCGTTACACCAAAAGTATTGACCTGACTTGTGTTATTTGCGAGCCAAACGTTATTTGAAAAAGGTGGTCAATGCCATTGATCGTGGCTGTGGAGAGGAGGTGTGTGTCTACTGTCCTTTGGCATTGAAATCATTACACCTCTTTGATGCTACACTTCCTCTCTGCTGCATTGCCCAGTCAGGTCATTATGCAGCTCTCACCTCAACAACACACACGCAGAGCATAGAGCCGGATGCTGGGCAATGGTACCGCATTCTTTAGCTGACTACCTCACCTCTGGAGCCAGTGCCTTTTTTACTGAGCTGAGATATATTTAATATAATCAAGAACTTTAATGAACTATACATTCTTAGAACGAATGTGTTGAAAACAACACAACTTGTGTCATTTTTAACACATCTCTGTGTCCAGATAGGGACAACACAATTTGTGTCGTTTCCAACACATTCGTTTTAATTAACTGTAGTGATCCTCCAGACATTTTTCCTTTTCCTTTTGTTTTCTGTTGATATGGATTCTGTTACCACATTTTCATGTCGAGGTTTAAAACAAACCACATCATTTCATGTATTCCCTCTCTGTCAATTTTTAGATGGGCTTCAATATGGAAAATTACTTCTACGCCACCTCTAACAGATTGTCAATTCACACAACACTGCCCCTGGCAGCCTGGGGCTGTCATGTCATATAATGTCACTTTTATGGCCTTATCTGCCATTTTCTTTCTTCTCAGGACTCAGTAGAATGGAGAAACAGCCTCACTAGGTCAAGAGCACAGACACATGTATCTGAATTCTGTTTTGGCCTCCGTGTGTCCATGCAAGACTCCATATCAACTCACTCCGCACACAGTGTGAGAGAGAAACAGACACATGTTATGCATCTTTCTTCACACGTTTGTAGCTGTTTGTGATAACAGCACATCCGTCAGCTCGGATGCAATCAATAGCCATGATTATGTCTCAGTCTCCATGGAGAAATGGCCCGTCATCAGTGACAGACAAATATCACAAATATCACAGTTAGCAAACTCTCCAGAAAGCGCCCCACGCTTTATTGATCCACAGAGCTTTTCTCATACATCAGAACGAGTATAAATGGCTCAAAGGCAAATAGTCTATTGTTTATTGTCTCTGAAATATATAAGCGACGGAGAGAAGAGAGATCTCTTACCGCTGAACCCACTGAGTTCATGATAAGCTTCGCGAAGAAGGAAGAACATCAAATCAATCAAGGTGTCCCAGATCCTTCTTCTTCTTCTTCTTCCTCTTCTTCTTCTTCTTCTCCTTCCTCTATTGTGAAATACAGCAGCTTTAATGTGGGTTCTTCTTAATGACAGATACCATATAACATTTCCGTTTCACTCAGAAAATAGGACGTAGGTTTCTGTTTGAAGATGCTTTGGATTTCCTGACCAATCTTACAACTGGAAATTGGACAGTATACAACTGGAAACACTGAAAATGTTTTACAACAATAATCAAATACCCACAACTGTGTATAAATACAAATAAGATATATTTATGCTTTAGAATGTTTGTTATTCAAAATATTCAAAGATATTCTATATCACTGATAACCTAATATCTGTTTCTACAACTATAACATAAAGCAACAAACACTGTAATAAAATTTGCAGTTTAATTTAATAGGATTACTGAAACTGTGAAGATTAAAATGTTTTTCTCAATTTATAATGTTATAACATTACACAGGGTGTAATCGTGGATAGTTACACACTGTTATGTAGGATTGCAAAAATAATAATCCATGTATACATCTTTCTAAAAAATGTATTATAGACACTTGACTTCAGTGAAGTGTTACAGAAGCATCTCCAGTATATTCACTGCATCAGTAAACAATCATATTCCTACGAAGGGGATCAGACTTTGTGAGGTTTTGCATAAATTGTCAAGTCAGTCGCTCGGAGACCCAAAAGGCAGGGCTTGGGTTTGAGAGTGAGCGAGCGAGTGAGTGAGTGAGTGAATGAGTAGGAATGAATACGCCACTCAGTGTTCTAAAGTAGAGGGGACTAGTATGACTCCGTTCTGCTCGCCATGATAAAACAGGGCCCTGGGCAGGCTAAGAGGATTGTTTCGCACGCATGCCAGGGCTAGTGCTGCCAGCTGGGCACTGGGAGGAGCTGGCAGCCCCCAGACAAACCAGCAGGATGGCAAAGGTAGCCAGTGTCATGCCACTGCAGAGACTGGTGCTAAACAGGCCATGTAAACATACCAGCCATGGCAGCCATTTTGATTTTTTTTTTTTGTTTGTTTTTGGTTGGTCTAAGAGGCTAGTTAAAAGCTTCATTCTTGTCATCCTGCCTGCCTATGTTTAATACTTATCATTATCATTCTTTAGTCACTTGGCAGATGTTTCTTTTTTATTATTTTTGTTTTTTTTATCTGAAGCGATTTACGATATTTTGAGGCATAATATGATTTTCATTAAACCTCCATAAATGTTATAAACCAAAAACCAGTCCTGATTGATGTCACCTCTGTACCTTTGTCTCCCTCCATTTTTCTTCAACAATCCCAGTGAAGTCAGATATTTATTGGGACAAATCCTTCAAGCTATAGGTTAAAAAGAGGGCTGCCATGGCAACCGATTTGGGGGGATAATGAAATGAGGAGCGTGTGTTTGGCGCTCATTTTCCCCCGCCTGAGCTCACTTTTCGCCTTTATCAGGGCCACTCCATCACGGTGCGCAGATAACCGACTGAAAACTCAATCGACCTTCAAGGTGCAGGGGGAGCTCAGAGCAGGGGGGGGGTCTGTGGAGATGTTACAATCACACACCAGATACTTTGATATTCTCTGTCTGTCTCTCTCACTCTCTATCGCTCACACACACACACACACACACACACAGACACATACACACCCACACACTCTAATCACATGACTGATATTGCGTTTATCAACGTAAATCTCCAGACACATGGGTATTTGGAGTGGAAAGTCAAGGGAAGAGAGAGAGAGAGAGAGAGGAATAGACTGAGAGAGAGAGAGATTAAGAGGGAGGAACAGTGAGAGAGAGAGAGAGAGAGAGAGAGAGAGAGAGAGAGAGAGAGAGAGAGAGAGAGAGAGAGAGAGAGAGAGAGCAGGACACAGTTTTACTGAGCAGAAAAACTGGGGCCACATGGCCCACTTAGGAATCCAGATAGCTTCACAAAGACATTTCACTCAGAAACAAACCCTGATAACCCAGGCCATGACAAAGTCCAGGAGCAATGATCAAACAGGGAGGCCAGGAATTAGGCCACTACTACAATCACCATCCTGATGGTTTAGGGTTCAGAATAGCCCCACTGCCAATATTTGTATGTAGGCGTACTATAGGCGGCGCTCTGTCACAGATGCCTGTGTGTGTGTGTGTGTGTGTGTGTTTCCAAAATGACCTTTTCCTAATTTCTTGGCTAAGGTGTCCATTGTTTGTTTGTCCATTGTAAATTATTCCCTGGAAACAAGAAATGCTATATTCTGACTCACTGACAGGGGCTATTAATTCTGTATATCTGGACACCTATGAAATAGATTTTAATTATTATTAAGTTTAATCACTGTTCCATATCAATGCTTTTTTGAATGGTAGCTGTAATAATCATAGCAAACAATGGTTGAACTAGCATGGAGGCTTAGAAACAGTGGAATCAAGCTAACTCCCCAATGCTATCATTGTCTGTAAACCAAAGAATGTAACACAAACTGAACAGGTTGGCTTCTCCATAAACTGAACCACGTTTCCTCTGTATGTTGTAAATCGATGCCTACTGCCCAGTTACATGAGTGGCAATAGGGGTATAAGCAGAATAGCCTTTAGTATACGGAATTTATGAACTTGGCGGGGGGAAATCGAGTTATTTTCCCCCACTTCATCCATTAAGTCCATACGTCAGGACACCTCGAGGGCCTTCATACCTTACCTATTCCCTCGCAAGCATTTTAGAAGACTAACATGTGAACATGCATGTGTGAATATGCTTGCCTCTCACTTTGTGTGTGTGTGTGTGTGTGTGTGGGGGGGGGGGTGTACCTCCTCACCATGTGTGTGTTTCTGTCAGAGGCAGGGAATCCAGCCAAAAGCCCAATCACAAGCCTTTAACTCCACCTCATTGCAGCGATCGCCCCCCACGATAAAAAGTGCTGAATGGTAAATTATGCATGCTCGCTCTATGAATAAATCAACTGACAGGGCCTCTCGCTACAAATCTGGGAAGTATTTACTCATTTAATCATTGGATTTGCACCCGAAGCTCAGCACCTTGTGTGGGCTCTCACATTCCTGCCCCGCTAGAGGACTTGACGGAGCGCCAATATGCAGACGGTGTGCAGTAGCCCACCTCTCAACTGGACTTCCCAGCCCAGCCCTGCATTGGCCACTGCTGGCTGAAAAGCACGGACCCCCCCATGGGCAATCTGCCGGCACTGGAGGAAGCTCAAGTGTTTGCGGGCGCAAAGCTCTGTCATTGGCTCGGCTACTCACAATTAGCCAGTTACCTTAGTCACGCTAAATGAGACTGTTGAGCTAATACTGTCTTTGGGAGCCAATATAGGTTGTGAAGAGGGTTTGAGCATTGAATGATATGGTGAGTGCTATGTACAATGATGGCTGTGGTTGATTTCCATGGGGGGAAATGGAATGTGATTTATTACATTAGTCAAATTAGCCATGTATCCCATCCCTCTATAGCCGGCTAACTAGGCATGTTAACAGGTTCCACTATCCCACTCTAATTACCTTTAAAATTAGTTTTGAACAATTACTGAATATCACCTTAACCAAATACACCCCCTAACCCTAATCTTGAACATAAATAGTTGTTAGCAGAGTGTCAAATAAAAGTTTATTGATATTATGACTATCTGTTTATAGTCTAGAGACCATCCAAGTAAAGTGTGACCTATTTTACTGTATTATACTGTACAGAAAGCCACACTGAGAAGTTGACAGGTTTTTATAAGGACTACTTCATCAAGGGGCTCTTCTGCTGAGAAAAGCTGCTTAAGAAAAGAAAAGAAAACTTTTGTCAAGTGTAGAAATCTCTTATTCTGCCCTTGTCAATATGTTTCTGAGCTGGTGCTAAATGAGTTGCATTGCTGGACTCGGTGCTAAAGGAAGCAGCACAGCACATTCTGAATGGTCCACTGGCCGCTGGCCCAACTTTAATTACAGATCAATGGCCACTTGCTCCTGACATTTAGAAACTGCTGAACCACATTACCACTGGAACAAATGTTGAACAGAGAGTTGAACAGAATAGTATCGAACAGTCGGAGGCCTGGGTTGGAGATCTCAAAAAAAGAAAAGAAATGTTGCCAATACAGTGATACCTGGAAATGTACAAGAATATACAGTGAATTGTTTAAGATGTGTGCTGAGATTGTACCTACTCCCATACCCCCACCCCCCAAACACACACACACACACCCTGTATTTTTGGTAGTTCTTTCTCTATTCCTCTCTTTCTCTCTCCCCCTCTCTTTCCTTCTCTCTCTCTGCTCCGGAACAGGACAAGGTGAACTGCTGTTCAACTTGTTTGTCATTTATTCACATCGGTGTCAAGTGGGATGACCCCACAGCACTGAATGGTGCTCTCCACACACCTAGTCCTCGGCAGCTAGAAGGACTTTACATGGAGCCAAGCTCAGCATCATTTGGGATGACAGCTCATGCTCTGTGTAGGTATGGATGCTGCGTTTTGAACAGTGATAGTAATCAGAGTTATAGGGATTTTACAACTATAGGCTAAGCTATCGCTAAAGAGCATGTGTTTTTGTTTTCGCTGGACGTGTTTGTCCTTCTCAGGTGAGTTCAGAAGTGCTTCACCTGCATAGAGTCGCCCTTTGAAGCTGATTGGCCAGTGTGTACGCAGGGGGAGGTGTCTCATCGGCTGGCGCTTCCTACGTGGTAGTCTTCTGCCGAGTGCCACGTCTCACGCGGGGCGCGGCGACAAATTTTTTTCCGGGCCAACACGGCTCGCCACAGGGGTGCCCTCATCCTCACCTCTCAAACACTCCTGCCCGCCAGCTGACCTTTTGACCCCTCCAGCACTACTAACATTAGCCTTTCAGAGGGCTGCTTTAAATGTCGCCCCCCCCCCCCACCCTCTGCTCTGTGCTCAAATGTTGTTTATTTTCAGTTCCCCAGACATGCAACCCGATAAGGCGACAAAAGAGCTTGCGCTCAGAACCTCACAGATAGGTATATGTCAGGACCATCATTGCATTCAGGTGTCCAGAAAAGTGTACAAAAGCGTCCCTCATTCGGTGGCTGGCCAAGGTCAGCGTGGATTAGCGGCTGGTAACCCTATCAGGTCCCGCCCAGCGCCTACAAAGCGCACTGACACTAACTGTCAGCGGCCTCTCTAGCAGGAACCCTATCTGCCCGGGCGCTTTGGTTGCGGAGGCTACCTGCAAAGGGAACGGCGCAGGTAGCGATTTCAAATTGTCCTCTCGTCTATGCCTCCCCTCGTTTCCCTTTGATTCGAGGTGACTCATTTGGTTTCATCAATCAAAACTGTTGGGCGGCTCTGTTGCTGTTCAGAGCCATTGCGGCACATAATTCCCATAATTTGTGGTTATTCTGTCCGCGCATACCTCCCTTTGTAGAGCCACTTCCGAGACACAGATGAATGGGAGAGAGAGGGCTTACTGCTACATGGCAAGGATTAGGTGTGTTTCCCATCGGTCCCTGGTGGAGAGGAAGAGAAAGAGAGAGAAAGAGAAAGAGAGAGTAAACAGAGTTCACAAAAGCCACTATAGCACAAGGTGTTAACAGAAGTCTTTGAAGCAGCGCCATGAAAGGGTTAATGGAAATAAATATACGTCTCACTCATGTTGTTCTTGGGCTTGGTCTCAAGCCTCTGTTGAGGATTATTTTGTCAGGGACTTGTACCTGCAAATTTGTAAACCTTACCCAGATCTCCCTCGGC
>NC_063201.1:10069707-10092207 GCF_017589495.1 Alosa alosa
CGCCATGCATCATGCGGGCAGACTTGGCGCTCACGCCATGCATCATGCGGGCAGACTTGGCGTTCACGTCATGCATCATGCGGGCAGACTTGGCGCTCACGCCATGCATCATGCGGGCAGACTTGGCGCTCACGCCATGCATCATGCGGGCAGACTTGGCGTTCACGTCATGCATCATGCGGGCAGACTTGGCGTTCACGTCATGCATCATGCGGGCAGACTTGGCGCTCACGCCATGCATCATGCGGGCAGACTTGGCGTTCACGTCATGCATCATGCGGGCAGACTTGGCGCTCACGCCATGCATCATGCGGGCAGACTTGGCGTTCACGTCATGCATCATGCGGGCAGACTTGGCGTTCACGTCATGCATCATGCGGGCAGACTTGGCGCTCACGCCATGCATCATGCGGGCAGACTTGGCGCTCACGCCATGCATCATGCGGGCAGACTTGGCGCTCACGCCATGCATCATGCGGGCAGACTTACGCTCACGCCATGCATCATGCGGGCAGACTTGGCGCTCACGCCATGCATCATGCGGGCAGACTTGGCGTTCACGTCATGCATCATGCGGGCAGACTTGGCGCTCACGCCATGCATCATGCGGGCAGACTTGGCGTTCACGTCATGCATCATGCGGGCAGACTTACGCTCACGCCATGCATCATGCGGGCAGACTTGGCGCTCACGCCATGCATCATGCGGGCAGACTTGGCGCTCACGCCATGCATCATGCGGGCAGACTTGGCGTTCACGTCATGCATCATGCGGGCAGACTTGGCGCTCACGCCATGCATCATGCGGGCAGACTTGGCGCTCACGCCATGCATCATGCGGGCAGACTTGGCGCTCACGCCATGCATCATGCGGGCAGACTTGGCGTTCACGTCATGCATCATGCGGGCAGACTTGGCGTTCACGTCATGCATCATGCGGGCAGACTTGGCGCTCACGCCATGCATCATGCGGGCAGACTTGGCGTTCACGTCATGCATCATGCGGGCAGACTTGGCGCTCACGCCATGCATCATGCGGGCAGACTTGGCGTTCACGTCATGCATCATGCGGGCAGACTTGGCGCTCACGCCATGCATCATGCGGGCAGACTTGGCGTTCACGTCATGCATCATGCGGGCAGACTTGGCGTTCACGTCATGCATCATGCGGGCAGACTTGGCGTTCACGTCATGCATCATGCGGGCAGACTTGGCGCTCACGCCATGCATCATGCGGGCAGACTTGGCGCTCACGCCATGCATCATGCGGGCAGACTTGGCGCTCACGCCATGCATCATGCGGGCAGACTTGGCGCTCACGCCATGCATCATGCGGGCAGACTTGGCGCTCACGCCATGCATCATGCGGGCAGACTTGGCGTTCACGTCATGCATCATGCGGGCAGACTTACGCTCACGCCATGCATCATGCGGGCAGACTTGGCGTTCACGTCATGCATCATGCGGGCAGACTTGGCGTTCACGTCATGCATCATGCGGGCAGACTTGGCGCTCACGCCATGCATCATGCGGGCAGACTTGGCGTTCACGTCATGCATCATGCGGGCAGACTTGGCGTTCACGTCATGCATCATGCGGGCAGACTTGGCGCTCACGCCATGCATCATGCGGGCAGACTTGGCGCTCACGCCATGCATCATGCGGGCAGACTTGGCGCTCACGCCATGCATCATGCGGGCAGACTTGGCGCTCACGCCATGCATCATGCGGGCAGACTTGGCGCTCACGCCATGCATCATGCGGGCAGACTTGGCGTTCACGTCATGCATCATGCGGGCAGACTTGGCGTTCACGTCATGCATCATGCGGGCAGACTTGGCGTTCACGTCATGCATCATGCGGGCAGACTTGGCGTTCACGTCATGCATCATGCGGGCAGACTTGGCGTTCACGTCATGCATCATGCGGGCAGACTTGGCGCTCACGCCATGCATCATGCGGGCAGACTTGGCGTTCACGTCATGCATCATGCGGGCAGACTTGGCGCTCACGCCATGCATCATGCGGGCAGACTTGGCGCTCACGCCATGCATCATGCGGGCAGACTTGGCGCTCACGCCATGCATCATGCGGGCAGACTTGGCGTTCACGTCATGCATCATGCGGGCAGACTTGGCGCTCACGCCATGCATCATGCGGGCAGACTTGGCGTTCACGTCATGCATCATGCGGGCAGACTTGGCGCTCACGCCATGCATCATGCGGGCAGACTTGGCGCTCACGCCATGCATCATGCGGGCAGACTTGGCGCTCACGCCATGCATCATGCGGGCAGACTTGGCGTTCACGTCATGCATCATGCGGGCAGACTTGGCGCTCACGCCATGCATCATGCGGGCAGACTTGGCGCTCACGCCATGCATCATGCGGGCAGACTTGGCGTTCACGTCATGCATCATGCGGGCAGACTTGGCGCTCACGCCATGCATCATGCGGGCAGACTTACGCTCACGCCATGCATCATGCGGGCAGACTTGGCGCTCACGCCATGCATCATGCGGGCAGACTTGGCGTTCACGTCATGCATCATGCGGGCAGACTTGGCGCTCACGCCATGCATCATGCGGGCAGACTTGGCGTTCACGTCATGCATCATGCGGGCAGACTTGGCGTTCACGTCATGCATCATGCGGGCAGACTTGGCGTTCACGTCATGCATCATGCGGGCAGACTTGGCGCTCACGCCATGCATCATGCGGGCAGACTTGGCGCTCACGCCATGCATCATGCGGGCAGACTTGGCGCTCACGCCATGCATCATGCGGGCAGACTTGGCGTTCACGTCATGCATCATGCGGGCAGACTTGGCGTTCACGTCATGCATCATGCGGGCAGACTTGGCGTTCACGTCATGCATCATGCGGGGCAGACTTGGCGTTCACGTCATGCATCATGCGGGCAGACTTGGCGTTCACGTCATGCATCATGCGGGCAGACTTGGCGTTCACGTCATGCATCATGCGGGCAGACTTACGCTCACGCCATGCATCATGCGGGCAGACTTGGCGCTCACGCCATGCATCATGCGGGCAGACTTGGCGTTCACGTCATGCATCATGCGGGCAGACTTGGCGTTCACGTCATGCATCATGCGGGCAGACTTGGCGTTCACGTCATGCATCATGCGGGCAGACTTGGCGTTCACGTCATGCATCATGCGGGCAGACTTGGCGCTCACGCCATGCATCATGCGGGCAGACTTGGCGCTCACGCCATGCATCATGCGGGCAGACTTGGCGTTCACGTCATGCATCATGCGGGCAGACTTGGCGTTCACGTCATGCATCATGCGGGCAGACTTGGCGTTCACGTCATGCATCATGCGGGCAGACTTGGCGCTCACGCCATGCATCATGCGGGCAGACTTGGCGTTCACGTCATGCATCATGCGGGCAGACTTGGCGTTCACGTCATGCATCATGCGGGCAGACTTGGCGTTCACGTCATGCATCATGCGGGCAGACTTGGCGTTCACGTCATGCATCATGCGGGCAGACTTGGCGTTCACGTCATGCATCATGCGGGCAGACTTGGCGCTCACGCCATGCATCATGCGGGCAGACTTGGCGTTCACGTCATGCATCATGCGGGCAGACTTGGCGTTCACGTCATGCATCATGCGGGCAGACTTGGCGCTCACGCCATGCATCATGCGGGCAGACTTGGCGCTCACGCCATGCATCATGCGGGCAGACTTGGCGCTCACGCCATGCATCATGCGGGCAGACTTGGCGCTCACGCCATGCATCATGCGGGCAGACTTGGCGTTCACGTCATGCATCATGCGGGCAGACTTGGCGTTCACGTCATGCATCATGCGGGCAGACTTGGCGTTCACGTCATGCATCATGCGGGCAGACTTGGCGTTCACGTCATGCATCATGCGGGCAGACTTACGCTCACGCCATGCATCATGCGGGCAGACTTACGCTCACGCCATGCATCATGCGGGCAGACTTGGCGCTCACGCCATGCATCATGCGGGCAGACTTACGCTCACGCCATGCATCATGCGGGCAGACTTGGCGCTCACGCCATGCAGTGCCTGCAGGTGTTTGCCTTCGCACCCGTGACACATCTTCGCATCACACTGGGCTGCCTTGCGCAGCCCGCTTCAACACCAGCATCTTTTGTTCGCTCTTGATCCACTCGCCTTCTGCTCCACCGGAGCGAAACTCTTGAAGTTGGTAATAACGTCAAGGAAGCGCTGGCTGTTTTTTCGCAGAAAGGGCCAGGCGCCTTCTGCCCCGCTTGGCATTTCTGGAGGTTGGCTGGCTGCCGCCAAAGCATTCCTTGTGCCGATCCGTGGTGTAAGATGCTAGTGACTTTGGCACCCTTGCTGTCTTGGCGACGGTCAGTCCTGACTTCGCCCCTTGCCCCTTCCTCCTCAGTTCCGAGGCTCACTACTGACTGCTTTACCTCAACCCTCGGGAATGGTTTCTGCGTAGGTGCTGGTATTGGGATGCGCCATGGGTACAGGAACCTTTGAACTCCTCATGTGGAGGCAACCTCGACAGAAGCCTGGATACGTGGGAGCCACAGCAGAGTTCGGTCTGTCCGCCTGGCCCCAAGCTGATTCAACAGGCCCACCAGTGATCTTACTTGAAGTCTGAACCTCTTGAAGCCTTTGGTGTTGCCATGTGCAACGCCTGGGCATCCATCAGGTCCGCTATACCTGAGAGCCAGCTGGTGGCTGTCCGTAGTGCTCTGTTAGGCTGTCCATGGTATCCGTAAGGCTGGAGGCAGGCTGGTGTATGAACTCATGCATGGCGGCAGCCGCCTCTTCATGCTTTTTAAGCATTCCACCAGTATCTGAACCAAACCTTCCCATGCGGGCCCGCAGCAGATTCTCCAGTGCATCCTTCAGCCTCAAGGGAATTTCAATAGCCTGAGGGATTTTGCCTCGGCCCACTTGCATAATAGTCTCCTCTGGGGGCAGATATTGGTCTACCAAACTCTTTGACCGATGGCTGCGGTATGGTTAACCCTGCACCTGGGCATTGGCGTGGAGGTTGGAGGCAGCACTGGACGCCACTGTACTGGGGTACTTCAGGCCGTAAGCTTCTACCTGTCTCCTGCCTGGGGTTAGCTGTCTTCGCTTCTGTTATCGGAGGTGGAGGCAGGGCCAGTCACCGCCATCTCCTGGAGGCAACACATATGCACTGGGTTGAGCAGGCGGTGGTGGTGGCGGTCCAAAGGACTGGGACCAATCATTTTCCCCAGCTTAATAGGACGTGAAAAAGTTGGCTGTAAAGCAGACCAGGGAGCAGATGGCCATGAGCGTGCGCGGCAGTGTAGCCATGCCGCAGCCGGTGCAGGTCCTAACATCTGTTGCTGCATTCGCTGGTTATCCTCCACTATTCTATGCAGGACAGTCATGACGCCAGGAACAGCTTCAATGATGGGTTTACCTCGTGCCTGCAGGTGCCTGGGTAAAGTGGGGCAGCTTGCCCCAGGTAAGTAGACAGAGTGCTGTGCCCTTGATGCCTGTTTCACACTCTTCATCCAGAGCTGGAGCAGAGTGTCAACTCTGACGAATCTCTGAAGCCCCTCCATGCTATGATAGCTGCTGCCCCGGTAAGTAAGCCGCATCATGAGGGGTAGTTGGACCACTGTAGGGCTGGAAGGAGACAGCATAATCCTCCATCCATACCTTTGTTATGATGAATGATAAGTTCTTTAAGGAATTTGTGGCCACTGAAGGGCATCGGTAGAATGCACTCTTGAAGATGTTCAAGGGAGTCTTGGGTATTTATTAAATAATAAATCAGTAATTACATTATAATTGTATCTATTGGTGTGTGTGTGTGTGTGTGTGTGTGTGTGTGTGGTTTCTGAAAGGGAAACAGAAATGACAAAGGAGAATAATTACTCCTAAATGCAGTGCTATAAGAAATTAGCATCCATAGCCTAGCCAACATACAAATATGAATAGCCTATTCTACAATAAGCTAACACAAAATGCTCCATTAATAGTTATGAAGATAGCTTGTCATTAATAGTCAAAACAGTACTGTTTCCCCTCATAATATACCAAATGGCGATTACAAACATCCATTTTACAGATATCTCAACACCATAAGCATGATTATACAAGATAAAGAAGGCGGCAGATAAATATAAAGCACTGTAACCTCCCGCGGGTAAAGTCAGCGCCAAAATAATTCTTGGTAAAAGTTTACCTCCACGATTGAAATCAAGCAAAGTTGAGACATAAATCCTGCCTAAATGTACACCATGAAACATATAAACAACAATAAGGAATCGTACTTACAGTTCTGGGCGCACACAAGACACAAGATGCATGAAATAACTACAAACTAAGCATGTGGATTAAACAGTGAAACATGGCCCTCTCCCAAACTTTCTGGAATATTACTGTACACGCTTCATTCACAGGAGGGAGGAGGGCTCTCTGATTGGCTGATTCTATTATTACTAAATGTCAATCTGGCACTCATGTCAGACCCTTTGTCACAGCCGCCCCCAAATTTGTCCCATCAAATTTTGTCACTATGAGGAGGGGCTGATAAGTGTCAGGAAAGGTCAGGAAGAGCAACGAGGCGTGCTACGGGCCTGGTGTAGGTCTTCTCCTTCACCTTGATGACAGCCCGGTCGCGGACTCGTCCGTCCGGTCCCTGGGATGATGCTGGTGACCCGACCAACAGGCCAGAGGGCCCTTGGCAGTTCTTGGGTCCACCACCATCCCCCGGCGGCTCCCGGCTGCAGCTGCGATGGGTCCTTGTGCCACTTGGACCTGGTCTGCAGTGGCGGGAGGTAGCGCTGATGAAGTGGCTCCAGAACTGATCTGCTAACACCTGAGCATGCCTCCAGCGGCGGCGGCTCAGCAGATCAGGCTCTGTGTGAATGGCTTGAGGGGAGTGAGGGATCCAGCAGCCCCATGAGGAGCAGATTGGGTGTCACGGGGTCCACATCAGCTACATCTGTGGAGGCGTAGCCTAGAGGTTTCGAGTTTAAAACCCCCTCCACTTCTATCAGCACTGTCCTCAGGACCTCTTCAGGGACAGGCTGAGTCTGAATAGTGGTGTACAGTGCGGCCTTGACAGATTTCACTTCCCGCTCCCCACGCCCGAAATGTGGAGCACTTGGAGGGTTGAACTGGAATTGGATCTGGTACTTCTGGGTGATCTTGGAGGGTGGGATGCATTGCTTTGAAGGCAGCTCTCTAGAACCACCACGGAAGTTAGTTCCTTGATCCGATAGGAGCTCTGCAGGTTTGCCTCTCCGTGCAATGAACCTGCGGAGGGCCATTAGGAAGGAGTCTGTGTCGAGGCTGGACAGAATGTCCAGGTGCACTGCCGGGTTGTGAGGCATTTAAACAGGATGCCCCACGCTTTTTCATGGCGGCGACCCACTTTCACTGTAAATGGGCCAAAGCAGTCCATTCCCGTTGAGAAGAATGGGGGCTTCATCAGCCGTAGCCTTGCTGGTGGGAGGTCTGCCATTTTGGGCCCGGAAGGCATAGCTCTCCACATCTGGCAATCTGTGCAGGCATGCTGATGGCGGCTTGACAGCTTCCGCGGCCTTGCAAGATCCAGTACTTGCGGCGCAGCTCCGCCAAACAGGCTCTGACCCTGGGTGGCGTAGACACTTTCGTCGACATCCTGGATGATGAGCGGGTGACTTTGTGCTGAGGGTCCAGGACCACTGGGTGGATGGCATCCAGGTCCAGTTGGTCGCTCTTGGCGAAGCCTCCCTCCAACACGGATAAGACACACAGTGTCGCCGTGCTCTGGGGCTAGAGCACGTAGCCGGCTGGTCGTTGACACTGGCTTGCCGGCACGTAGCAGGTCAAACTCCTCCGGGAAGCTCTCCTGCTGGGCTTGTCTCAGAACTTCTCGCTCCGCATCCCTGTAGTCCTCGGCCGAGACACTGGCCTGGTCGGTGGCCGCCCCATGGCGGGATCGCACAACAGCTTCGACCATGTCTTTGAGGGAGGAGAACTGGTGAGCAGTAGGAGACGATGAGCTCTGAGTAGTCGTGTTGAGGCAGCAGACTGTAGGTTTCACGCCCAGCTCAGCAGTGTCCTCCAGCTCCACTGTGGCAGGTGTCATAGGCCAGAACTCTGGTGATTGCTGCAGGAACCCTGGGCCTTTGTTCCACCTACTGTCGTGGCTCAACTCTAGCAGTGTCTTGCCTCGTGTGATGTCGTCAGCTGGGTTATTAGCCGAATCCACATACCTCCACGCATGGACATCAGTCAGGTCCTGGATCTCGGTGACTCGTGTCCCGACAAATACTTTATAGCGGCAGGAGTCAGAACGGAGCCAGGTAAGGACTGTGGTGGAATCGGTCCACAGCATGACTTCACTGATGGGCAAGGTGAGCTCTCGCTGCAGAAGGGAAGCCAGCTGGGCTCCTGTCAGTGCAGCGCACAACTCGAGCCTGGGCATTGACAGCTGCTTCTTTGGGGCCACTCGCAATCTTGCAGATAAGAAGGACACCTCTACCCGGCTGTCGGGACTCTTAGTTCTGAGGTAGGCTACAGAACCGTAAGCCTTTTCGGATGCATCTGCAAAGACGTGCAGGTCTCTCTTGCAGCTTGAGATGTCCAGCTCATGGCTCACGTAGCACCGGGGTAGGGAGATCTCTGAGAGATGCTGCAGCTCCTCTTCCCATTCCAGCCAGGGTTGCAGCACATCCTCAGGAAGTGAGGGATCATCCCACTCTCTCCGCTTGTCCCACAAGTGCTGCACTAGGACTTTGGCTCGGGTCGTGAAAGGGACAATGAATCCCAAGGGATCGTACAAGCGGGCCAGGACTCTGTAAATGTTCCTCATGGTGGGTATAGGATGGTCTGGCATCCGGTACTTGTACCTCAAGGTGTCCGAGTTGCAGAGCCAACGGAGCCCTAGAGCTAGCTCCTGTGGGTCAGCACTGGACTCGTTGAGCCATAGCTCGCTGCTCTCTGACCTGGCTTCCTTTTGCAAATGGCTGATTGAGTCAGGGATGTTGCTGGCCCATTGACGCAGCTCGAATCCTCCAGATGCCAGGAGTAAGGTGATCTTGTCCACGAACCGTCGAGCTTCGTCCACAGAGGAGAGACTCTGGAGGCAGTTATCGACATAGAACGACCTCTCTATGGCCACCCGTACATCCTCATCTTGCTGGCTGTGGTCAACAACGTGTTTCTGTAGCGCGAAGGTAGCACAGCAGGGGCTACATGTTGTGCCGAATGGCAAGACCTGCCAGACGTAGGTGTTTGGTGGTTTCTCTGTCTCCATGTTAGCCACAGAAAGCGAAGCAAGGGCCTGTCTTCGGGGAGTAGCCTCACCTGATGGAACATGCCCTTGATATCGCTGCTTACTGCAACGGCATGTTCTCTGAAGCGCAGTAGGACACCGATGAGGCTGGAACTCAGAGTAGGGCCTGGCAGCAACAGCTCGTTCAGGTTGTCTCCTTTGTACACGAATGAGCAGTTAAAGACAATCCTGTTCTTGCCATTGTGGGACACCATGTGGTGTGGGATGTACCAGGATTCTGCTGCACTCTTGAGCTCCTCTTCTGGCACCTTGACTGCATAGCCGGCCTTCTCCAGCTTGTTAATCTCTGCACAGTACGCTACTGTGCGCTCTGGATCTTTGGAGAGGCGTCTCTCTGTGCTGCGGAGGTTAGCCAACACAGCCTCTTTGGGTGCATTCAGCTGTGGCATATTCTTCACCCGTAGGAGTGGAGTAGCGTATCGCTGGATACCATCTACGTCGATGCGTGTGGTCTTCTCTTCCAACAGGTGGATAGCATCCTGATCCTGCCTGGAACGAGTGACCAGCTTCTCACTCCTATAGGGGAGAACATCCAGCTGCCACAATCTCTCCACACTCTGCAGGAGCTCCGCAGTCGGGGAGAAGGTTGACAGGTGCATGCAACTCTGTTCAGTGGTCTGTGGCTTCCTCTGCACAACTGGCCCTTGTAGTGTCCAGCCTAACCTCGTCTTCACCGCTGCTGGAGTCCCGGGGGGTCCCAGGCGCACTGGTTCCACTGGTGTGACGAGGTGAGGGTGGTCAGACCCAATCAAGAGCAGAGGGCGCACGCCATCTAGATCCTTGAGCGGGATCCCTCTCAGGTGTTTGTGCTTCCTTTGAAGCACCTTCACTGGTATGAGTGTTCGGCCAGACTCAACTGCTCGGCTGTAAAAGCCCGCAGTATCTTGAAGGACTTCTTCGGCCGGTCCACTGGCGAGATGGAGAACGACACAGTAGTGCCATGTAGGACTCTGAGATCTTGACGGACTGTCCGCAGGGCCAGGTCCTCGGGCAGGCCTTCGAGCTTGAGGCTGTGGGCAGCTGCTGGGAGTAGAATGGTCCTCTCCGAACCATCATCTAGGATGGCATACGTCTCTAGGGCATGAGGGCCATTCCGCAGCAACACTCTGCTCACTTTCAGGAGTACCTGATTGCAGCCTGACCGCCTGTCCAAGTACAAGACGTCGTTGACGGTGGGTGTGCTCACAAAGCAGGCTAGGTTCTCTGTGGCAGGCTTCGCATTCCCATCATGCGGGGCAGACTTGGCGTTCACGTCATGCATCATGCGGGGCAGACTTGGCGTTCACGTCATGCATCATGCGGGGCAGACTTGGCGTTCACGTCATGCATCATGCGGGGCAGACTTGGCGTTCACGTCATGCATCATGCGGGGCAGACTTGGCGTTCACGTCATGCATCATGCGGGGCAGACTTGGCGTTCACGTCATGCAGTGCCTGCAGGTGTTTGCCTTTGCACTTGTGACACAGCATCTTCAGACGACACTGGGCGGCCTGGTGCAGTCTGCCGCAACACCAGCATCTTTTGTTCGTCTTGATCCACGCCGTCTTCTGCTCCACCGTGAGCAACTTGAAGTTAGCACAATGGTCAAGGAAGTGCTGGTTGTTGTTGCAGTAGGGGCAATAGGCGGTTTTCTCGGCCTGCTTGGCATTGGAGGTTGGCGTGGCTGCTGCTGGGGCATTCTCAGGCTGATCCGTGGTGTGTAAGATGCTAGTGACTTTGGCACCCTTGCTGTCTTGGCGACGGTCAGTCCTGGACTTTGCCTTGCCCTTCTCCTCATGCTCCCGAGGCTCACACATTGACTGCTGCATCTTCAACTCGTAATTGAGCCAGTCAGAGAAGTGCAGGAGGGTTGGTATTGGGATGCGCTGCGGGTACAGGAACCTCTTGAACTCCGCCCTCATGTCGTGAGGCAACTTAGACAGAAGCCTGGATACGTGGGAGCCACAGCAGAGTTCGGTCTGTCCGCTCGTCCCAAGCTGATTCAACAGGCCCACCAGTGATCTTACTTGAAGTGCGAACCTCTTGAAGCCTTTGGTGTTGCCATGTGCAACGCTCTGGGCATCCATCAGGTCCGCGATGTGCCTGAGAGCCAGCTGGTGTGGCTGTCCGTAGTGCTCTGTTAGGCTGTCCATGGTATCCGTGTAAGGCTGAGGGGAGTTGGTGTATGAATCGGCGATGAGCAGAGCGTCTTCATGCTTTAAGTGATCGACCAGTATCTGGAACTTAAAACGCTCCGTTGCGTCCTTTGGCAGCAGATTCTCCAGTGCATCCTTCAGCCTCGCGAACTCCCTTGGGTCACCTTTAGTGAATGGAGGGATTTTTGCCTTTGGCCCACGGTACACAGTCTCCCTCTGGGGGGCAGATATTGGCTCACCAAACTCTGACTCTGATGGCGTGTATGGTTGACAATACCCTGGGGTTGGTACCCTGGGTACTGGCGGTGGAGGTTGAGGCAGCACTGGACGCGACTGAATGGGGTGCATTTCCCTCAGGCGCGTCGTAAGCTCTTCAATTAAGTCCTTTGCCGGAGGGGCTAGCTGCTCCGCTTCCTCTGTTATCGGAGGTGGAGGCAGGGGCCAGTCACCGTCATCTCCTGGAGGCAACACATATGCACTGGGTTGAGCAGGCGGTGGTGGTGGCGGTCCAAAGGACTGGGACCAATCATTTTCCTGCTTAATAGGACGTAGTGTTGGATGTGGGGCAGACCACTGAAGAGAAGGAGGAGGAGCAGATGGCCATTGAGGCGGTAAGTGCGGCAGTGCAGCGCTGGCGTCGAGGCGCCGGTGCAGGTCCAACATCTGTTGCTGCATTCGCTGGTTATCCTCCACTATTCTATGCAGGACAGTCATGACGTCAGGAACAGCTTCAATGATGGGCTGACTTTGTGGCGCCGCAGGTGTGCTCTGGTAAAGGGGGGCAGCTGGTTCAGGTAAGTAGACAGAGTGCTGTATTCTTGATGCCTGTGCTGCGCCACACTCTTCATCCAGAGCTGGAGGTGTGAGAGGTGTCATCCTGACGAATCTCTCTGAAGCTCCCTCCATGCTATGATAGCGCTGTTGCCCTGGTAAGTAAGCTGCATCATGAGGGGGGTAGTTGGACCACTGTAGGGCTGGAAGGGAGACAGCATAATCCTCCATCCAGGCTGGCTGCCTTACTGTACGGCGGGGACGCACATCTGCAGGTGGCGGGCTCCTTCTCTGGACTGGAAACATCTTCAATAATCCTCGGTGACCACACTATCCTCGCTGGAGCCTCCAATTTGTTATGATGAATGATAAGTTCTTTAAGGAATTTTGTGGCCACTGAAGGGCATCGGTAAGAATGCACTCTTGAAGATGTTCAAGGGGGGTCTTGGGTATTTATTAAATAATAAATCAGTAATTACATTATAATTGTCTCTATTGGTGTGTGTGTGTGTGTGTGGTTTCTGAAAGGGAAACAGAAATGACAAAGGAGAATAATTACTCCTAAATGCAGTGCTATAAGAAATTAGCATCCATAGCCTAGCCAACATACAAATATGAATAGCCTGGCCTACAATAAGCTAACACAAAATGCTCCATTAATAGTTATGAAGATAGCTTGTCAAAACAGTACTGTTTCCCCTCATAATATACCAAATGACGATTACAAACATCCATTTTACAGATATCTCAACACCATAAGCATGATTATACAAGATAAGAAGACGGCAGATAAATATAAAGCACTGTAACCTCACGGGTAAAGTCGCGCAAAATAATTCGCGGTAAAAGTTTACCTCCACGATTGAAATCAAGCAAAGTTGAGACATAAATCCTGCCTAAATGTACACCATGAAACATATAAACAACAATAAGGAATCGTACTTACAGTTCTGGACGCACACAAGACACAAGATGCATGAAATAACTACAAACTAAGCATGTGGATTAAACAGTGAAACATGGCGACCTCTCCCCAAACTTTCTGGAATATTACTGTACACGCTTCATTCACATGCGTGCACGGGAGGAGGCGCTCTCTGATTGGCTGATTCTATTATTACTAAATGTCAATCTGGCACTCATGTCAGACCCTTTGTCACAAGTTGTGTTCAACATATTTGATCCCTGCCAATAATGTTGCTGTAACATTCATGACAATGCCATGCTCTCTCGCTCTCTCTCTCTCTCTCTCCCTCCCTCCCTCCCTCCCTCCTCTCTCTCTCTCTGAATTATTGAAATCCACCCAGTTGAGCTTAGGTCTTACTCCTGTGAATAGCAGTGAGTGCAGCAGTGTAATCATTCAGCTTTGAGTCTATTGATCGCAAGACTATTCCACCTGACTGTATAATCAGGCCAATGCACTCCCAGAACCAGTAATGGCGATCAACAAAAAGTCTCTATAACCCCATCTCACACACGCACACACATACACACACACAAACACACACACACACACACACACACACACACACACACACACACACACAGAGAGAGAGAGAGAGAGAGAGAGACATGCACATACACACACACACACACACACACACACAGAGAGAGAGAGAGACATGCACACAGACACACACACACACACACAGAGAGATAGAGAGAGACATGCACATACACACACACACAGAGAGAGAGAGAGATGCACACACACACACACACACACACACACACACACACACATATAGCACACATCAGAAATACATACAAATATACACCCACCACATTCACACATAATACACAAACATAGAAACCCACACATACACACACACATGTCCGCACACTCAAACATACACACCTGGTCAAAGCGATATTAAAGAGAATGGCGCGTGGCGTATGGACAAAACAAACTCCCGCCTCCTGCCTTCTTTCCTCATCCTGAGAGCTAAAATAAATATCAAAATCAATAATCATTTAGTCTTAAGGGTAAATGAAACTACATAACACCCAAATGTAGCCTGTGGCCAGTGGGTCTTACGGCCCAATTTGGCCCCCTGTGAGAGCTGGGGGGGGTAATCCCCTCCCTGAGCTGCCCAGAGAAGGCGGCGAGAGTAAACGCGTTTGCTGGAGAAATATGGAAAATCAATGGCTGTTTCCTTCTATCACCCGCGCAGGCATGCATCATAAATCTGTGTTTGCAAGCACATAGGCCCACACACTGCTCCCTACTCATGCATGCACACACACACACACACACACACATCCATGCATCCACACATACATTACACACACAGAGATCCTTCCTCACACACACACGTGCACACACACACAGGTACAGACTCACAATAGCAATGCACTGAAACCTGCTATCCAGCTTTGAGTGATGTAGGTAAGTCAGTATTTTAGTCCTACTGAGATTCAGGACTGGGATGATGTCTTAATGTATCAGAGTGGAAGTAAAGGAAATGACTACTAGCACACCTTTGAAAAAAAATTGGCTATATTTTCTAAGGCTATATGTCTACTCTGTAAGTGTGTGTGTGTGTGTGTGTGTGTGTGTGTGTGTGTGTGTGTGTGTGTGTGTGTGTGTGTGTGTGAGAGAGAGAGAGTGTGTGTGTGTGTGTTCTTTTTTCACATCAACTTTATGAAATGTGAGCAAATATTATTTGGGCAAATACAGAGACTTTTTTTCAATATCTATCATTATCATTATAGCAACAACAATATCAATGCTTTCACCAAGGTTATTTCATATTGTGTGTTATGTGTTTCTATGTGTTTAGTTTACAGTCGACAGCAATTGACCATTAAACCTACAAACATATCGTTCCAATGTAGGCCTGCAACCAACTCTCCTACTCCTTTTCTCTTCTACTCTATCCCTCTTTCCTCCAGATCAAAATGAAGTGCATAAGCACTCCCAAAAGGACAAAATCGGCACCCTCCCTAAGAATATTAAACCTGCCCTTTTATGAACGCTTGATTACATCAGACTCAAGGCAGAATAGGCCTACTGAATATTTAAGCGGTGGCGAGAGTCCTGTTAATAGCCTAGACACTAGTAAAAAAATAAAAGAATGATTGTAAAAGTGATTTCAAACGTGTATTTGTTTCAAATGTGTTGCTGCAGATTAAACAGTATAGGCAGCGTGTGGCAGTGGACTATAAGCTAATGCCAATAATATTTACGTGTTTCGGATTTGAGCGGACGCCAGTCGTCCTACTTCATTGTTGTATTCCACTGTGTCCAGTCCACCAAACCACCACCATCACGGGTACGGCTGGAACAGCGTATTTGGCGCACTTGGAAACTTGTGTGGTGGCGTCAGGCGCCACGTCCTGTTGGAGGAGCTCGAGTGTGTTTAACAGCACTCGGAGGGGAAGTTTGGACTTCGCTCGTGCGTGGCGCTAGGCTGCTTGTTCCCCTACTGCCCCCTGCCGTGCGCCAACGCGCGCTCACGTTACCGGGGGAAAAATATTATGCAGCCTATTGTTTGAGCTTTCTCAATGCAACCTTCAACCGTTTTGACATGTTTGCTTATACAATAGTAATACTATTAGTTATCAATAATATATAATAATAATAACAATAATAATAATAACATTTAATAATAATGATAGAATTTTACTGACCCATTTTATCTAAATTCTTCAAAGGGTTTAAAGTGCTATAAACAGTAAAATAAGTGCTACATTTACGACCTATGCAACTGAGATATGTATTGCCCAGTAAGTTCTAATGTAAGAATACATTGTATTCCATTGTACATCTTAAACATTTAATTATAGTAGGCCTATTTAATAAATATATTTCTAATAAATGCATTTAAATAAATTGCTAATACTGTACTGTGCCATTGTATGCTAATTGTAGCCCTCCGTATCTGCAACTCTATTTTGTGACATCTCACGAAATAGACACACTTGTCACTAAATGTCATTTCATGTAAGCCCTCCAACAGAAATGTCCTACTGACAACCCCAGTGGTTAGATGATCCAAACAGTTAATTTGCACAAAGGTAATTATCTAGATCTATTAAAATCTACTAGAAATTAATTTGGGTCAAACCAAAACATTGGGGTTTTTTTTCGCTTGAGGGAGACTAGTGCTACGGAGTTCTAGGATGAGAGAAACATTTTTAGTGTGCCATATTACACTAGTCGCAATTAGCAAATGAAATAAATCATACCTTGTGTGAAGGGTGGTAATGGGCATGATTGGAGCTCAATTATCCTGTTATTAACCAGCTAGCCCCACGTGGGAAGGCTGGTAGGACCCACCAGCTGAGAGGGAAAGGTGGAAGTCTTGTTTGAAATCGGTGTGTGTGTGTGTGTGTGTGTGTGTGTGTGTGTGTGTGTGTGTGGATGTTTGAGGGGCTTCAGTCAGCTGGTCCAGTAGGGTACAGCGGGTGGGACACACACACACACGCACACAAACACACACACACCACTGTCATAAACACAGATGCGGGGCAGAGGAGGCTGCTTACACCACCCACCGGCAGACCCGTGCACTTTTCCGAAATTTCTACTTCACACAGAGTTAGACAGTGTGTGTGTGTGTGTGTGTGTGTGTGTGTGTGTGTGTGTGAGAGAGAGAGAGAGAGAGAGAGAGAGAGAGAGCATGGGGGGCGGAAGGGAGGGTAAACAATATTAAAACGAAACAACTATTAAGAAAGTACAACTGAACGATTCAACTCTGAAATTCACATAGATAAAGGAAGACTCGACTGGGTAAAAAGTGCAGCGATTTATTTCACTTCAAGCAGATCTTGCACCTCTTTGTGGACACTTTGCATCATCCGAATAGCTTTCAAAACGCGAAAAAAAGGTTTCCGTGCGTTTTGTTTATAATTTATAATATACAGTGGTGTGGGCTATGGTGGGAGTGTGATATGTCTTCTGAAATGAGAGCATGCCGGTGAAGCGTCGGTCCAAGCGCGAGAGTGTACTGGAGTTCCGCTCCGTAGAACGAGGGGCGGGGATGGAATATTCATATGAGCGCGAGTGACGGCGGCTGTTTTCCAATGCACGCAGAAGCTCGCGACTCCTCCGCAGCTCCGCACCTACAGTCCAAACCAGCGGGCGCACCGGGACCTGCCGCCTCCATGCGGGTGCTCTGCTGATCTCGCGCTTCCGTTCAGTTGGTTTATTTTCATGCCATTATTTAAACGGCGCTGCTTTCCTAAATGCGTTGATTCTTAGTGCTCGGACTCACTTTCCTTCTTTTTTGTCTCTTTTTCTCCCCTTTTTTGGAGAGGAGAAAAGACTCGCGAACATGTCCTATCCTCAGGGTTACCTCTATCAGCCTCCGGGTTCGCTGGCTCTCTACTCCTGCCCTACGGGATACGGTGCTTCAGCTTTGGCCGCCCCTAGGAGCGAAGAGCTGGCTCGGTCTTCCTCGGGCTCAGCATTCAGCCCTTATGCCGGCTCGGCCGCTTTCTCTGCCTCAGCCAGCGGCTTCTCCAGCCCGCTGTCCTACCCCACCGACCCAGCCACGGGGCTTCCGTCGTACATGGTAAATACGCTTGGGAAACTTGTGGGCTTTTGTGGTTATTGTCAAGCGAAGTGTTGTGTTTGGAAACTGTACAAGCACCGGATGAGGTGAGTGGTTAACTTGGCAGGCCGAGGGTTAGCGAGTTCCCTTAGCGCTTGATGTTTCAAGTCTAGGTCACATAAAACAAAAACAATAGCAGAAGTTGAAGGAGTTAGCTCAGTTTACAGTGGAAACAAAACAAAACAAATCAAAACAAAAAAAGTCATTCAAATGGCAGGATTAAGATATGATTTAGTGTACTTTAGTGTACTTTTTTTTAATTGTCTTTATTTTACACACGATTATTATATAGCCGATAACAATGCAAAAGTGTCTTTTTCTAAAAGAAAGTAATTATAATTAATGTGTAGGATAGAGATTTTTTTTAATCGCTGAGACAAAGCTTGAATTTATTGAAGCATAACATATGTCACCCAAAGGCCTAATTTAGTTGACATGCTAGTGGCAAGGGTTGTCAAAGTCAATTCAGTCTTTAGTGGAACAGTGGCATTATATTGCTGTTAATATAATAATAATAATAATATTAATAATAATAATAATAATAATAATAATAATAATAATAATAATACATTGTTTGGCTGGTTTTGTTATATTTGTATTATATTACACTGCACTTTGACGACGACGTTCAGTTAAACAGGCGTAGTTCACCGTGAGAAGATATGCAGTCAGACAGGCGCACTTTAATGTGAAAAGATGAATTAAGGACGCTAATGACATGGTGCTTCATGGGGCTAAAAGGCCCATATCCACTGATTTGCTAATTGGATTTGTAAAACCGTGGTGCCAGGAGCTTCCGAGACACAGTCAGAGCTTCTATACCAGCAGGGGAAGAAAAGGCAGGAAGTTGGGTGTTTAGGAAAAGACCGCAAATACAATTTGTTATCAAACCGAAGCGGATGAATTAAACTGTCAAATAATTATGTGCTTGGAATTTAAGCCCGGTTTCTCTGGCTGATTTATTTATTTACGGTCAGCATGATTCAATTGCGGTTCTGGGAAGTTTGTGTGTAAATAAATGACTCAATAACCACAAGCAAAATGCCACGACTGATCGCGCACGATTTTTAACTCCTGTGTCTCTTGAAGGGCTCACCATATGACACGCATGCGACAGGCATGGCGGGAGCGTTAAGCTATCATCCGTATGGTACCCCCGGTTATCCCTACCAGCTAAATGATCCGGCCTATCGCAAGAATGCCACGCGGGACGCAACGGCAACGCTGAAGGCCTGGCTACAGGAGCACCGGAAGAACCCGTATCCCACCAAAGGCGAGAAAATCATGTTGGCCATAATCACCAAGATGACCCTCACGCAGGTGTCCACCTGGTTCGCCAACGCCAGGAGGAGGCTGAAGAAGGAGAACAAGATGACGTGGGCCCCGCGGAATAAAAGCGAGGACGAGGATGAGGATGATCCCGACGGGGAGAGGAAGGATGAGCGCACAGAGAAGAACCCTGACAACAGTGAAACCTCTGCCGAGGATGAAGGTAACTCATCTCACTTCAACAGGCGCATAGAGTTGGGACTGCAAAATAATAATAATGATCCAACTTGTTTGCATTTTGATTGGCATGTGAGTTGGGGGAAAAAAGTTTTGGTTCAGCTATCTCCGTTTTATTTACCTGCTATTTGCTGTTGCCCTATTTTGTGTAGCTTATAATGTCAGGATTAATGAAACAAGAACGGAAAATATTGTACTTTTTTACTTTATTCACTGGGTTTTAATTAACTGCATTTTTATTTCTGTATGCAGATGTGGCGAGTTGGTATGTAATTACTTTTGCATGCGCAATCATATTGTTTTACGTTAAATGGAAGTATTTTGGTGTACTTTTTTGCAGGTATCAGTCTGCACGTGGACACCCTAACTGACCACTCGTGCTCAGCGGACTCAGACGTGGAGAAGGCCGGCAGCAGGATGGGAGACCTGGGCTGCGAGTCCGGATCAGACACTAAAGACAAATACGGGGACAACATGCGCGTCACCGCCGGCGAAGAACGACGCCGAGGTCTGTCACCCAAGCCCGTGACCCCCTCTCCGCTGACTGGCGTAGAGTCCCCTCTTTTAAACCTGCACCACCGGGAGGACCCCAGAAATAACAGCAACAAGAGCTGCATGGACAGCCGCGTCACATCAGAGCAACACAACCCGTCTGCCAAACCCAAACTCTGGTCGCTTGCGGAAATTGCAACTTCGGACCCGAAGCAACAGGTGGGACAGAGCGCGCACCCGACCTCCGGCCTGCTGACCTCCAGCGCCTCGTGCGCGTCCCCGGGCAGCGCGCTCTATTCCGCCTCATCTCTCCTCGGGCGGCCTATTTATTACACCTCTGCCTTCTACAGTAACTACTCAAACTACGGCAACTTTGGAGCTCTGCAGGGACAAGGTATCTTACGCTACAACTCCTCCGGCGTGCCGACAGACGGACTTGCGCAGTCTGTCCTGAACGCCAACGCTCTCCAGAAGCAGTGTGGAGACCCGCTCCTAAAAAACAATCCAAACCACACCGAGCAACACTTCAAATCCTCACACGTAGATCCCAAGAAAGGTACGTAAAGGAAAGCCCAGCTTCTCTTTGTCACCTGCTCAGTTATTGCGGTGTCGTTGGGAAAATCGTTTTGTTTTAACCGGAGCTGTCTGTATTTGCATTTGCACTCGTCAGAAGTATCTACACACGTTTGACTCGGTTTGCGCAATGTGTCAGACCTATGGAAGAGACCCCATGAAAGACCGCCACTATATGCAGATGCACCATCTGCGTGGCAGAGTGTGTGTGTCCATCTAAGGAAGCCACGGCTATGACTGGGACTAAAGTGTAAATGTGACGGTCGTGTTTTCAGTTGACCCCACGGCTGTGCACAGTCGGACCTCACTCCTTGAGAGGGGGAAGTTCAAGGGTGTTGTATCTGCTTGTAGGTGACATGGGCTCTGACTGTAGACAAAAATAGTGTATGTAACAATTATATATGCTACTGATATTATCTATGCAATTATTATTTGACAAACCTCGTAGTATATGGGATGTTTTAAGAGTTTTATTTATTTGTTTTCCTTTGTGCGCTTAACTATGTACGGCTGAAGAGCTAGAGGGCCTAAAGGCGTATAGTGCTCCCACTTAATGCACATCTCTGGGTAGGTCTTGTCCTGAACATTTCTGTGCAGTCCCCCCCCCCCTCTCTCTCTCTGCTGCAAGCACGGGCTGACGTGATTTTATTTCCTTGGTCTACAGGTAGGTGTCACACTTGCTTTGAATAAGGCGCCTAAACACACGTATATATATATATATATATATATGTGTGTATATAGCCCGTTTGTTCTTTTGTAGGCCCCATCTTGTGCCACGTTAGAAAGAACTGCAGCCATGAGCCCAGACATCTCACCTACCCCTTTATTCATACCCCTTTACAGAAATGTGCTTTTGATGACGCAGTTATCCTGAAAAACAGAAAAAAATATCTCTCAGGAGTCCAGTTTGCTTCATCGCCACCATGTATTGTTGTATACTTTTAAGTGTGAACTTTAATTAGACCTACTGTACAACCTATTTGTAAAGATGAATACATAATGTATTGTCTGGGACTGGTGGACTTCCCTATAAGAGGGGGTGCATTTGATATTTATTTTTTTAATGATGGCGAAAGCCAATAATTTATGCAAGTTGTATTGCAATGGAAACTGAACATTGTTTGTAAATAAATTATGATTGTTTTTTTTTTATTTAAGTCGCCGAAAATTACACAATGTTGTTAACAAGAGTACTTTTACTAATTTATATCTTTGATTGTAAATAAACGCGCGCTAGTCTGCACTAGCACATGCGAATTATCCATTATTTAAAGATTATGCGTGGGATTGTTTTCGTAAATTTCCTTTTATTTTGTGATTTCATTTACACCCCCACATGCCTACAAAGGAAATAGGCTACAAAATGAAAAACATAAAAGTCATAATAGATTTATTAAGAACATTTATCAGACGGATTGCAGAAGTGTTAAGGTTTTTCTCAAACTTGACTATACGCGCGTGTGTGTGTGTGTGTGTGTGTGTGTGTGTGTGTGTGTGTGTGTGTGTGACCGTGGCCATGACGGCTCCAAATGAGAGGCCGCTTATTCTTCGGCTTCATTTATTTCCCTCCGTGATGACTCGCGCTGTGAGGGGGGAGATTTGGGCTTCCCCGAGGGGCGACCAGGAGGCTTTTAACGGAGTTCACACCGGGCAGTTGGGCTTCATTAGGGGCCGGTACAGGACCATCCATAAATGGTGTCTAAACATCTGTCAGCTCCGCCAGGGTCGATGTGTGCAGGGGGAATTACCAAACATTCTAGTTTCTGCCATTTAAATAAAACTCGGCGTTCACTTGGAGAAAAGCTGAGAGGAAATAATTAATTTAAACTATATGGGAGGAATTTCAACAACACAAGGATGAAACCAATTGCCCACCTGTTCTAGTGGTGGCAATATTATTATTATTATTATTATTATTATTATTATTAATAATAATAATAATAATAATAATAATAATCCTATATTAATAATTAACTCCTTAATTCGAAAAAAATACTACAAAGAACAGATAGCTTAGCTGTTTATGCTTATAGGACACTTATGCACTGAAGAGAGACATTTCCCTTGCCGTCCATAGAGTAGGTTATAATTATCTCTAAATTATTATCGAGTTGTGATTAAAAAAATAAAAAAGTTTTTTAGAAGGCTATTGGACAGTAG
>NC_063201.1:10097207-10104707 GCF_017589495.1 Alosa alosa
GATCTATCGTTTGCCTCACTGCAGCCAAATCCCAACTGGATTGTTCTCCTTTTGAAGGCTGAACTAAGTTTGCATATACAGATGTTTGCATTGTCAAGTCAGCCATTGATACGGCTGTGGCAAGTGGATCCAACAGCCACTGTAATACCACCACCCTAGGAATCCTCTGTTCTTTCTAGGCATCATCAATTCTAAATGAGAAGGTGTGTGTATGGTATATAGACATCATGGTCCGGATTATTGTACGTTTGAAATGATTTTTTCTTCACCACTTGATCTCTGTGAGACGGCACATCTCTTACATGAGCTGAGCCAGGCCTTTCAGGTTGAAGGTCAGGTCTTTGTATATGAAATAAGTCAATCAATCAATCAATCAATCAATCAATCAGTGTTGAGTTTTACATTTAGCACCCACCTGGATGGTATGATATCAGACACACTGGTGTGGAACACCCTCTTTATGAGCACAGAGTGCTGAGTGTATGTGTGTGAGTTCTATGATGAGAAATGTATCTTGTGTGTTGGCTGGACAATTCCGGGTGGAGTGTAAACATGTGCTACTGGGACTCCATTGTCTCTTTCTCATGGTAGGGTACAGGTCGACACGGGGAGACTCTCCAGACGTCCCTAAGACGAGCCAAAACTGTGATAGAGAGATCAACAGACGAGGACAACACTAAACAACACGATCACACACTTTCCCCTTTACTCTGTGTGGGGTTGCTTAAACGAGTGTGATAGAGAAATAAACTCTCTCTCTCTCTCTCTTTCTCTCTTATCCAGTCGCTGCACATATTTGTGTTATGCAGCTTTCCCTCTGAAATGCAATCTGTCAGGTTCATCTGCTAATTAAACAGATACTCCTCCTCAGAGTGGACAGGACTGAAAGCAGAGATGGTTCCCCAACCAGTACTGAGATTCCTGGTTCCCACTCCAGCCAAATGATGTTGTCTCCCTTCCTGTTTGCTGCCATAGAAAGAGACAGTACACCCAACAATTCTAATTCTGTATTCACAATCTAAGTGTAACTAGCTATACCACTGCAAAACATCCATACTACTACCATATTGTGTTTGTTTCTGTGAAACACTTTTTTTTTTTTTTAAGTATATTTTTGGGCTTTTTATGCCTTTTTATGCTTTTTATGCCAAATAGGATAGTGGAGATTGATAGGAAGTGAGTGGGAGAGAGAGTCAGGGTGGGATCCGGAAAGGACAACGGGGCGTGAATCGAACCGTACGGCGTACGGAGCAGGTGCCCCAGCCAGTCATGCCACTGCAGGGGCCCTGTGGAACACTTTCAAAGGAAGCTTTCTAAACGCATCCACTAAACACTCTCACTACTCATTCACACTCAATTCATTGTGGAGAGTCAACCATAGTAAGTATCCTCCAAAAGCAAATTTAGACTGTAGAAGTAGGATATAAAACCCAACACGCCTGCTTCAATGGTGACTTAGCAAGCATGTGCAATGGCAGGGGCGTAGCCAGGATTATTTTATAGGGGGGGGCCAGCTGGGTCCAGACTTTTTATTGGGGTGGCACTTGGGAATCAAAACTACTATTTGAAAACTACTCAAAAAGTTTTGAAGATTAGGATAGCCTAATTTAATAATGGCAATAAATTGTGCAAAGCCAACACTGATACACAGGTCAGTTTGTTGGCCACTCCAACACATTTTCCATAAATAGGTCAATGGCAATAAAAAATATTATGATAATGCACCTTACTTAATCAGTTTTATTCAAATGATGTTAACTCAAAGAACAACAATAAATACTACAAATATTGTATGTAGATATTTGATCTCATACTGATGGCCGATCTATATTTCTTTTTGATATCCACTAAGTACTTGGCTGTAAGTAACATGGCTCTGAATTAAGAAATTAACCCTTAGAACCCTAGACTGTTTTTCACTACCTTTAGTTAGAAACATTTATCCTGGTCAATGTAAACTTTATATTTTGACATGTACAAATGTACATGTACACTCCAAGTTGTCAGCTGGTACATGTGTGCATAGAATCTGGCAATATCATTGCCATGGTGGAGGGATTCTCTGGGGCTGAACAAAGGTGAATGTGTATGTGGTGTGTGCCTTATGGAAATAAATGCCATTTTTTTATTTAGCCCTATGGCTACTCTATTTTTGGCCATTCTCACTACCTTTAGTTATAAGCAGTTATCCTGGTCATTATAAGTGCCATTGACACAGCAATGAAAAATAACCTTTCTGCGCTCCATATCTGTGACACGAACTGATCTGATCTGACTGAACCCGAGTGTGCATGTTCTGTGTGTACACTCATGATGATTCTAAAACAACTTTTTACTGCATTGTCATGAACAAAGTGAAGGCAAAAAGGTGTTTCTTTGTCGAATAAATTGGGATGCAATGTGAGTCTCGAATTGGATGCCATGCAGGAATTTGCTAGGATCTCAAAACCGGATTATGAACATGCTTTGCCATAGAGAAACACATGATAGCGTTGGATTATGAACATGCTTTGCCATAGAGAAACACATGATAGCGTTGGATTATGAACATGCTTTGCCACCACAACACACAAAAACGTGGGGTAAGTCGAGCTATATGCCCAGCAACTTTTTCTACTTTGTCACCTACAGAGTTTGACAGGTATGATCTTTCAAAACGCCATGTTATTTCCCATAGACATTTGACGACCGAAGGTTGGATGGATACGGAAGTTAGGAGGCGGGACTTATTCTGGAGAGGTCTATGGGTGCGCAGGTGAACTGTAAATATGAATCAATTTTATTTAATTACATGATTTTTATTTTTATTTTCATACTTGATCGCACAGACAAGTGTTTAGTCTCGTTGGAAAGCCACACTTCTGCTCTGTCACGCAATTAAGGTTTCATCTCGCCAAGCATGAACAGTTCGAGCAATGTAACAAAGAATTCAGGCAAAGCAGCCTGCCTCTGCCTGACCAGCTATGGCAAGAACCACACGCAGTCAGCATATTATGTTTTTATAAAGTAGCCTAGGCTAGGCCCTGTTAGCCTACCCGGAGCCATCCGGAGATATGTGCCTAATATGCTTGCATTTCACCCGAATTTTATCGAAATATTCTTGTAACAGCGTTCCCGCGGGCATCCGATTATTTTTGATCAGCCCCACACATCAATGTCAGAGCCTACAGTAGGCTACCTAACAAGGACAGCCCAACGCAGCTCACTTGGCTATGATTCGTGACACATTCTAACATCTTATTAGCATTAATGTTCCAACTCATCAACTCACCTGTTACTGAGGTTAAGTAGTAGGCTAGCCTAGTCTACTGTCAAGTGTTTTTAACAGATTAATTGTATTGTCCCGCTGCTGCTGCTGCTGCACTAGGCCTACTCACGATGTGATCAGAACCGTAGGCTACACTTCCTGACTGGGCCAATGGTCGTAGATAGAGTGCAGTAATTGGTTCAGTCCCTGCTTTGCAAAGTGTTGTCGAAAACAGCAGCAATTCTTTTTTTTTTACTTTTCACTGAATGGAGCTGGGGGGGCCAGCAGGGTGGCCAAGCTTTGACCAGTGGTGGCCGTGGCCCCCCCTGGCCACCACGTAGCTCCGCCCCTGTGCAACTGGTCTTCTCATGCCCCTACAGCAACCTTAGTTCTACCTGTGAGTTCGATCCCCTTTATTCAGTTATTCAGTTGTTATTTCAATTAAATGGTGTTACTCTTTTTTCCATTGAGGGAATCCTACATTTTTCATAGCACTAGTACCAATATTCTGCTTAGGAATCATAATCATATCACTTCATTAATGGTCAGGCTTCAGACCTGGCTCATACCCCAGAAACTGGACAAGCTGTGGTACAGTTCCTCATTCAGTATATCCAGAGGCTCTCTTCCTGACC
Source organism: Alosa alosa (assembly GCF_017589495.1). Classification (NCBI taxonomy): domain Eukaryota; kingdom Metazoa; phylum Chordata; class Actinopteri; order Clupeiformes; family Clupeidae; genus Alosa; species Alosa alosa. Next base: position 10,101,090 of record NC_063201.1, read on the forward strand.
TCCTGGCCTCTCTCACCAATGCAGAGGAAGCATGATAAGTGTTAGAGGGTTAAAATGGAGAAATCAACAGAATGTGTGTAAGCATCAAAGCTTGGTTGCTATGGTCAACACATGATGTTTAGGGTTTTATCGCCATACCACATTTTAAGTGTTATCTTCACTTTTTTTGAGAATAACATATATTGTCTGAAGTATTTATAAATAAGTATTTATTTAAAGAGTTTTCTTGAAATAATCATAATTAAGTGTATAATCTAAATTTGGACAGGAACTGAAAAGAATGTAAAATACATGAACATGCTAAAGCACAATCCTGGAGGTATTTAAGATGCCTGTAATTCGACCCGCTTTTGGGAGGGCTGGAGAGGTGTTTAGTGAGCATGAAACATCACATTTCACATGGTTTGGTCTTGGATGTTGGGTCTTCCCCTCTCCCCCTTCCGTGTCAGCCATAGCAATCTGGGTGCTCCAAATAAAGTGAGAAGGGTGCTGGTACATGGATGGCATCCCCAGATCAGAAGAGAAAATCTTGGCATCGGTTAAGCACTTGGAAGGGCCATTTGATTCAGCAAAGTGTCGGCACTGGAGCGAGTGGAAACAAGAGCTCACCGCTCTCCAACAGTATGCTTTCATATTAGCCCTTGAAACTATTATTTCAATTACCTCAGAATTTCAGAACAAAAAGCACCTTGAGACCTAATTTAAAGGACCACTAATAACTTACCAGAGATACAATTATGCAAGTAGTTCAACCCAGGCACCAGTGATTAAAAAACATAACGATGTGGTTGAAGTAGTTACAAAGTGATGTAGCTCTTCAAAAGGTTAATCTGCATATCCTGCTAATGATTTGCCAGATAAAAGTCCACTGATGAAAACAGTCTCAAACAAAGGCTGTGCAGCTAGTCCCTACTCAGCTCCGCTCCGCTCCCCAGACAAACACAGGACGTGCATTCACAGAATCAGGAGGAGAAGCCAGTGAGTCCAGGTCACTGGAAACACAGGGGGACAGGTGCCGGACCATGGAGAGCAGAATGACCACATAAAATACTTGTGTTGCTTGTACAGGTGCGTGTGCTGGTAAGAGTAATAATTTGTGAAAAATGAAGAATGTTATCAGTTGAAAAGAAGCGGATATACTTAGGAGGAACATTGAACAGAGATGGAAGTAAGTGGATATGATGTAAGTGGATGAGTCAAACAAATAGGAATAAGCATCACTCTTAATACCAATGATTATCCATCTGCTTTTGAAACAAAAAGGATTATGTGTTAAGGGCCTATGCCCTCTGCAGATGTGAAAGTTTGTATGAACGTGTATTTATGAAAAATGATAATGGCTGATTGTTTTCACTTTAGTGTCCCACTGAGTTTAACGCACATGGCCTCCAGCTACATAGTTGATATCATTCATCCCCATGTAGCCCCCAAGTCCCTCAGATCCTCCAGCCAAGGCCTCCTCCATGTCCCACAGTCCCGGCTTAAGCAAAAAGGTGAGAAAGCCTTTTCTGTTGCTGGCCCTCAGCTGTGGAACCAACTGCCACTTGACATCAGAAATGCCCCTTCAATCACATTATTCAAAATCAGGATCAAAACGCACCTTTTTACTTGGGCCTTCCCTGTGTTTTAATTGTCTTACCTTGTTATGTCTGTAATTAAGTGTTGTCTATTGATGTTGTTTTAGCTTAAGTCATTGATCTGTATGTGTATGTGTGTATTTACTTATCTATTTTATTTTATTTTATTTTATCTTATTTTATTATTCTTTAGCTAATGCACTAGCAGCACTTTGGTCAGTGTGAGCTGTGGTTAAATGTGCTCTAAAATTAAACTTCACTTACTTTACATGATCTGTGGGATAAAAACATACCGTATGTCGGCATGGCAACAGTTTGATTAGAAAAAACAGACCAACTGGTGAATATCTGGACATAGCAACGGACAATTTAGAATTAGTAACAAGACTGGGAACTGTATCTCAGCAAAACATCAATCAACAGCATAAAGTGGTCGCCCTGCAAAATAATAGTAGGCTACTATAGCCAATGAAATTAGGTTTGGCGACCAAAGCATGTAAATCATGCCATTGAGGCACAAGCGAGTAAAGACCACTGTATAAAACCCACGAGTGTGACCCTTAATGGTGTGTGCAGTCATACTGAAGCAATGCTCTTTGACGTCTGCCAGCCCTCTGTCTCATGTGTAAGCCTTGGTGTTATCATCAGCATGGTCCAAATCTCCATCACCACAAACACACCCTGTGGTTTGCGGTTTGTTAAGATTTATTCTGTATCTGCATCCTCCTTGACAGCTGTCCATTCCAATACCACACATTGTGCATTTCTGAGTAACAGGCATGATCCACTGGGTGCCATTTCATTATTAGAGGTTGAGGAGACGTTGTTAGTACATGCCATTGATGAGAGTAATCGACACACTTGAATATAGCAGTGGCTCGGCACTTTCATCTGTGTGACAACAGCAATCAGGCACACCCATTCAGAAGAGAGAACACACTTACATGTACACCAGCACACATACACGCACGCATGCACGCACGCATGCACACACACACACACACACACACACACACACACATACAAATTAGAAAGAGTGTGATTTCTAGAATAGTAGAGGTATCCTCTGGAGGTCAAACATCCATTCTCACCTGTACACATACACACAGGTCAAACACACACACACACACACCCCCACACACACACACACACACATACACAAACATAGCCCCTTCACTCTGTCTGTCCTCCTTTCTCCAAATAGGGCTTCCTCAAGGAGAAATTGAGAGAGAGAGAGAGAGAGAGAGGGGGACAGAGAAGGAGAAACAGAATCTCACCACCCTGCCAAAACAATAATTTCCTGGCCAATCATCTTTCAACCCACTCAGGACTATTCGTCTCATTTCATCTAATCACCGACGGCTCCTCGCGTGCGTCCCCAGCGCCTGCGTTCATTAGGGGCTCGCAGACATGCCGGCCAGCTGCCTCCTGACGCCTGTCCCCGGCCGAGGTGCCGAGAGACGGGCAACTCAATCCCACTGGCCCAGCCAGTCGGGCCCTGCTCAGCAAAATCCTGTCCCCTAATTGTACATCTCTCCTTTCTGCACTCCTCCTCCTCCTCCTCTCATTCTCCCCTTTCTACATCTCTCTCTCTCTGTCTCTCCCCGCCATCACTCTCTCTTTCTCTTTCTCTCTTCCTGCCACCTCTCTCTTTCTCTCTCTGTCATCTCTCACTCCCCCCCCCTTTCTCTCTCTCTCTCATTTTCTCTGTCATCTCCCTTTCTTCCCTCTGTTGTCTGCCAGTCCTGGGCCCAAACGTGGCTAACAGTCACTGGGTGCTCTTGTGTTGTGTGACAATGCTGATGTACTAATTCAATCAGCCCCCAGAGTGAATGAAATGTGCTCACGTGTCTGCACTAGCAACTTTCACTTAGCTAACTGACACATAATCCACATGACATTGTCCGATAAGTTCCACTCTTCAAATACAGGATTTCGACACACACATACTATTTAGCATTTTTGTTGATAAAACATTTTATGTGGCAATTCAAATTATATATATATATATATATATATATATATATATGAAAATTTCACA
>NC_063201.1:10109707-10159707 GCF_017589495.1 Alosa alosa
CAGATGAACAGTATGTGATTGGGTACATTCACATATACACACCAACACACCCCCACAATCCCTCTTCTATGCCAACCCCCATTGGAACCTTTCCCCAACAGAATCTTCCCCTCTCTGAGATGTATGAGCTCAGGTCAATGAGGCCTGCAGGCCATAAATAGCAAAAGGATGTTCAAAACTTCAATATATTCAAACGAACTTCAGTTGATCTATCACAACATTAGATGATCATATAATGGATTTATAACAAACAAAATGCAGCGACCATTTTTGACCAGGAACACAAAGCGAATAAACATGAAACAAACCTAACAGGAAGGCTAGTTCCCTCTGTTTGAGCTGGGTTCTGTTGAAGATTTCTTGTTTCCCCTTGTTGGCCTTGTGCCTCCGGCCGAACCACAGCCATGGAATATAATTGAGAGAGTGGGGAGAGAAGGAACTGGACAGGATGTAGAAAAGAAAAGAAAAGAAAGAGACAACCCGAGATGGTGAAAGTACACACTTCCTAGACTCAAGTCCTGACTCAACCTCTTTACTCAAGTGAGAAGAGTGGAGGGAAAAAGAGAGAGAGAGGCTGGATAAGGTAAGGTAGGAAGAGGGGGATGGTGCAAAAAAAGAGAGATGGAGAGAAAGAGAGGGGGAGTAGAGACTACTAGTCAATCTCTTCTGTGTTCTGTTCTCAATTACATCTCACCACATAGATACTCACACACACACACACACACACACACACACACACACACACACACACACACACACACACATGCATATTCACTAACACAACAAAAAAGTACGCACATACATACACACAGATATTATAGTAATCTCTTTCTCCCACTCTCTTTATCGCTTGCTCTCTCTCTCATCTTCACATGTAAGCAAACACACACACACACACAGACACACAGACACACACACACACACACACACACACACACACACACACACACAGACACACACACACACACAGAAACACAGACACACACACACACACACACAAAAACACACACACACACACACACACACACACACACACACACACACACACACACACACATACACAAACACACACACATACAGATATACACCCATAATTTGGGAAGCAGCCCCTTCCTGCCTGTAGGGGGGTGGTAAATCCCCCTGGTTTTGCCCCCCTGCAGGTCCCCTTGTGCCCTGTGTGAGGGGGCAGGGAGGTGCTTGAGCAGGCGGCAGCTGATAACATAGAGCCTTAACGGTTTTAGCCAGCCCGTACCAGCATGTCTCCCAGGCATGCAGGAAGGAGTCGGCGCTGTCGCCGCGGCGACGGCACTGCCCACGGCCTCTGGCTCCTCATCTCCATCTCCATCCATCCAGCCATCGCCACAGAGACACTTTGATGTGAAACTATGAAACAGGCTTTGGAATGATGGTGTGTGTGTGTGTGTGTGTGTGTGTGTGTGTGTGTGTGTTTTCTTTTTTCACTTTTTTGGAAGAAATACACAAAGAGGCTCCCAAACACATTTGCACAGATACAGTATAGATGCTTTCACAGAAATACTTTAGTATGTTAGCACACACACATATTGTATGAAGACATAGTGACATTCACACACACAATTGTGCACACACACACACATGACAAAAGACTAAAGCACATAAACACATTCAAATATTTTGACACATAACCCTCATGCACATACATATACTCATGTACACACAAACACAAAAACACACACACTCAGACTGACACTCACACTAAAATTATGTTAAACAGTTGTTGATGTTACTGTAAAATTTGAGAAAATATTCACAAGTCACAAGCAAATTAATGTGTGATGTTTCCTTTACACGGTTAAGCACTTCCTCACAGTTTTATTGTCATCAGATGATGTTGGTTTCATGCAATCTGAAATGTGTGTGAAATGTATTTAATTTCATGTTAGTCTGCAAGCAGCAGGAGAGTGTGTGTGTGTGTGTGTGTGTGTGTGTGTGTGTGTGTGTATAATTCACTCGTCCTGGAGCATAAACAAGTTTATGGTTTTTAACTGCTCATCTGTAACTCAAATGTGCTCCCCGCTGTAAGGATCCAGCGCTACAAAGGGACAGGCTGGAACCTGCAACTGCAAAGGTTACGCCAAGAATCCATTTGAAGTGACAGATTCTTCAGATCACCTGCAAAGATTTACATGGGAAATACACAAACCACATCTACACACTCATGCACATATGTACACACACACACACACACACACACACACACACACACACACACACACACACACACACACACACACATACACACACACATCAGACAGTCTGATGGACCTGCCTTTGGGCAGTGAAAGCGTGTGAGTAAATAACAAGGTCTCTCTTTCAGAAGCACAGAGGCCAGAAGCACTGAGCACACACCTGCGCAGCCTCTCAGCAGCTTGTCCCGGAAATCTGGAAGTCAACTCTCACCAAGTCCTGTTTACTTACCTGCAAGGACTCTCCTGTAGAGCCTGAATAACACACTGGTTTTATGGTAGCGGTCTGCGCATGATGGACGGGTCCACTGTGAAGTAGTGTCAAAATCGATGCCGCTGCTCTCTATTTATCAAACGGCTCCCGCGGTCACAGACAACACATCCTGTGGCAGGGGCCAAGACTTGAGCAGTAAGCACCCCTTAAAAAGAAATCTTTGCTTCAACTACACCACCAAAGGCCACTCATTTAACACTGCCTGGGCTGTCACAGAGGAGCTCTGTGCGTGTGTGTGTGTGTGTGTCAGTGAAACGGAGAGAGTGTGTGCAAACAGCAGAAGACTTTGCGGCCTCTCCCGCAAGCACAGGCATTGATGGATAGTTTTCGGAGCTGTGCTAAAATGAACGACTTTGACAAATTGTAGCAGCACCTGGGCTGTGATTTATCCAGGGCCGCTGATGTGCCTCAAAGGGTTTACTGAGCGGTGGCAGAGATTTTCCTTGCGTGTGTGTGTGTGTGTGTCAGAGAGAGAGAGAGAGAGGGGAAGAGAGAAAAGAAGAGAGAGAGAGCGAGAGAGAGAGAGAGAGAGAGAGAGAGAGAGAGACAGAGGTAGGTGGTGAGACAAGCATTCGGCATGCACGCGGTTGGGCAGGCAGGTTCCTCACAAAAGTTATTAATAGCATTCTTGACCACAATTCATTTTGACAAATGGCTGCTGGCATTAGAAAAGTGTGAGTGTGTCTAACACTGCCTCATACTTCTGACTCGATAACCTCCCACCTGCACGGCGCAGCTGGATATGTGATATGATGGAAAGATACATGGAGATGGCAGAGATAGGCAGTGATCGGCCCTTTCTCTCTATCTCTCTCTCTTTCTCTCCCTCTCGCTCTGTGTCTGTCTCTCTCTCAATCTTTCTCTTTCTCTCCCTCTTGCTCTGTGTCTCTCTCAACCCCCCTCTTCCCTGATTTTTCTCTCTTCTGCTCTCTCTCTTCTCCTCTTTGTCTCTCTCTCCTGCACTCTCTCTTTCTCTCGCTTCCCCTCTTTCTCTTTTTTCACTCCTGCTCCCTCTATTCCCCTCTTTGTCTCTCTTTCTCTCTCTCCTGTTCTCTCTCTCTTCTCCTCTTTCTCTTCTTTCTCTCTCACTCCTGCTCTCTCTCTATTCCCCTCTTTGTCTCTCTCTCTCCTTCTCTCTCCTGCTCTCTCTCTCTCTCTCTCTCTCTCTCTCTCTCTCTCTCTCTCTCTCTTCCTCTGCCTGTCTGTCTCTAGCAGTGCAGGGAGCTCTATTCCAATGGCCAGAGGATGATGTGGAAGGAAACATTCCCATGCTCACACTCCCTCCCAGCTGTCAGTCATGTCATAGCACGAGGACAGTGTGCAGAAGTACTCTGTGTGACTGTCCACGAGAGGAAAGAGGCAATTAGCTAGACTTCAACGCCGACATTCCTGCTAAGAATTAGTAGACGTGGGTACAGACAGTGCAGTTGAGTATAGCAGTTATTGCCGACTGTCAAACAGTTGATTTAAAGCAAATCACTCAAGCTGTCTTCAGCCGAATGCAAGGAGAGGCAGTCACCTCTAAAACGATGAGAGCAATTCTTCAAGACGAGAGAAGCAGTCGGAAGAAATGATGGTGTTCATGTTTGTAATGTTTGAGATGTTAGAAGAGGCCGCACGGTCAATTTGTCCGTAATTTGATAAGTAGACTGACAGTTGTTCGTCAGTAATAATACGCTGTAGCAGTTGTGCCAAACATGCACTTAGTTGAGGTGGTGTCCTGCTGATAATACATGTTGAACAATTATCACCTTGACTAAATAGACATGGTGGCATCCAGGGTGCAGCTGGGTCAGGACAACCCATGTGGCTCCTCTCTGTACTTAATGATGACAACGGAAAAAAACACTGACATTATATAAATAGCTTGCAGTGTGAAAAACAAACAAGCAACCAAACAAACAAACAAACACTTCACTGGAAAAGGCTGACGTACAATAAAGAAACAGGGTTATAAGGCCATCGTTCTAGTTCTTGTAGATTTGTTTTTTTTTTTTAATGCAAAAACTTAGTTTCTGTTTTAGCTCCATAATGACCATAACATATGCCAGATCAACATCAGAGCATAGGACAGCCTGGTAACAAAGCATCACAGCAAGATCCACCCTAGGTTCAGTTGCCATCTCAGTGTGTAGAGCTATCTCTGTGCCCGTTTGACTTTGAGCCCTTTGGCCATGTTCTCTGTGATCCTCAATCAATGAACTCTTGCTTGAGGGGCTGCCATCTCCACGATTTCCAATTACCACATCACCAAGAAGCTAAAATGATATAATGACGCTTCATGGCTCTGTGCTCTGCCTTTTAGGTCTCATCACCCATCATGCTGTGGGACTGGTGCTGCTGCTGTATGGATAGATGTGTGTGTGTGTGTGTGTGTGTGTGTGTGTGTGTGTTGTGTTGGGGGTATATCATGCAACACACACACACACACACACACAGGCCTGTACCATACATACTGCACCCTAAAGCTAGAAGAGGGGCTGAGGACCATGATTGATGGGTGAGGGAGCCAGTCTGTGCTGTGACCCCTCAAATGGGCGGGCCCTGCAGGGACTTATTGGGTCAGTTGCCAGGGCAATGGGAGGTAGTTCACAGAGCAACGGGGTGTGATGTCTCCGGCCCCTCCATGGTCTATCAAATCTATGAAGCCGAGGACACAAACACACACACACACACACACACACACACACACACACACTCACACACACACACACACACACACACACACACACACACACACACACACACACACACACTTAAATGTACATTTGCCTGTGCATGAATACACACATAAAAACACAGTCAGCCATTGTCACACAGAAACATTTATATGTGTTACACGCACACATCTAAACACGAATACACACACAGGTACAAAAAAAAAAAAAAAAAACTCTACGAAATATCCATACTTTTGAGTGATTTCTTATAGAAATGACAGCCATTGTTTCATAACAAGACCGTAAACCCTCTTAAAGCATCGCATGGCCGTCTGAGGGGTAAATAACTCTGTACTTCATGACAATTAGTTTTGGCAATTTGACAGGTGGACCAGCATCCTAAAATCAACACAACACATACACACATGCACACAAACACACACACACACAAACACACACACTTACACACTGCTTTGTACACAGATACACACACCTCACACACCTGTACACACAGATACATTCCAGCAGGGAGGACTCCCGGCAAGGTTACCTCTGCTGTTAGGCTCCTGGTGCTGAGGGCTTTTATGACCACCCCCACACACTCCCACCCCCCTCCCCAGCAACCCCCTCTCTTGCCCGCCACCCCCTAGGCTGTGCAGCGCAGCACACATCCAGCCCCACCTCGGGCAGCAACATCTGGTTATCCCCGCCGCCTGTGGCATGGCTGCAGGATGCCTCTGGCTGCACGACACAATGTCATCTTCCGTCATGAGCACAGAAATTTGTAGTGACAACACTAAGGCTTTTAGAGGCTTTGGCCAGCTTAGCAACGCTGCCAGTTTCAGCCTACACAGCACAGATGATATGGCCCTTTTCTGTCGTTTCTGCTCTTTCTCTCTCTCCCTCCTTCTCCATCTCTCTCTCTCTCTCTCCCTCTCTCTCTCTCTCTCTCTCTCCCTCCCTCTCTCTCTCTCTCCTCTCTCTCTCTCTCTCTCTCTCCCTCTCTCTCTCTCTCTTTCTTGCTTGCCAGCAAACACCAGGAGCACAACAGAAGGTCACACCACATTTCTGTCCTTTTTTTCTCTCCCTCCTGATCCCTTTCTTTCTCCACTCTTTCTTCCTTGCTCTTCTTGTTTTCGATGCTTTTGTTTGTTCAGCTCTTGGAATGAGAGGAGGCTATTCTCTCCGTCAGAGCCCTTGCCAAGCCAGAGGCCAGATCATGAGGCACAAACAACACCTCTTGCTGATCAGAGCATTCAAAGGATATCACAAGTTCAGAGCGACAGTAGACAGGTTTACCCTGTTTTTTTTATGTTTAAGGTGTTTGTGCGGGTAGTTTGTGTAAATGTAAATAACATCTTGACATTCAAGACAAGACAACCTGACCTCCAGCCAGCATAGGGTTATGGTACTGTAGTTTAGCACTGTGGGTTGAACAAAGCAACATACAGATATTAAAACAGCATTTAAACTCTCACCAAATGTATTGCTGCAATAGGTCAGTTACCATGCTGAACACCATTCATTGGCGGAAATCGACAGTTTTCACAGCAACATACTCACTTTTAAAAACATACATTTTCACTCTCATAGAGCCACATACACACGTATACAGTACATGCATATACTCACACAGACCTCATGGGACAGAATTCCTTTATGCACACTGATATTAAATGTCCCTTTCTAAAATGATGACCCTAGTTAAGGTGTAAATCAAAACAGAGAAGGCATTCATGTCATCACACGTTTCCCATCATACCAGCAGAAGCAAAGCTGAACATACCTGGGTGGATATGATGCATTAGAAATATCCCTCATAAATAAAACTATTTTCTACATTCACATGCGCACCTATACCAATGAACACACTTGAACTGATGGGCACACATTCTGAGAATGAAGACTGATTAAATTAATGTAATCTGTCTGTCCGTGGTGATGTAGTAATAGTGGGAGATTGGGACACACATGCTGCTAACCTCTGTGATATTAAACAATGCAAACACAGAAGTCTGTTAACCTTGGGAGACAACCAGTCAGAGCTTGGGCTCGGTTCATTTACATGGTAAACAGAGAAGAACAAGCAGAGGTGTGTGCAGGGAGTCATCTCCTGATGAATCACACACACACACACACACACACACACACACACACACACACACAGAGAGAGAGAAAAAGAGTGAGAGAGAGAGAGAGACACACACAAAACCTGACTGGAAAACACATCTGCCGCAAGAAACCAGCATACACACACACACACAAACACACACACACACACAAACACACACACACACACACACAAAAAAAAACTCCATGGTTATGAATCTCCATGGGGGGCCAGGTCACAGAGGATCTTGCTGGAAAAGCACATTATTTGTGGACACAGTGAGACGCTCCCCTGACCCCCACAGTGGAGAGAGCGATAGAGAGAGAGAAAGAGAGAGAGAGAGAGAGAGAGAGAGAGAGAGAGAGAGAGAGAGAGAGCACCGCCCTGTTTTCACAGTGTGAATCCTTCTTCATCACACTCAGGTGCCATACACACACACACACACACGACGCACACACACACACACACACACACACACACACACACACACACACACACACGCGCGCGCGCACACACACACACACACACACACACAAATATACACAAGAGAGAGATAGATACACACACAGACACACACACAGGCCTGGCTCTCTGACTGATGACATTTTTCTTAGCCTGTCAGGATCCCTCCTCTGTTGGCAGCCTCCGTTGCTCCCGCCAACCTGGAGTGCCGCGCGCCGCCATTGGCTAATTGGTGGGCATCCCGCCGCGCGGCCTGGCAAAGTGCTTGATGAGGCATAAAACGATGATTAATTAATTTACTGCTCAGTTGATCATCAAACTGAGTGCTTTATGATTCGCACAGCGGCCAGCGCACCCTGCGCGGGCATGAGTGTTGCCGTGGGAACAGGCCCTAGCCGCGGCCCGGTGCTGCCTTTGCTTTGACCCAAACAGGAGATGCTCACGGGGATACAAAACACACACACACACACACACACACACACACACACCATCCATCCATTTTCACTCGTAAACAAAACAGAATTATAAAACTATGATATGAAATTATGATATTTATAATTATGTCTGTGTGTCTGTGTGTATGTGTCTGACAACTTTAGGATATTTGTTTACAATGTATAGAGCAACACTTCCAATCAAATGGTGAAAGTGCTATGTCACTGTAACCTAAACAAGGAAGTCACCAATGCCTTACTCTTGAGCTACGGGAAAAGAAAGATGAGATCTTAGATAAGAGCAAGAGGTGCAGCTGTGTTAACAAAGACTCACATGACTGACATTATTGCTGTTATGTCTGTCAACATTCCCAACTGATGAACGACTGAAGAAATGCATGCAGAACATTTCCGTGTCAGTGAGATAATTGAGAAATGCCTACAGTTTCAAGGTGAATAGTAAACATCAGTCAAAGGTTTGTTTAGGAGAAACCTGTTTTTTTTTTTTTTAAAATGTATTTCAAAGTTGGAGATGTCAACAGAAACCTTGTGTGTGTGTGTGTGTGTGTGTGTGTGTGTGTGTGTGTGTGTGTGTGTGTGTGTGTGTGTGTGTGTGTACAATAGATCACATAATAAAAAATAATGGAGGGAGTTCCCCTCACAAGTGCCACTATACATGGATATGTATCAGCATCTGGCTGTTCCTGGGCCATCGTCTTAAACACGGACCTGTGTCCAAGCACGATTGAAGCAGCAGATACCCCATCCCATTTACATTAATTGCCCCACCGCCATATGATTCCATTTACAACATCCCACTCTTATCACAACCGTACCAATTTAATGTTGAAACACCTAATTACCCGAGGTCTCCATGTCACTCGGCTGACTGCTAAGTGACTAGCCACGCGCACTCTTTCCCTGTGGCGCGATGCTATCAGAACGAGCAGCTACTTCAGGGATTAAGTGTAGACAGAGCTTGTTACCATGTATCCAGCCCATATCAGCAGGCCTTTGTAAGGCACTGGGCTTTACAGATGGGAAGCCCATTCAAATGCAGGTCACAGTGTTAAAAAGTCGGGCTTTGAGAGGAGAGAAAAGTGTATGTGTGAGTGTGGTTTGTATGTGTGCATTTGTGTGTCTTTTTTGTGTGTGTGTGTGTCTGTGTCTGTGTGTGTGTGTGAGTGTGTGAGAAAGAGAGAGAGAGAGAGAGAATGTGTGTGTGGAGGGGTGGGTATGTATGTGTTTAAGGTGTTTTATGTGTGTCAGCATGCCAGCATACTTTAGGTGTGTGTGTGTGTGTGTGTGTGTGTGTGTGTGTGTGTGTGCGCGCGCACAAGCATGAGTGTGTGAGCTCTTCAGTAGTAACTGTCCCTGGTCTGAGTGGCTCATCCAGTGTGCATCATGATTGCCTTAGGATGGTCCGAATCCACTTCAGCATTCAAAGCCTCCCGAGCCGTAATTGGATTCCCAGCATACCTGCTGAGCTTTCCTCTCAGCTTCCCTGGCTCATCCTCAGGGGGTGTGTGATGTGCACAGATATCTATGTGTGTATGTATGAGTGTGTGTGTGTGTGTGTGTGTGTGTGTGTGGTGTGTGTGTGTGTGTGTGTGTGTGTGTGTGTGTGTGTGTGTGTGTGTGTGTGTGTATGTGTGTATGTATGGTTCTGTATGTTTAAGGGTGATGATGCAGGAGTGTGTGGGTGTGCCTGAAGGCATGCTTGAAGATGGCGATTGTGTGTGTGTATGCGTGTATTTGTGTTTATTAGTATATGCATGTTTGTGTGTGTGTGTGTGTGTGTGTGTGTGTGTGTTTATGCACTTGAGGGATCCGTTCATTCAGCCTCATGGTGCTCGATGGTAATCCCTTCAGCCTAAAATCACATTTTCCATAATATTTCTGTGACCTATTCTGCAGAAACTTTATTAGCCACGCATGGCTTATCACAAATAAACAAAATAAAACTACAATCTTTTCCAACAGGGTATATATTTGTTAAAACATTTACATTGGCCACAACATCTCTATCAATGGTTGTAACACAGGGCTAAAGTCAATGCTACAACATCATGAACATTTTATGATGCCAGTCATCCCAAGTGCAGAGGGACTCTGAGCTCTCCAGGCGCAAGCCAGCATTGTGTTCCGAGCCGTGCATTTGCACGTCCGGACATTGTCAACAAGCCTTTAACTTTTGTTCTTGTTGGTTCGCATTTACCTGTCCGGGTTTGATGGCAGGGCCATTACTGCCCTGGCTGAAAGGGCCAGGTGTCCGCATTCGCATCCTCGTGCTGCTGCTGATGGACGCGCTGCGCTTTAGGCTGACTGTCTCTCTTAGAGAGAGGACATTTAGCCTGGGGGACCTGTCCACAGGGCACAGACCCCCCTACCCCCCTCTACACACACACACACACACACACACACACACACACACACACACACACACACACACACACAAATACATACACAGACACATGCACACACATACACACACAGACACATACACATGCACACACATACACAAAAACATACACACTGGCCCCATCAAAAATTAATGGCAGAAATGGGACCATCAAGTGCAGCTGACTGATGCCAGGGGCCGAACAGGAAAGGCCTGGTGTTGCCTGGATTGTGTTGAGCTGCTTTGCTGAGTGTCCTCAAACCTGTCCACTTCACCAGAGCTCTCAAGGAGGGTAGGGTCCTGGGGTGACAGTGTGACGTCCAATACAACCAAACTCATTCTCACATACAAACACACACAGAGACACACACAGACACACGCACACACACACAGGCACACACAAATGCACGCACACGCACGTACATATGTGACCCTGCAAGGCGAAACCAGTCATTTTGCGCACAGTGCTATTTTGAGAAAATCCACGATAAACAAACGTATGGGTTAAAATGTCGAATTTCACATTTTCGAATAATTGGACAGTATACAGTCTACACTTTCATATTGTGAACAAATTTCACGGATAAACATATGTTTTGACTGTTAAACCCTGACTTTATTTAGGTGAAGGTTCAACACATTAGCAGTCATTCCCTTTGTCCACACCGCTACAAGGTTTTACGGTAGAGCTAAAATGTACTCATTACTCATTACTCGTTACTCAGTGTGTCAGCTCTCTATCATTCTTGGAAGATGTAACCGAATATGAATGTGAAAGACTTGCCTTTCAGGACACGAACGGTCAAAAGCACAAACTTTTAGAAATATCCTGGCGTCATTTTACGGACCAGGAGAAGTTTTCCATTGACGTACATTTTAAAAGTAGGCCTATAGGGGCCTACACAATCATAGACAGTAAAAGATAGTACACAATCTGTGTACACAGAACATCCTCTCCCCTTACTTCCCCCGAAATACATTAATTATATTCTTTAGTGACACCTTATGACCGTCCCAGGTATTAACTAGGGGGCAGAAAAAGACACTCACTCGGTTGATGAAACTGGACATAGTCAGTCATCCGCTTCAAAGTCACACTACCGTAAGGCTAAGAATAGCTGTGTTCTCACACTATTGCACGTGACAATTTACTTAAAAAGGTGATTTTCTCCTCTTCTCGTGTATCGTGACAGGAGAACCATGCCAACTTTGGATGCGGTTATCTTAGCGATATTTTTTGCAATACCCTCGATATACATATCGTTGGAAAGCTTAGTCAATGGCCGTTCATGTGGCACAATAACTTGATTTCGTAAATTTTACCAAAGCGACGGGTTTCGCTTTGCAGGGTCACATATGTACATATAACCCTGATAGTCACAGATCCCTCAGAAGTTCTGTCCCTTTACTGCATCGATAGTCCTACCTGCATACTGTACCACACAGGCATGCTTGTACAGTGCCGCTGCTACCACCATGCGCATCACACACTGTGTGTAGGGCACCAAGGGGCAGAGGGGGACCAACATTTAGCAACTTAATATGAGTAGCTTTACTGCAAACTGCTTTTCACTCTTCTTAGAGAACGTTTACAATGTCAAAATGCAGCAACAGCATGTTACATGCAAGGACAATACTTTTTGGGTCCTCTCAATCTCCACTATGCAGCAGATCTAATTTCCACATTATGCTACTCCATTTAATTGGGAACGCACCTTGAGCGTGCACCAGAGAGAGAGAGAGAGGGAGAGAGAGAGAGAGAGGGAGAGAGAGAGAGTGGCAGGTTTCAGCTGGCTTGTCATTGTTGATAATTGATATGTCCTTTTTGATATAAGAAACTTTTTTAAGGAAATCATGAAGGCAACAAAGATAGAGACTAGAGGAGGCTAGAGGAGATTGCAGAGTTATCTGGTCCTCACTACTGACCATTTATTAACTGTGAGAGGGCACTTTAACATATGCCTTATTCACTGTGATTTGGAAAATGGACAAGATTATAAAGTGTGGTCTTTGCATTTGTGTAATAGAATTGGTGACTCTTGAAGTCTCCAATAATTTGTTTCCCTTAAACTAAACAATTCAAGAAGCACATGATATGCCGATTGAAACACATTCTACTCAGATAGGCTAGGTGGGTACCAGGCTCATAAGTCACTTTTAATATGCATATCATTGTTAACATTGTGCAATAAATGTGGCACTATCAATGCTAGAGTTTGTGGATTAGCCATAGGGTATATTTGAATGGAGCTGGCAAAATGTCATCATGAGAACCTTGTAGACTCAATGACCTTAAAGTAACAGTGCACCATTTATAAATACTTTTTGTCATTGTTATCATTGAAATGGTATAAAACATTATACATTAGGGCACCCAAATGGCTAGCAGCGGCCCTGAGCTTGTACAGAATATGCATGATTGAATGGTACAAATCAACAGGAAATAGCTGTGCAAAAACAAATTTGCTAAATCGTAAAATAATGCACATTCATGTGTGCATGTATTTATGTGTGCAGTGATCATTTGATCATTTGTGATCGTGTGTGTTTGTGTGTGTGTGTGTGTGTATGCACGCATGTGCCTACATTCCTACACCACCACTTGTTCAGCAGCTCATAGGAGATCTTCGCAGAACAAGTCCAGAGCAGAGTGATCGTCACAGAACCCTCAGCACTCCCAAGTCCAGAACAGAGCCAGCCAGCTCGGCCAACCTCCTGATTGTGTTTCCGCCTGATTGACGCTAAGCCGCTCCACCTTCCCCAGGCCGTCGCCACGGTGACCTCTTCCTGGACAGACACAGGTAAGCAGAGTAGCCGGCCCAAATAATTCATGAGCTGCTCCCCCTCACTCTAATTTAGTTTCATCCGCTAAGTCCATAAAAGGCTACTTGACGCAGCAACAATGGACGCTGAACCTTTGATCCGTTGAATAGTTAATGACAGATTTGATTACAAATAAGGCCCTTATTAGGTGAGCTCATTGTCTGGGTCCGGGAGAGGGTGTCTGCGAAGAGCGGTCCCCATGTGAAAGTAGCACTCGCTGGATTATCGCTTGCGCTGACCTCAGCTAATCAATTACTTACCCTTGTCATGCACACGCCACTCCCATGCTGTATTATACCAGTAACCACATCTCAGATGAGGCAGTGCAATCAGCAAAGCATGGGCCAAGGACACACACACACACACACACACACACTGAGAGTAATCAAATTATGCCTATGTCAATCTATGCGGGGAGTATTGTCAATAACAAAGTTTTGACTGCAGCTACCATTGTTGCTCTTTGGTTAAAAGGGGGTTGAATCAGTGTTTTACATTATAAACTGAACTTTGATATGGAATGTGCCCATGGTTTCTGTTGATATGGGATGGACCCATATGTATCTACGTTTTTGTAGGTTTTAAGCTTTTATAAATCTGCTGGTCTGGGATTCCAGCAAACTCAGGCCTGTCAGTAGCCAGCCAGGATAAATAGCCAAGGGAAAATGGGATCTTTGCCTTGTCAGACCATTTCTGTGTTTCTTTTGAGAAATAATCTCTGTCTGCGGCAGAAGCTGGGTGCTGTCGTTGAGGAGGGAAGCGGCTAGCAGCGGTACAGGAAGAATGGCTAACCGAACGTCCATAGCAGCTCAGGACACATTCTCAACATGGCCGCATTCACCACGACTCAGCAGGAGATGAAAGAGAGAGGGAGGGAGAAGGGTGGGAGGGATTACTATAATCTATATTCCTTTGATGAAGAGGATCAAATCCAACCTCTATTTTATGCAAAATACAGTTTGATACTGTTTGGACAAAAGATGGTTTTATAATTGTGTAGAGATGGACTCATTATTCTGAATGAGTAGTTAATAGTGATATTTTGTATATATAATTTAAGAATAAGAACAAGCTAACACAGCAGCACAACATAAATCACTGTGACCACCCTTCAATAGTAGCTGCTCAGACTACAGACTATGCCTTCAACATGTCTGTGTGTACAGGCCACAGCAACACAACACAACACAAAGCACTGTGACCACACCTCCATAGCAGCTGCTCAGACTACAGACTATGCCTTTAACCAGCTTGTCTGTGTGTACAGGCCACAGCAACACAACACAACACAAAGCACTGTGACCACACCTCCATAGCAGCTGTTCAGACTACACACTACACCTTTAATCACCCTGTCTGTCAGTACAATTCTCCTTTAATTGCTTCCTCTTATCCCGTTGGGCATGGTCACGGTAATGATGCCTCAACTGTTTTCCTCATGTAATAAGTGGAGTGACCTTTGCGACAGGAGCACACTATCCAATTACCCTCTCAAGGACGACGGCGTAAGCTATACACAAGTTAAATCTTACGCTATTAGGCACAAGGAGAGAATGTCTGTCTGTCTATCAGGGGTCGGTGTCCCTGTCTGCTGTCATCTCTCATCTAATTATCTTACACGGCCAGGGCACACTCCCTCTCTGCTGATACACACATTTTCTGCCTGCTCAGACTTGTGTATCAGTTGTTGTTATTGTCAGATTGAAAATGGAGATATAGGTGTATGTTTATTACTTGGCTGGAGTCTTGGTAATGCAGAAATAAATTGCATGTTGAAAACTATTAAGTGCACATAACCTGTAGTTTGTTGTAGTACAACAATAATGATAATGATAAAATATATACTTTATGTAAAAAGTTGTTCCCTTAAAAAACATATATGATCTTATACTTTGTCATTGGAATGTTATTTTATATATTTTTGCAAAACTATCAGACCAGACCACTTTCACCAACAGCTTGCTGCTGTAAATGTCACCTTATGTAGATGGGGGTAAAACTCATCCGTATAAAATAATTCTTTGCACTCGGGCAAATGTATGGTGGGGCAGAAGAAGCTCGCGGTGAGCCAGCAGGTTATTTTACCCGACAGCGGAGCCAGGGCAGCTTTGTCCGACACCGAGGCCTAAATAATTTAGCGGGGGAAAAGAGAGGCAGCCATCGACTTGTGACATTTGTCCTTGTTGTTGTGGCTGCTGCCTAACGTTGCCTGTAGGACAGAACGGCCAAGGTGAGTGAGGAGGACACAGGAGGCGGTGTCTGGCACACAAGTGAATCCGACACTCATGGTTACACACACACACACACATACACACACACACACGTGTATCCAGGTAATCCTCTATACATTCACACACACAGAGAGACACTCTCCAAATTGTGTAATCAAAGAGCGCAGTAAAGCGGGGCCTTGCAGGCTCTGCCAAACTGGGCTTCCCAAGTGTAGCCTCTTAAGTTGCAATGTAGCAACTTGGCATTGAAGGAGAGACAAGTGGCTCATCAAGACAAGGGGTTTGTGTGTGTGTGTGTGTGTGTGTGTGTGTGTGTGTGACTGTCCTCTATCAAATGTAGTAATTGTAAACATGAAGATATGTTACCTGCACTTTTGTATATTTTCATTTTTTTATTTTACAACTATATTTAACCATTCAAAAATAAGTTTTGCTCTTTTCCAACAAAATGTGTCTCACTACACTTTACTACAAACAATAACATCCGACAATGCCTTATAATTAGTCTACACTGCTTCATGCCTGCCTATAGCATCTTATCCTGGTGTGGACATTTTCATACTTAGAGTTTTGATACTTATGATCACATTATATTGTTGTGAATGTATGTATACATTAGTATAGAGATGACCTTCATAGAAAATGTTACTGCTTTGGCTCTCAGTGATGACATCGCAGAGGTGAAAGAAGCTTTATAATTTATTGTGATAATTTAAGTTGTAAAGGTTTATACACAAACTTCCCGATGCTTCATCAGTGCATATACTATATGACTGTTTAAATAGTGTTATACATTCTTATATAACACTCTTACCTATTGATTTAAGGCTTTATTGATGCTTTATAACCTCTTATGAGTTGAGCTCCCATGCACATGCCCACATAATGTATCGCTGTAGCTGCCTTGCTGCGTTAGCTGCTGGCTGTAGCAACTCGAGCTGGGTAAAACTGATTGTTTTTGGGTTTTTTTGGTACCGACAGTAATCGGTGACCTCAAGAAACAGAGATCTACAGTATGTGAAAACCTGCCGGATTTATCCTAATGGATACTGGGTTCATATTGTTGTTCCCAAAATTGCTGGTGTTGTTTTACACTCATTAGCATTTTGGTTCATTACTAGGTGCTCACTGCCAGACTTCACTCTGCCGTGCCTTTAAAAATAATAATGAAAGTCCTGTTGAACAACGGTGGCAACAACACTGACACTGACACTCTGACCTTCAGTACTTGCGACTGTTTCTAGATTCTTAAATTTTCGAAGCTTATTCAGGTAGGTAATACAATGAAAATGTTGACGACAGCATTATCTCCAGTGACAATGTGGAACCTGCATTGTGTTTTGACTGCACGTTTTAGCCCTGCACTTGCCTAGGTTAGAGGTTGTGAACTTGCAGCACCTCACACTCACACACACACACTCACTCTCTCTCTCACACACATACACACACACTCCACACACACACATACACAAACACACACACACATAAAGAGACTCACTCATTGAAACACTCACACACATTCACAAACAAACACACCACTGCAGCAAACTCAGTGAGCGTATTCCCAGTAGAGGCATGTGTGGCCCTTCATTACAATTAGCCACATTGTGAATAAATAAACAAACTGGACAGGAGAGGGTGTCAGTTGCACGTCCCCCTACACACATACACACACATACTCCCTCTCAGCTGGCATCATTTCATTTATTTATTTGATCTGTCTTGATGGCTTCAGCTGTGCTGCTCTCCAATAGAGGCCCAGGCCTTTCCCCAATTAATCCCAAATTACATTAGCCTGTACTACTCACTTAGATCAGCACACACTGAAGGAATGAAAGGCTTCATCAGCTTTCCACAGCATACACACACATACCGCTCTCTCTCTCACTACCCCCCCCACACACACACACACCGTCTCTCTTACACAGACACACACACACAGAACTCTTTCTCTCTCTGTTACACACACAAACATCCCAATGATGACCACTTTAGTGAACATTAAAGATGTACAAAATAATATAATACATCATAATATAATGACATTATTATTGATTGATTTCAGAATATACAATGAGGTGTTAATCACAGAGGGTGGTTTTTGGCTTTATGTTTAAACACTACATGCCATGTGACAAAAGCTTGATGGTGTCTGATAGCTCTCTCCACACAGGAGCGGGTCGAGGGTGAGCCTTCAACCAGCACTGAGGACGGTGGCGATCTATCATGCTCCCAGCATGCACTGGGCTGGCTTCAGATGGGTTATCCTTCACATGGGATGAATGCCCACGGAGATTTCCATATGTAAACATCCACCGAGCCAAACCCTAAAGGGCACGCAACTGGACAGACTCACCTCTGCAGAGAGAGAGAGGGAGAGAGAGAGAGAAAGAGAGAGAAAATAGCTATAACAGGCTGGAGTAAAATCAGCAGTCCATTATCCAATCTATACAATGAGTAATGAGATAAAAACTACAGGGCTCGTATTCACCCGAGAGCTTATTTAATCTTAGTTAATGTTACAGCTTTCTATTTAAATGACAAAGACAGGTCCGCGCAGATAAAATATGAATCGAAGCCCCGACACGCCGGAAATGAAGACCTGGACAGATAACCATCGTGTCAGCTAACACCGCAAATTACAACTGGCTGTTATAAGCTGGACGGCGAGCTCTCATTAAAGCTAACAAGCCGGGAACAAAAGTAGGCCCCTTAAAAAGAAAAAAAACAACAACTTTAAACAACTTGTTTTCCCCTCGCCGGCCTTTGTGATAAGGAGAGTGGAAACCGGAGAGCTGGCAGCCCAGTGCCATATGTTCCAGCAGGACTCTCCTCTCAAAGAGCCGCCGCTGAATTATTGATCAGTGATTAGCAAATGCAATAGAAATGTTAGACTTGAAGATGGTAGGGGTGTGTGTGTGTGTGTGTGTGTGTGTGTGAGAATGTAAGTTCATGTGAGTTTGTACATGTGTGTATACCTGGTGCATGTGTGTATTAGAGAGTGTGAGTGCATGTAAGTGTCTGTCTATCCGTGTGTGTGTGTGTGTGTGTGTATGTGTGTCTGATTCTTTATTAATGGCAGGACAAAAGACTGTGTGAGGCCGGTAGACGGCGTTGGCGGCTCTGAGGCCTGTATTGATTACCAGAGCAGCAGGAGGCAAGTGTATAGTGACAGAGCCAACATGTCTGACAGCTGACCAGCAGCTCATCATACAACCGCCTCAGACGCAAATCAGGGTTTACACACACACACACACACACACACACACACACACACACACACACACACACACTGACACATTAGCTATGTTTACCAAGGGTGTAGTGTCCAGGTACAGCATTGTTTTAATGATCTTGTAATGGTCTTGTGAGTGTCTGTGTGTGTCTGTTTAATACTATGTGTTAATTACGTGACAGAATAATTAGTTGAAAAAGATAGAGATAAACCATTATATCTCAGTGAACACTGGCAGAAACTCTGGCAATATACTGTATTGACATGACAATTTCTCTCAACAATGTTCTTTTTCTCACAAAAAGCTAAATAAATGGCAATAGGACACATGCTTAAGCACATGCTCATACTCATTCAATCTGAAACTCACACACAGTCCATCATCTGATAAATGTGACCATATTGTGTTAGTCTTTTATCCCCATGATATATTGGAATTTAATAAAATTTGATCAATGCATTTAAGTCAAATTGAGTTATATGTAAGTGGATAGAGCTGACATATGTTTCAATATCTGGCTGTGATGCATTATTCACCGATGAGCATAAAACTTAATGAAATAACCATTTATCCTTTTCCACTCTGCCAATCAGATTGCAGTGGGGTGGTATGTGTGTGTGTGTGTGCGTGTGTGTGTGTTTATGTGTGCCCGCAAATAAGTGAGTGTGTGAGTATGCATGTGTAGTGTGTGTGTGTGTGTGTGTGTGTGTGTATGTGTGTGTATGTTTGTCTTTGTGTGTGCGTGTGTGTGTGTGTGTGTGTTTGTGCCTGTCTTTCTTTCTTTGTGTGTGTGATGTGGACACTTTTGGTCCAGCGTTAAGGGGTGGATTGAGATTGAGGGGTGTGTTGCGGGCCTGGGGTGGGCGATGGCCTACTCCTATGAGACCCTGAGTTAGCAGTGGCCATATGGTAGCTGCACCACAAGAGTTGGCACAAGATGGAACAGGAGCATGATGGGATACTGGAGGACTTAATCCCCCATACTGACCTCAGTACTGTAGTGGTGGGATGAGTAGACGAATCAAATATCAAATCAAACAATATAATTGTTTAACTCTTCATTTTATTACATCTTGGTTATATTTACAATACAATTCTAAATGTGAATTTAATTTTTCCAATATTATGATTTAATAAATAATAAATATATACATTATTTCATATTTGTATTATTATACAAATATACAATTATATTATATATAATAGTGAAGACATCTAACACAAGACAATACATCTTTTGGCACAGCTAGGATCATATCAAAGCACATTTTTCAAATTGCTTTATATGAAGGTACCATGCAGACAGTAAAAATTGAAGAGCACTTTTCCCAAGCTCAGTCTTTGTCTGTATTTCTTTCAGCACTTTATTGGTGTATTACATGAGTTCCCCATTCAGAAAATATTTTCAGAAGTTATTGTTTTTAGGCAAATCTAAACGGCAAGAGGAAATGATGAGTAACTTGATCGCGTTGTGCACCACGTCATTCTATGGCCCGGGAAGTTTAAGCCGTAAACAAGAGGGGAATATAAAACCCAACCTAAATATTAGCATAATGCTAGGGGCAAGAACATACCATTCCCAAAAGTGATTAAAAAAAGCATCAAATAAAAACAAAATGGGGGATCCCAGGGTGAGGGTGTGTATTTGTGTGAGCGTGTATGTGTGTGTGAAATGGAATGCAGTTAGCATGCGAGATAACTCCTAATAAATTGGGAGGGGGAGGGAGAGGGAAGAGGATTCCTGTGAGAGAGTCATGTTTTTTTTTTCTTCGAGGGGGTGTTTATTTGATTAAAAATAAAATTAGCCGTATCCTGCATTGTCTTAAACATGATTAATAAAACATTAATTTGTCTGTGAGAGGCTGCTGTTGTGTTGTTTGTGTAGCCCTGCAGTCGGCCTGAAAGGGTTCTGTTGAGTTTTGCCCTCACAGACACATGAAAAATATATAGAAGATTTCTTTATGATTTCTTAAACATTTTTATGTTTTATCTGAACTTTGCAAGCAATATATGTGACCAGATACACAACAAAAATACATTTCTTATATTTTCTTCTACACAAACTATATATATTTCTTGAAATGTAGTGAATAAAATCATATAAATCAGGAGAGTCTCATAAGAAGACATAGAGATTTAATAAACATGCTTGGCTCTGCCATACGATTTCTTTAAGATCATTTTGCACAACACAAAAGCTGAGGTGGAGCCGAGCTTTTTAATCTGGCTGATCTGCATTCACACTCCTCAGTCTGGCTAACCTGGGCGTAATTTATTGACTGGAGATGCAGTCAATAGATCATGAGGGCTACTTAAGCCGTGACAGAAGTGATTACAAGGTGTTGGGAGCTCACGTCAACTCACTCTCAGCCAATATGTATGGCTTTGGTTCCTATAATAAATGTTATCTTCGCCTGAAAGAAGTAAGCTGTCAAGTTGATTAAGGACACAGATGAGCATCAGTGTGTCTGGCCAAACATGCAGATATATGCACAAATGCAGAATGCAGACCAGGCCCCAGAACTGCAGCATGGGGGGACGACTGCTGCCTTAACACAACTATAAAGAAGGTGCCACTAACAAAGCAACTAACAAAGCAAAACTAACTAAATGTGTGTGTGTGTGTGTGTGTGTGTGTGTGTGTGTGTGGGTGGGTGGTAATGTGGTGCAAGTGTAGATGGGAAGGTGTGTGTGTATGAGAGTGTTTGTGTATTTGCATATTTCCATTAGCTACTTGACATGCTGATACACTATAATGACCAAGAGTAATAAAATAAAGTCACACTGAAACCCATAATTGCACCCATAAGCATATACATGAATAATACCTTTGTGCTATTATTGTGTTGTCAATATTTAAAGTATTGAAATACTTTTATTACAGTGGTATACTACTGTATCGTATTAAATGAATAATCCTCTAGTGTCAGTTCCATTTGGCACACAATTAACACACATGGAGGGAGTCACACACCTACACTCTGCAAGTACACACACACACACACACACACACACACATGAATACACATACAAATGGTTTAACACACATGGAAACAGGTTACAGTAATATAGGGACACCAGGGCCCATGAGAGGGCATGTCTACCTGGTGGAATGCGATTCGGTTTGTCCTTCTAAATGTTATAATTAGCCAGACAAGGAGAGAGCATCTTCACCTGGCCTCTTATCAGCCACGGCATCAGTTCCCGTCGTGTTAGACCAGGTCTGCGTGCTTGTAATGAATATGGTGGGCCGGGCTGCGCCGCACAGCTCGGGTGACCGGGGGAGCATGACGCAAGAACACCTGAGACAGGTGCGGCGAAACTAATGCCCAGCAACAGGGCAGGAGCAGCAACCGTCACCTCAGTTTGGCCTCTCCCACAGATGGCCATGGAGGAGACCTGGTTTGCCCTCTGGGATGGATGGAGAGAGAGAGAGAGAGAGAGAGAGAGAGAGCTTTAAACAAGCAACTGCTGATACAATAACGCAAAATGTCTTTGTTGGTCCTATGAGTATCCTAATTATGTTTACAGTGATACTGGGGTTTAAACATGCAGTTAAATTGCACAATGGTCATTTACATTCATGAAGGGTTATAATACCTTAGAACGTTCAAACGCAACACTCGTAAAGAAACATATGTTTCGTGTTAAAGGTTGTTTTAGCTTGGTAATGGCAATGCCCTTATCAATGATGATATGAGTTTAATAGTGGACTAGGATACTTAAAGGTGTCAGGGCTTGTACAATAACATAATGATTAGCAAGTGCAATCGTGTGTAAATAATTATATAGATTTAAGTTAATCATTATCAATGTGTATATAATGAATATCCTTATGAATGTGTGTAATGCTTATGTATGTTAGCATGGCTTTGATAACAGCAAACACTCCTTGTACTGTAAATGTTTTATAGTTTTGGGTGCAAAACATGGGTGTCGGAGCCATTATACGACCTTTTAAAATTGTTAGTTTGGACCCCCCCACTTTTGCCGTGCGAAATACCAGTGCTGTTTTCAGCATCTGTTTAGTGCTTCATTGTCATTGAATTCTCCCATTTGCGCGTAAATCGCACGTAAGCTTTTTTTTACCGCAGTTTGTTACGCGCATTCTCGCATTCTGCTTCTGTCACACACAGCACCAAGTGCTACGTCCCCCGCAGTGTTAAACAGAGGGCAGTCGCCCCCCTCACTTTTGATGAGGGAAAAAAGCCTTGTTAGGCTCGCCAAATAAATAATAACCTATAGGTTTACGCTAGGCTACGTAAAACTCTCCATTAACAGCATCACATCACTAACCACAGCCATCTAAGACTGCACAATCTCGTATTCACTCTGTTGGATATCTGAAGCCAGTTCGTCTACTTAAATACCGCAAATCCTCAAGTTTTGGACGGGGTCCATACAAAGCACAGGCCTTCATTTGGGGCAGGCTTGTATTCGAGACAGCCCTTTATTTCTTATGCAAGTTTTATTTTGAGACATGCGTTTCTTGGAGCGGCATACTGGTAGGCTATCAAAAGCATGAGATTTCCGGTTTGGTTTGGAATTTAATTTACTTTTGGACTGTTTGATTATATTGCTAAATGTTGGGACTGACGGGCATTGAAATCTGGGGGGGTATTTAATGGTTCACTATTACATTTCATGTAGTTGAAAGAGTGTTTGGATTTCCACCCGCTTGCAAGACAAAGGCATAACAAAAGAATTGGTAAATATTTTACTTGGGACAAACTTCAGTAACGCGCGTTAATGCATTTTAACCCGAAAATAAGTGGTATTTTGTTTTAATATGCCTGCAAATTCGCCAACAAAGCCACGGGATCAGCAGAGGACAAAAAAAATCTGTGCAAATAGTAGAACGTTATCTCCTGTCAGGCCTAGGCTAGGCTACCATCGACGCCCATGGTGCAAAAAGGTAAGTATCAGTTGCAATCATATTAGGACCAAATAGTGATCCCTGCAGTACACCATTTTAAAAATTGACCAATAAAATGACAGGCCAGGCCATCCCATTCAAATGGACAAACCATGTGTAACAATGCTGCAGTTTGTAAGTATTTCACTCACTTAAAGGGAAAGAGGACCATTTTGGCAGGGGACTCTATCGGATGGAGTTGTGGACAAGTGCACTGAAAGCCTACCTGAAAAAAAGAAACTTCCAGTGGCCACTCAGCTGGTCAGTGTGCATCTGTCAGCAATAACATGGACACTGTAAACAACTCTCAGAGCAGATCGAGTGGACTTCTCCGACCTGAGAAACCTGGTAAACACAAGGGTCTGTCAAGCTATCTGTCTGAAGCCATTTTTGTTGATGTAAGGCCTTCACACACACATACACACAAATACACACACAGGTATGCATGCACGCACACACACCCACACACACACACAGAACATTCTGTTCCACACACTGCCTCACATCTCCATCCCTTGGGCATCCTGCAAGGCTTAGGGTGGGGTGCTTCTCTCTTTCTTGCTCACACACACACACACATACACACACACTGTCTCTCTCTTGCTCTTTCTTCTAAACCACACACACAAACTCAGACGCACAAACACACACTTTTTTGCACACACAGAACGATTTCACACTGCACTTCCTATGACAATCCAAGGTGAGCCCAATCTGGTCTGACATCACTGGAGAGCTGACAGCTTTGCCCCCCCCCCCCCCCCCTCAGAGGAAGAGGCCTGACTTATTCATAAGCACTGATCCTGGCCTGCCATCAACTGTGTCCCTCCCTCCACCACACACACACACACACACACACACACTTGCTCATACAGTACACTGTACACCTGGTTTTTGCGAATGGAGAATCCTCCCAGCCCAAACCCATGCTTCTCGCCTCTGCGTTCCTGCCCATTCACTGATGTAAAAACATGGCCGTGTTCTCATTAAGTTCCTTTATTTAGTTCCTAGCGCTTCTCTGGTGCTGGCCACCATATGCACAATGACACACACACACATACACACACACACACACACACACACACACACACAACAAATTCTCACATACACATTTTCTAAAAAACACGTGCAAAGATATTCACATACTTACACACAAACAGACACACACACACACAACAAATTCTCACATACACATTTTCTAAAAAACACGTGCAAAGATATTCACATACTTACACACAAACAGACACACACACACACAACAAATTCTCACATACACATTTTCTAAAAAACACGTGCAAAGATATTCACATACTTACACACAAACAGACACACACACACACAACAAATTCTCACATACACATTTTCTAAAAAACACGTGCAAAGATATTCACATACTTACACACACACACACACACACACACACACACACACACACACACACATAGACACACACAAACACACACATACTGTACACACACACACACACACACACACACAGACACACAGACACACACAGACACACACACACACACACACAGACACACAGACACACACACACACACACACACAGAGGCTTACGCACCCATCACCTACAGCTCTCCCCTATTGCGGAATGTGCTGGATGTTTATCCCTCTAACATGACTACACAGGGCTTTCTGTGTGACACTTAGTGCTGGACACAGTTACCTTAGCTCGCTAGATTCTGCTCCCTAACACGCTTACAGTCTGCAGGGCAAGGTTCTGATGCGCCACTAGGGTGTTGTATGCAGATATGGAGGACATCTGGATGTTCCTGGCATCATAAACAGCTTGGACATGGAATATGAGTTCAGGAGTCAGTTTTGCCTGGAGGTTTGTGTGTGTGTGTGATGTCGCGTACGGTTGCGCAACGGCTTGCACGTAATGCATACATCGTGTGTGTGGGTGAGTGGGAGGGGGGACTGTGCATGGGTGTATAGGGTGTGTGTCAAAGATGTCATATGGTGGGTGTTTTGCATGGTTTTGTGCGTTGATAACTTAGGTTTATACTTTACCATGCCAGCTGGGATTAGGCAAAGTCTTGACAAACCTAAAATTGCAGTGTTTACTGCGAATGGTGATCACTAGGCTGTCACTGAACTTCAGTAAGAGATTTACAATGTGATTATGGTACTTACAATTACTCTACTTTTATGTGTAAGGAGCCTCTGATAAAAAAATAGTCCAGAACCTGAATGGTCTGTGTTGTTGTCTACCATGGAGGAATATCATCATCAACAACAACAAAATGTTTATAGACTTACATCTTTTTTATTATTATTACTTTATTTGTCCTGTAGGAGATTTGTCATTGCATTTTACCCATCCTTTCTTAAAATGAACGTTTCCACTGGTCCATTAGAACTGTAAGTAGGTCTTTACAATAGGTGTAATTAAAGTTTCTTTGCATATGGGAAATGGGTATTACAATTATTGCAATTATTTTTACTACCATCATTCTATTAACATCTGCAATTTTATAACCAGTACATGTCTCAATATTTACATGGTATTTTGTAAACAATTTTACAAAACAAATGTTATTGTACTTTTATATTATATATCTATTATATTCTATGTCATTGATTTTAGCTATGATCTAGCCATCTTTTTTTGCAGTGAAAGAGAAATCATGTCAACCTTGACAAGAAAGGGCCCTAAAGGATTCTTTGTGTAAACAAAGGGTTCTAGGAAGAACCAGTAATTCCCTCAAAGAACCTTTGAGAAACCTGAATCACAGTGAAGATTAGGTTAGCGTAATCTAAATAGACATGGAGTGTGTTTCTCACTGGATGATGAATTTTAATGACTTTCTCTTTCAGGCATTTGAGAGCAGTCAGGCCCTATTTGAAAATAATGACGCCTGACAGAGTAGGGGTAATAATAATAGATGAGAAGAATGCACCTGGGAGATTGAAACCGCCGGGACTATCTGAAGAAGCAGGAAGACGGGAAGGGGAGGGGGGGATTGCTTGTTGAAAATTAATTTGGCATTGATAAACTCTCTCTTCCGCAAAGCGTGTAGCTACGGTCAAGAGATGCATCATTATTAATTAACAGATCAGGTGGAAAGAGCTGGATTGATAACTACTATGACTATAGGCCCAGATGCCTTCTGTCTTTACCTCAGATGTTTTATGTTTTGCCAAGTCCTCTTGCAAGAACAGACATCTTAATTTAGGCTACTGGAATGTGACTCAATATTATATTTTGACACTACCAGTCAACAACAACAACCAAACACATTGTTTGGCATATTTTACCTGCCTGTCCTTTAGGCTTGTGTAATTAAAGTAAAGATGTATATTTACACTCAAACTTTCGTTTTAATTAGATGATAAAAACACATTTTTCTCTCATTACATTTATTAGATTCTCCAATGAAAACATATCGGGCTCCTAGTGCATACCCAGATTACTGGGTGGGGGTTATGACTTGGCAGTGGGGACTGTAAAAACAATGAAGTCCAATCAACTCAATCATGAAATTAAATGTCAATCAATCCTTCGCTAAATATAATAATAGTCCTGAAATGAAGTCAGGAACTCTGTTATGGAAATTCACACTGCTCTCCTAATGACTCTTCGTAATTAACATCTATCAGAGGATGATACCCTAACAATAGCAGATTTTAAACATCCGTCAGATCTAACTCCATCTGAGAACAATTATTTACAGAAATGGAACAAACGCCATTTCTTTCTTCTCTCCCAGTGTAACAAGCCGTCGACCCCTTCAGATCTTTGATCATGTTCTTTTGTTTTCTGTCTCTTCCTCTCTTCCTCTTCCTCTCTTTCAGAGACCAGCATAACTCATATCTGATGTGGAAACAACTCCCCTACCCCAAGAGACCCTGCATCTCCTCACTTTTAATAATTTGAACTGAAGGGAGGAACGCTTGTTGGCATTGTTTAGAGCAGATTCTAAGTTGCTTCTATTTTGCATTCTGAAACAACAAAGAGGGGAATGTCAGGCGGCTCATTAGAGTGTGTGTTTGGCAGTGTTCTGAACAGGTCTACAGAAGTTCTCTTCCAAAATGAGCTCCGACATGCCACACTGGAGGTTCATTAAAAACCTGTGGAGGCCTATCAAATCAGAGTTAAATAATACTCACATGTGATCTTCTGCTCTTGTTCCTGTTGCTGTTTTTGTTGTTGTTTTTTGTTGTTGTTGTTGTTGTTGCTGTTGCTGCTGTTGTGGTTGCGGTGGTGTATTGTAAGTTCAATGGACAAGTTGTTTCAAAGTAGCTGGGGCGTCTTATTGTTTTTGATAAACTCAACAACTGTTAAAAAAAGAGGAAGCGGGTGCCAACTGCGCAGCCTGAGTCTCATCGTAAGCAAGTGGGCTAGTTGATTGGCCTACTCCAGAACTAGCTGTTGTGAAATTGTTGGGAATTTAATTGATTAACACATCACATAAACTGTTATTGAGTGTTGTTGATACACTGAACTTGTTCCCCTCGGAACCAAATCTGACAGCAAGCAGCTTTGGAGTTTTGGAAGTAGGCTGCAGGCAGGCAGATGGTGGATACATAACTGGCATGCGTAAGGTAATGGTAAGGTAAAAGCAACGGCCGAAATGCAGTGTTTAAAGACGTGTATGAAACGTATTAAATATGCAAACACAGATAAACACTGCCCCGAAAAAATCTCCTGTTTTTGGAAAGCTAAATGTTGACAGGTATGGGTTAATGAGGTGTAGTAGCACGTGGACTAGCACACCTGCAAGTAACTTTGAGATGGACTACCTCAGATTCATCTGTAAGTCATGATATCACAGTGGTTACACTTGTGTTTATCTTGTGGCTATGTTAAGTTCATCACTTAAATTGTGGCTCTTCTAAAGCTGATGGTATGAGCCTCTGGAAGTGCTTCTCTGAAAGAATGATCACTTTTTTAATTTGTTTTATTCTATTTGTCTCATGCTCTATTGTGTCCCAAAATACACTTGATTTGAGCCTTGTTGTCACTACTGGTTTTGGACCAGTATGTTCCCTACTGAGACACTGTGTTTTATTGTAAGCACAGACTATAGTCTTTTCTTAAATCTTTGACTCAAGTGAAAAGCATTTCTTTCAAAAACCTCTTTTGAGTCACAATACAAACATGTTAAAGTCTCTGAAACCAAAAATGTTCTCTATTAACCAAGGAGCATGGTGCCCTCAGTAGAGCATTACGGTCAGTAGGTTTTCTAAAGATGGAAGTGTGCAGATCTCCATTGCAGTCCTTAGAGATTTCGTCATTAGAGTTATTTAACGATTCTCGCAAGATTTGTCGGCCGCCATTCCTGGAAGATGCATTGGTGGTTTTCTCAGTAGTGACTCGCTACGTCTATACTGTAGCTATGTTAGGTGAACGATTTGCCTATTACAAGTTCATTTACCATCAATGTGTATAGACTTCAGGAAACTCCCCAGGGCTAAGGAAATCATCAGCATAAAGGGTCAGACAGTGGAGTGTGTTGATAAACATAAATACCTTGGGACCATCATTGATGCTAAATTAAATTTTGAGGCAAACTGTGAGACTGCGTACAAAAAGGGGAACCAGCGTCTATACTGTCTGAGGAAGCTGTCCTCCTTCCACATCGACAGAAAGATGCTCACCATGTTCTACCGCTGCTTCATTGAATTAGTCATCTCTTTTAGCCTGGTGTCTTGGCTCAGCAACCTACCCCTAAAAAATAAGAACTCCCTGAACCAAGTTGTAAGGTGGGCTAGTAGGCTGATTGGAGAGCCACAGCTGAACCTGGAATCCCTACACAGTAGGCAGCTACAGAGGCTAGTTGGGTCTATCCTAGAGGATGGATCCCACCCACTATACAGTGAATTTCAGCCTCTCCCATCAGGCCGCAGGTACAAAATGCGTTTGTAAAACTAAAAGATACAGAGGCAGTTTTGTTCCCTCGGCTATTAGAATGTTAAATAGCACTTAGGCTACTGTTAGATTAGGCTACACACGAACTTATTGACTGCACAGCCCTCTTAATCTTAATGTATTTATTTATTTAATCTGGTTTAGCTCTTGCATCTGCTATGATGACTTTTATTTTGCATTTTCATCTACTGAATTTTGATACTAATAATATTCATGTACATTTTTTATCTATATTCCTAGGTCTAGAGCACTGTTGTCACTGTTATGTCACTGTTTTCTGTCAATGTCGTTTAATGTCATCTATGTGTGTGTGTGTAAGAAACCCACTCTTTTGACCTGCAACCAAATCTACCCTTGGGTACATTAAAGTTACCTTACCTTACCTTAAATAGGCTTCATAAAGGTTATACTAAACCCCATAAACAAGACTGAGTAGTGTGGTGCATAGCAGGCACCCATGTGCCCTTTGTCTGTTTACAGAACTAAATCTATAGGTATTTCTCAGTGTCAAGGGTCCTCGAGGATCCTTCCTTGGTAGAACTGAGTCATGCAGAGTCAGATCCTTGAAAGATGAGGCATGGCTTTTTCTTAGCGTTTCGGAAGAGACTAGTGAGTGAGCAGGAAGCTGAGTGCTCATTATTGAAAATCAGGCCTCCTGCCCGTTTCTTTTTGAAAAACAATGAATGCACCACTGTTATTTTCCCATGTCAATAAATAAAATTATACATGTTTAATTTGTTTGCTAAAATAATCCACAGAATAATCCACAATAATTACTTTTTAGCTTGCAGTCACTTTCAAGATAACAGATTTAAATACCCTTCCTAAATATCTTCTTCACACAATTACGGTGTGAGAATTCAAAGTTGCCAAAATCAACTGAGCCCATATGTCACTTAGGCAACTTCACACGGTGACAATAAGCCAATGTTTACATTTAAATACATTGTGAACTGCCTTGTATACTACAGTTTTAAATCCTCCATTTATGTACACACAGGATTGTGGGTGTTCTAAGCACACTGAGCATACACACATACAGTACATCCTTGTAAAACGAAGGACTTCACCCTTGGTAGAATTTAATGGATGCTTGACATTGAAACAGTACTTCGGCAGGACTCAATGAGGTAACATCGTTCAAAAAGCAGCCTTGAAGGATCCTTCTTTGAGTTTCCAAGACTTGCATCACGGCGGGCACTAACTTTGAAATCACTGGTCCAGCCTTACCAATTACATTGATCAGAGATTCCTAACATTACCTCCTACTTCGCCCAAACTTTACAAACTGACAATAAACAAGCATCAGCAGTCAGAAAACAATGAATGTGTCTGTTTATCACAATAAATGTTGGTTTCCCCTCTCTTGGTGAAGCCTTGTGCACGTGAAGCATGAGCCTTGCGCACGTGGATTTCTGCCGAAATAGATGCCCGATAAGTGCCCAAAAAGCATTACAATATGGCCGACGAGTGGAGGGACTTGCCTAAAAGGACTTTGCTTGTGTTCCGCTAATCTGTCCTTCAATGTTCTTTTTGTTCTGTCGATGTAACAGCAGCCACACTCACACTCAAGTCTGTAAACTACAAAAGGTGTGTTACAGTTGGCAAAGATTTCATTGTCTACTGTCTGTAAGTAAACTAGATGTACCGCATAGCGGTACAAAATATGACCGCCGCTCAGTCCTGTACATCCGTTCCGCGAAAATAAATCACACTTCAATTTGTCTCCATATTTTACTCCATCCCTCACTCTTGAAACTTTTGTGTATGCTTGTTTGGCATGCCTGAGTGTGTGTAAAGGGCTGCACAGAAAGTAGCCTACTGGTGCTGAAAAGGTGAATAGATTGTAGAATAGCCAAAGAAGATGTAGCATTGTTATAAAACCTTTTAAAATCTCTAAACAATCACAAGTAGGGCAGTTCATCACAGTTCATCCATTGTAACTGGATTGATGAAAGGTCACTTTACACCTGTAGGCTACATTGTATTTGGGAAAAGCAAAAGGTATCAGCATAATGTTATTTATTTATTTATTTATTTATTTTGTATGTATTTATAAACAAAAACATCTCTTGTCAGTTCCATGCCGCTTTCAACAGCTATCAAAACAAAGGTCATTTTTGGATGGATGGATTTTTTGTGAATGTTTCTTCTTCTACATAAGATTTTAGTCATATTTAGTTCATGTAATACTTTATTGTCAATGCACAAATTAAGTAACAGTAGTCTGAAACGTTATTGTTAATGCACAAATTAAGTAACAGTAGTCTGAAACGAAATGCTGTTTTACATCTAACCAGTGGTGCAAATGTCCCATGATGAAATGTGTCGCTAGACTGTTCAATACACATTTTAACGGGCCAAAGTTGAAGAGCTTTTGTCCGTTATTGTTCGTGCAAATATAGGCTGATTCATGTTGTTGATATACACGCTCTGGCTATTCTAAATGCAAAAATGCATCAGGGAGTTATGACAAAACGGTAACTAACAAAGTAGATCCTAATAGAAAGCTGTTAGCTTCCCTAAGCTACAGGTAGGATTATAAGGTAGGCCTATTTTACAACATAAAATAGGCTATGCTGGCGACACAAATAAAATCTCCTTTGAAACCAATGGCTTACGCCTTTACAGTATCAAGCGGACTTAAACTGCCATATCGCATGCTTAAAGTTGTAATAACATTCACGCAGCTCCATGAGTCAAGGAAAGCCAATGAAGTAGCCACTTCTAAATGGGACCCACTACACAGTAGCTTAAGGTGTGTTGCTAAAGCAGCCATAATGAAATGAAGGTGTCATTGTTTGATACTTCACACAATACATGCTTTTAATTTCACAGACTACAACTACCAAGCTGGAATCAAAGCACATCGATTCCCTCTGACACCCTGCACGCACTTAAAACAAAATAAACAGGCGCCTCAGTCTCACGCGATGTATAGGCAAAACTGTATCAGACCGGGTGTAACGTTGGTAAATCTTCCATTGCACAGAATGATTTTGTAGCATCGCAATAAATGACAGTCGAAAGATACAAACAGTGCTGCTATCAATTTGTTTGGTATAACCACATTTATAGTTTTCTACAAATGCAATCAATCAAATGGGCCTCCATCACTCAACCAACGCTAACGGTAACATTACCTAGGTCCTTATTGATATTACAAGATTAACGCATTCGCAGTAAAACCAAGCATGTCCGATAAACATCCTCAGATTTATTTTGGCTTCAAGAAGAAATGGGAATTACACTTCATGTGAACATCGCCCCATCCTTATTAGATGTTCGCTGTGGTAAATTACAGTCCTTGTAGGAAGCATCCATTGTTTTTCCAACCCACTTTAACTTCCAACAAAATTACGCCTCACTGCAACGATGCGCCATCTAGTGGACAAACGACTACTTATTGCCAATACTGAAAATGCAGCCATGATGATGATGATGAATATTTATTTTGGCTTTCTTTTAATCCTACTGAATTTGTAATTATGTATCCCCGGGGACGAAATTAAATTTTTCCGTAAAAGTCTAGTGGGGCTACATACCCACCAAATTTCATGTACCCCGGTGGTTCGGTGTCCCAAGTTTATGTTTATGTGTGTGGGTGTGTGTGTGTGTGTATATGTGCGTGCTTGTGTGTTTGCCTCATGTATGTGTGTTTGTGCATGTGCATGCATGCGCATATGTCTACTGTGTGAGTATGTGTCATAATGCATGATTACTGTAAATGTATGTGTGTGTGTGTGTATCTGTTTATGCACATGTGTGCACATGGAATGGGTTAACATGACCCCTGGAGGCAAACATACGGAAAAAATGGGTCATTCTAGGCCCTACAGTTCTCAAGATATTCACAGAGAACGGTGTCGGCCCTACCCTCCTTTCGGGGGGTCCAGTTCAAAACGAAAAATGACGGTTCCATGCTATCCATGTGGGGGAACATGCCCACCAAGTTTTGTGTACCCCGGTCTTTCAGTGTCCTGGGAATCCTTGTTGGTGTACGTCACTAAATGTACACATAAATTATTTTATTGTAAGGCCCCCCATGAACGAAAGTACACAAAACTTGGCATGCATTCGGAGGGTGTCATAATGATCCTACACTTTCAATTTCGTGCAGTTTTGACTATGTTAGGTCACATCTTTACTTTTTTGTGTTTAACTAGGTGGCGCTATGCATGAAATGAGTGGTTATGGAATGGGTTGACATGGCCCCTTGATATCAACATACAAAAAAAAATGGTCCTCCTAAACCCTACGGTTTTTGAGATATTCACAGAAAACTGTGTCTGCCCTACCCTCCTTTCAGGGGTCCAGTCCAGCTGGGGCTACAGATCAAAAACGAAAAACGATGGTTCCATGCTATCCATGTGGGGTTACATGCCCACCAAGTTTCGTGCACCTCGGTCTTTCAGTGTCCCGGGAATCATTGACGGAAATTTGGGCATGCGAAAAATAAAAAAAATAAAAATTCTGACTAAACCTGCGCGGCGGTCATAATAATACATCGACAAAAGTACTGATCTTGACAATGTTCTAATGGTGGTTGCATCTGCCACATGGGTTTCCTTGTGGCTTTTGAAGCCACTGTTTTGTCACTGGAGATGTGAGACGATTACAAACTAGTGTGTCTCTCAGAGTAGGTGCCCGTCTGAAACAAAATGAAGGTAAGTTGCGAAATACATCTTTGAGGGAAGGGTTGCTATCCCAGTTCCCTTTGGTTATATTCTTAGCTGATTTGATGAATTGGGTGGTGAAATGACCTGGTGGTTCTTCTGTGGTCGTTGTTTTTTATTTCATTGGTTTGCCCTATGCTGGTAACCTGACCCTAGCCAGATGAATGTCGTTCCGCTTAGCTCCGCCTAGCTTCACTCACATCCATCTGGGACCTCTTCCATTGAGAGTGATTTCTCCAACCAACTTTATGGTTTAGCCAATCAGGACGCAGGGCGGGAGTTTCATAGATGTGACATAAGTAGAAGCGACTGTGAGTCTGTTATTAGCGTCACGGGTTGGCTTCGATGTGAGTGGTTGAAGTAGCACGTCAATAGATGACGGACAAGTGGCTTATTCAATCCTATGCAAGCATTTTTTGATTAGGCCCAGCCTTCTGAAGCAACACTTCAATGGATCGGTTCCAGATGGATGAGTGGAGCTAGGCGGAGCGAAATTCATCTGGCTATTGCCAGGTTACTATGCTGGCCCTGTTTGACCACATTACACTTATAGCCGCTTTCCTTAAACCTCTTTGACATTTTTGCACTTAGATCGAAAATCGTCTTCACGATCACGGATTGTCTTTAGCCGGAGAATTTGTCCATATGGAATATTTTTAATGACGGATGGAAGCTGTCAGCTCTTAGAATTGTATTACAATCTGTGTTTTTTTCTGAAAATGGAAGAATGCAGGTATCCATTGTTTTCTTTACTAGTGAAGAAATCTAGAAAAGATATATTTTTGCTGTACTTCAACGATTTGGACTTGGATTAATAGCATTCACATATGTGTGAAACTTGAGAGTTGATACTCTGTGTCTTTAAAGCAGAAGAAAACATCATCAATGTAGCAGCAACAATATTAAAAAAGGATTTTCAAGAAAGGGATTACACATGTGGCGAATGAATATCTTCTAGGAATAGACATGCATAACTAGGTGCGAAGCAAATGGCAAACAGTGGATTAGCTAAGGGCGGTGAGCTCAACGCTTCCCAAATAGCATTTTTTATGTATTGCAAGGATTCGTTGTACTGTCACGTTTGGTTAATCTATTATTCGCGCTGGGGTTGGAGAAGCTGGTAGGGGGACAGTTGATAAGTGTTCAGTGAACAGTCTTCTGAAATAAACTCTGGGTTCGCTAACTGTCATGAGCTCTCTCTCTGCCTGGTAACACGCGCTGATTGAAGCCTAACTAGCTCCACCTGTCCCTGCTCTGCTCTGCTCTAATTACTCTGCCAGCTGCGCTGCATTACCCACTAACCTCTCCCAGTATTTAAAGCCCTGTCTTTCAGCTCTCCTTTGTCAGATCGTCTGCAAACCCGCACCAGTTACCTGCCTGTCTTGGAAAACGACTCTGACTCTTTGCCTGTGAACCCAGACCCGCTCGACTACTTCTTTGATCTCCAGCCCCGGTAATCTTGACCTGCCTTCCGTCTCTCTTCTACGAATACAGCCTAGCCCTTGACTGTACTGCTGCTTCGTTTCAATTGCTGTTGTGTGTGTGTTTCCCCCAGGACTTCCCGGATCATCCAGCTCCTGCCATTGCTGCTCGGCTATTGGGGGAACACACACACGCAGACTCTTGGAACTCCCGGAACCCCTGAAACCCCTGTAACCCCCAACCCTTAAATAAACTTTCTAACGTGACGCTTTTGTGGTCCTCGTCCTGTTTGGTGTCTGACAGTACGATCTGACCAAACATGGACCCAGCGCACGGTCGAACCAGCATGGAAACCGACGAACCAGAACCACCCACCGCCATGCAACGCCTGGAAGAGACTGAGAGAGAGGCAAACCGCAACACTGCTGACACTGCCTCCTTACTTCAAGCTGCCTACCAACAGCTTCAGCAGTTCCAGCAGCAACAGCAACAACTTGCAATGATCATTCAACTTCTCACCAACCTTTCTCCTCTGCCTGCTCCCACCGGCCCAGCCCCAGCCAGCCTGCTCACCGGCCCAGCACCCGAGTCTCCTGCCCAGTCCACTGCTGCGTGGCTGCGGAGCCCCAGAACCCAGGATCGGCAACCCAGAGCGGTTCAGCGGCCCAACCCCAACCCAGGGCGTTCCTGGCGAGCTGCGTGTCCAGTTTACCCTGCAACCCAGGACTTTTGCCACTGAAGGGGCGAGGGTCGGTTACGTGATCACTCACCTGACGGGCCGAGCTCGACTCTGGGGAACGGCGGAGTTCGAGCGCCAGACCCCAGCATGTGCAACCTTCAACCTATTCGCAGAGGAGATGCTCAAGGTATTCGATTTGGAATCCACCACAGCCGAGGCATCTCGGATCCTGATGAGTATTAAGCCAAGGCAGAAGGACTGTTGCGGATTACTCCATTGACTTCCGAACTGTGGCAAGTCGTAGCTCCTGGAACATGGAAGCATTGGTGGATGCCTTCCTCCACAGCCTGGCGGACTACATAAAGGACGAGCTGGTTTCCCATGATCAACCCCCCACTCTTGATGAAGTCATTGCTCTGGCTGTCCGCATCGACCGCAGGATCCAGGTCCGTCGTCGAGAGAGGGCGCCAGAGTCCATCCACCAGCACACGGAGTGTCCCAACTGCCCTTCTGTCCGCACCTGCCACACCGTCTAGCCAGCCGGACCAGTCTGAACCGATGGAGATCGGCCTCCCTCCTAACCCCTGCAGAGCGCCAGCGACGCATCACCTCCAACTTATGCCTGTACTGTGGTGGTGATGGTCATCGAGTCGCTACCTGTCCAGCAAAAGGCCGGAGCTCACCAGATGTAGGAGGAATCCGGATGAGCTCAATGAACATTCCGCCCTCCATCAGCCGTAAACCCCTCATCCAAGTCTGTCTTCACCTGTCTGATTCCACCCACACCCTGGCAGCCCTGGTGGACTCTGGCGCAGAAGCAAACATTATTGACACAGGACTTGCTCGTCAGCTGGGCTTGGAAAGCCATCGCTTGTCCACTCCTGTTCCAGCCCGGGCCCTGGACGGTCACGTAATTGGCACAGTTACCAACATCACAGCCCCCATCTCAATGATGGTGTCAGGAAACCACCGAGAGACCATCCGCTTCCACCTGCTCAGCTCCCCAGGCCAACCCCTAATCCTGGGCTACCCTTGGCTCCGTCTCCACAATCCTCACCTCAATTGGGCCTCCGGAACTGTGAAAGAGTGGGGAAATGCCTGCCACCTGACCTGTTTGCGTGCTGCCTCGCTGCCCTCCGGCTCAGTACCCCCCAGCACTGCCCCCGACATTTCTAATGTCCCTGAATGTTACCATGGCCTCCGAGAGGTGTTCAACAAGACCAAAGCCACATCTCTGCCCCCCACACCGTCCGTGCGACTGTGCCATTGATCTCCTCCCTGGGACTGCTCCACCCAAAGGTCACCTCTACTCACTATCCCCTCCTGAAAGAAAAACTATGGAGGATTACATCAGGGACTCCCTGGCAGCTGGACTCATCCGCCCGTCTTCCCTCGCCAGCTGGTGCGGGTTCTTCTTTGTGGGAAAGAAAGATGGTTCTCTTCGCCCCTGCATTGATTATCGAGGTCTGAATGATGTCACAGTGAAGAACCGGTACCCTCTGCCTTTACTCACCTCTGCTTTTGAGTTGCTCCAGGGATCCACTATTTTCACCAAACTGGACCTTAGAAATGCTTACCACCTAGTCCGAGTAAGGGAGGGTGACGAGTGGAAGACTGCATTCAACACCCACACCGCCATTATGAGTACCTGGTAATGCCATTTGGCCTCACCAACGCCCCAGCGGTATTCCAGGCGCTGGTGAATGATGTGCTGCGGGACATGCTGAATAAATTAAGTCTTGTACCTGGGCGACATCTTAATTTTCTCCAGAACTCTGTCCGAACACACTTTCGTCATGTCCAGCTGGTTCTTCAACGGCTCCTGGAGAACTCCCTCTATGTCAAAGCGAGAAATGCGAGTTCCACGCTCAGACTGTGTCGTTCCTGGGATACATCGCCGCTGAAGGCAATATCCAGATGGACCCCCCAAAGGTCTCGCAGTTACCTCCTGGCCAGTTCGGGGAATAGGAAGAAGTTGCAGCAATTCCTGGGTTTGCCAATTTCTACGGAGATTCATCCGAACTACAGCTCCGTCGCCGCTCCCCTCACAGCTCTGACCAGCATCAAACACCCTTTTCCTGGACCCCAGAGGCCAACACAGCCTTTCATACCCTCAAGGCCGGTTCACCACTGCCCCCATCCTCCAGATGCCGGATTCAGACCGGCAGTTAAGTTGTCGAGGTGGATGCCTCAGGCGTGGGAGTCGGGGGCCATACTCTCTCAACGGGCAGAGGAGGACAACAAGTTGCACCCCTGTGCATTTTTCTCTCGCCGGCTTTCACCTGCAGAGCGCAATTATGATGTTGGAGACCGCGAGCTGTTGGCAGTCAAGCTTGCCCTGGAGGAGTGGCGTCACTGGCTGGAGGGGTCCACAGTTCCGTTCCTGGTCTGGACCGATCACAAAAACCTCGAATACATCCGCAACGCCAAACGTCTTAACCCCAGACAGTCCCGCTGGGCCTTGTTTTTCACCAGATTCAACTTCACCCTGTCATACCGCCCAGGTTCTGCCGAACACCAAGCCGGACGCTCTCTCCGTCAGTTTCATAAGGATGGCGCCCCTTCCCAGGAACCTGCATCAATTCTGCCCGATCCCTCGTCCCGAAGCTGCCCTGACCTGGGATATCGAGGGAGGAAATTCAGGAGGCCCTCCGTGACCATCCCAGTCCCAGTGCATGCCCAGACGGTGTCGCTCTTTGTCCCAGAGAATTTGAGGTCCCGGGTCATACAGTGGGGACACAACTCCCGCCTTGCCTGCCACCCGGGCTCCGCCCGCACCTGCCATCTCCTTGCCCAGCGCTTCTGGTGGTCTGCTTTGAGAAGGGATGTCCGAGAATTCGTCCGTGCCTGCCCCACCTGCAATCAGAACAAGTCCTCCACTCGGCCCCCCGCTGGTTTACTCCAGCCCTTGCCTGTGCCCACACGACCCTGGTCCCACGTCTCCTTGGACTTTGTAACTGGCCTCCCACCATCAGGTGGGATGACGGTCATTCTCACTGTGGTTGACCGGTTCAGCAAGATGGCACACTTCATTCCCCTCCCTAAACTGCCATCTGCCAGAGAGACTGCCCAGGCTGTTCTTGATCATGTCTTCCGTCTACACGGGCTCCCCAGGGATGTTGTCTCTGACCGAGGTCCGCAATTCACCTCCACATTCTGGAAGGAGTTCTGCTGTCTTCTAGGGGCCACAGTGAGTCTCACCTCTGGGTTCCACCCCCAGTCCAATGGTCAATCCGAGCGGGCAAACCAGGAGCTGGAGAAGGCGCTGCGGTGCATGGTTTCTCGCAAACCCCAGGCTTGGGCACAACAACTGACGTGGATAGAGTATGCTCACAACTCCCTCACCTGCTCTGCCACTGGTATGTCACCTTTCCAGTGTGTGTATGGCTACCAGCCCCCCCTGTTCCCCAGCCAGGAGGGAGATGTGTCCTGCCCGTCTGCCCTCGCCTATGCCCGCCGTTGCCGTCGTACCTGGTCACAAGCTCGTGCCGCATACTCCGTCAGCTGTCAGCTATGCCACTGGGGCTAACCGCCAAGATCGCCCGGCACCGCCTACCGTGTTGGCCAGAAGGTGTGGCTGTCAGCCAAGGATCTCCCACTGCGGGTGGAATCGTAAACTGGCACCTCGATTCCTCGGCCCGTTCCTATCCAGAGGGTCATCAGCCCAACCGCAGTCCGGCTCCAGTTGCCAACCTCCATGAGGGTGCACCCT
The DNA here is from genome assembly GCF_017589495.1 of Alosa alosa. Taxonomy (NCBI): domain Eukaryota; kingdom Metazoa; phylum Chordata; class Actinopteri; order Clupeiformes; family Clupeidae; genus Alosa; species Alosa alosa. Next base: position 10,149,864 of record NC_063201.1, read on the forward strand.
ACTTTCCATGTTTCAAAAGTCAAGCCCGACGCGCTAAAGCCCGCTGGTCCCGTGCGCCTCCTCCTCCTCCTCCTCCTCCTGGGTTGGCCGGTGGGCTGGTGTACACCGTTCGGCGCCTGCTTCGGGTCCAGGCGGCGAGGTAGGGGCCTCCAGTATCTGGTCGACTGGGAGGGCTATGGGCCTGAGGAGAGAACCTGGGTGCCAGCCAGTGGGATTGTGGACCGGACACTCATCGCCGACTTCCACCGTCTGCATCCTGATCAACCTGCAATCCGTAGGGGCGCCCCAGAGGGGTCCCTAACCGTCCCTGCCCGCCCGGCTTCCTGTCCTGTGCCTGACCCTGACCCTGTCTCGGTACCTGTCCGTCTTCTGTCCACGACCCTCCAGCTCCCTCCGAGGATGAGGATGTTCACTGGACCGCTCGGGAGGAATTCTAGCCCTCCACCGGCTCCCCTCCGCCCTCCCGGCGTGGTGTCACTCTTGGGGACTTCTGGGGCCGTCCCTTAGGGGGGGGTTCTGTCATGAGCTCTCTCTGCCTGGTAACACGCTGATTGAAGCCTAACTAGCTCCACCTGTCCCTGCTCTGCTCTGCTCTAATTACTCTGCCAGCTGCTGCATTACCCACTAACCTCTCCCAGTATTTAAAGCCCTGTCTTTCAGCTCTCCTTTGTCAGATCGTCTGCAAACCCAAGCACCAGTTACCTGCCTGTCTTGGAAAAACGACTCTGACTCTTTGCCTGTGAACCCAGACCAGCTCGACTACTTCTTTGATCTCCAGCCCGGTAATCTTGACCTGCCTTCCGTCTCTCTTCTCTGAGAATACAGCCTAGCCCTTGACTGTACTGCTGCTTCGTTTCAATTGCTGTTGTGTGTGTGTTTTCCCCAGGACTTCCCGGATCATCCAGCTCCTGCCATTGCTGCTCGGCTATTGGGGAACACACACACGCAGACTCTTGGACTCCCGAACCCTGAAACCCCTGTAACCCCCAACCCTTAAATAAACTTTCTAACGTGACGCTTTTGTGGTCCTCGTCCTGTTTGGTGTCTGACAGCTAACTATGTTGTTGGTGCTTAGTTGTATGTGTAGGGACAAGCTACTGACGAGGTTTGGTGCTGTTTTGAACAATAAAAAATACTATTTGGGAAGAGCTTGGCTCACCGCCCTTAGCTAATCCACTGTTTGCGATTTGGGGCTATAGTGTATACCGAGGTAAGCTCTATAGTGGTTGATCAACTAAAAATACTGTCTCCACGGCTTATTTGATGTGTTTTAATGCAGAAAAAGAGCCAGGGTCGCCGGATTTTCGCCAGAGTTACACTTTAAGGTGCATGGTATCATAAACCCCAAGAAAAATCTGAACATTTTCAAAGGAAATCTGACAATCAATGCCAAAACACTAAAAGTGGGTCATGATTGGATCATTCATCAGGTCAATGAACCAAAAAAAGTGTCCACAATGTGTTCAGTAAACAATTAAGGTTTACTGAACACAAAATCAACCCCCCTTGATTCAAGTTCTCTGATCTTAACTCCATAGAAAAACAGTGGGGTGAGTCAAAGAGGAGAATGCACAAGTATAGGAATCAGGACAATCTAGGGAGATTTTGTATGGGCTTAAATCCCTTGCTTTGTATTCTTCAACTTTATGGGGTGTCATAGGAGAATATATTACAAGCTGTTTTATTCACAAAGTGAGGCATAAGAAGGTATTAAAAGTAGGGGTGTCAATAATTGTGAGTGACCTGTCTTTGTTAAAAAATATTTATTTCTTTATGAAATTTTCCTTTTTCTAAAAATAAGTTTGCTTATTCAAGGTTGGATTTTTACTCATTGTTTTTATTGTGAGATTACAATAATTCACCAACAAAATGTATTCCGATTTTTAGTCAACTTCAGCAGAGGTGCCAATAATTCTGGAGGGTACTGTATCTGTTTCTCGAGGTCAATACGAGGGAAAAAAGGGAAAACATTCGGTTCTACCTAGCTCGAGTTGCTGCCGGCAACTGCAGTGTTACACTCTGGGGGCATGTTCATGAGCCCACACATTCGTGCCCCCAGAGTGTAGCACTGTAGTAGCCAGAATTCTCCTTTAAGGCCTTCAGTGTGGTCAATATTTGTATACAAACTCTTAACATATATATAGACATATAACTTTTTAAAGGACCAGATGTAGGAAATAATGGAAAATAAATTGTAACCATTCCAAAAATGATCACCATATGTCGTCATAGAGTTAGGAAACACGATGAATTGAAGTAATGGCTTATTTGACAACATTACTATAACCCGTAAAACCCTGTAAAACCTGTGAAAAAAAATGAGTTACGGGGCGGAATCTCTTGGAATTTTCATTTATGTTTTGAACGATTTAATTCTAGAATAGCGTATTAATAATCGGCTGGCACGATCTCCTATTTGGTTGCCAAATTAGCAAAGGCCAACTGTCAACAGCTGTCAGTTGTAGTCATGAACGAGTAGCCTACGAGAGGCAGGCAAATTTCCAAAATTAAAACAAGAAACCAATTAAGTGGACATTGGAGGAGCTTCCTGAGATGGCGACGACTTGGTCAAACGAAGAATATCAAGTCTGAAACAGAGCTGGCCATATTTCTCCATGACAGGCAGCCTAGGCTACACTTCATCTGCATCGCTAACTTCAGCTAAATATATTACATTGGTTAGAGAGGTATTTTTTTGTTTTCACTTTTTCTGTAATGTGTAGCTGGGTCATGGTTGGAGAAACGTTAAAGCAGCTGCAGCAGAACGTTCGGTAACAATCCTACAAATCACTCCTTTAAGTACATCTGTGGTATAGTACCAACCTTTTTCCAGGTGTCATCCATTGCCCAGAGGCTGCTTACAGAAGCCAGGCAGTACCACAAGTTTTCTCTTCATTCTTCATTTTTGGTGTACACACTCTGGACTTGAAAATTGATTGCTAATTAAGAGAGTATATTTATTGAACATTGTAAATTGAAAAGTAGGGCTATTGAATGCTGTATTGCATAAATGCCTTGCTGTGTGAGGTAACTAACATTTCTAACCTGACTTGCAATGACGATTTGCTAACTTTAGCTGAGTTATGCTAACATTAGCTGTGTATTTTGCAGACCCAAATTGATGCTACAGAGTAATCCAAATTCCCTTTGCAATCACATTGACATTGACTCATTTTGAATTTCCCCAGATAAAAAGGCTGAGGATAAGGATACACTTTCTGTTCCAGAAATGATGCTATTGGAATACAGGTTACTTTCACTCCGGCCACAAGTGTGGAATTGATGCCAAACCAGCTGTTTCTTTGTAATAAAAGTTGAGAAATAAAGGGTCGTACTGTATGTACAGACAAAGGGTGTTCAGTGGATTTTTTCAAATCTATGTCTAAGCCTGGGGACATGCCGACCTTTTGGGAAATAGCTTATTTGCCGTTTACCCAAGAGTTAGACGGGAGGATACACTTCTCTGTCTGACACCGTTAGCTTAGCTTAGCATAATCCCTGGAAGTGGGTTACATCAGTTACATTTATGAGAAGTGTGATGAAAGATAAAGAGGAGTTTGCATTATTCCCATGACTGTACACATCTCAGCATTAACCTGTGACAGCTTAACAGCTTCACTTATGTCTCTTGAAACACAGTAGACATGAGGTAAGGTCTGTGCGTGTATGTGTATGCTTGTAAACTTTTCAACAAAATGAGGAGAGGTAGTTTGTTTGTCTGTCTTGTTTATTTATTTATAGCAACACATATCAGGCCCATCTCATGAAGTTGGCTTGAAGCTGAATGAACTTGCTGCTATTTTTCCCTTTTCTGTGTATTTTGGAGGTGTGTTCCTCAGAGCCATTTATGGGCCATTGATGTTACACTCATTCTGTTAAATTGAATGCATTGTTTATTTGTTACACGGCAATAGAGATTGCAGCCATCCCAATGTATGCTTTAATCCTCCCTGTGGCAAGGTCTCTCTGCTCTGCAACTGAAGTGGCTGCTTTAATAAACATGTCTGTCTTGCCAGTCAGATAAAGACTTCTCTCCCCCTTACCACTCGACCAACCACGAGAGGAAGTATAGCCCATGAATAAACACTACTGCCGGGGCTCCTCAACGAGATAAATACTTCACAGGCGAGCGGAACATATATTTTAAACATATTTAAGGGTTTTTCTCCATGCTCCGATTAAGATCCATGCGCCTTTAAAGATAATCAATTGCTCTTGTTACACAGCCGAGGCCTGAGCGCTGTTGAATACAATCTAATGGAGTCTAATAAATGCGTGCAGAGGTGGCGCGCTCCTGCAGCGATTAATCTACATGTTCTGGAAATGTAAGCGATTGTCAGAGCATGGCTCACAGACATTCCATCACGCGTCCAATTGGCTCCGCACAGCCTCCACAATTCATTTGCGGTGTAATATGGCCAATAAAAATGTATTCTGACTGCGCTATTGATTGTGAAATGGCTTAATCTCCGGCCGGTGGAAAGAGATGAATATCCCCCATTTTCTGCAGAAGTATTGTTTTACACCACATTCTCAGATGAGTTATTGGGCCGTCACTCAGGAAGGATTGCATCCCTTTCATTTGTTACACTGAGTTTTTTTCTTTCTCCCTTTCTGTTTGAAAGTGTGTGTGTGTGTGTGTGTGTGGGGGGGGGGGGGGGGATATGGTGGACTGCAGGGAAGTGCTGGGGTTTGTCAGGAGAGAATTAAGCTGAAAATGTGTGTTTGTGTGTGTGTGTGTGTGTGTGTGTGTGTGTGTGAGGCGTCAAAGATGGGCAGGACAGGAGTCGTCATGTCAGCTCAACGACGAGCTGAGGTGTGGTGATGAGTCTAAACAGCTCGCACACACACACACACACTCACACAACCACACACACACACACACACACATTTGAGACAACATAAAAAAACACGTTGAAGTGCTTAATGAAATCCACTCAAAGGCAACCTTTGAGCTAAACTGCTTGTCAGGTGATGATATACACATGCCTGCATACCCTTTCATACTCTTTCATATACCCTGCATACCCTTTCATTCTCTTTGTATGCTTTATACACACACACACACACACACACTACTGCATCCCACAGAGTACAGTGGGAGTGCAGTGTTTTTCATTACAGCTTTCTCCATTATCTGCAGCCATCTAGTGTCAGTTTGGTGTCTTAGACTTTCTGCTTCCACCTCAGGCATGCACAGGACGAATGAAGCTAACCCAGCACTGAATACAAATTTACCAACGCACTACAGTCATGATATTAAACATTCCTGTTATTAACCACCTAGTATTATAAATGTGATTTTGGATGGACATACCCGCCCTTACATTATCAACAGTGTGTGAGCCAGTGATATTTAGAGATGTACTGAATTAAAAGCATCAGGATGTATGACATCAGGATGTATGGATGTATTTGTTATGGTGCTGATCATTTCTGTTTTCAGATAACTGACTTTCAGAGAGCCCCCCCCCCAAAAAAAACGTTGTGAAAGGTCATCTTCACCTGTTGTGCCAAACAGGCAGGGGGACGGAGAGATCAGGAGGAGGGCATAGGTATGCCACCATACTCTAGAATGGATCTGGATCTGTTATGGTAGAGATGTGCACTGTATTCGGGCCTGATCTGGTCCAGTTAGATGTTTTCTGGTAGTAGTTGAGGGTGGTTAAGTGTTGACACAGAGAGTGTTGCTCAATGAGGAAGCTTTTGAGGAATGTTGCTTCAGGGAGTAGGGTTTGGGGTTGGGTTTTGGGAGCAGGTGAGAGGTGGTGTAACGACACCTGAACCCCCTGCAGGCCACAACACACAGCCTCAAGACACTCACCTGGGTGTGGGAGACTGCAATGATACACTCACACAGACACACACACACAAACTCTCTCTCAACGTGCTGAGAGGCACGTGCATATACCACACACATAGACATGACTTATTCATAAGCACCCATCCTGGCCTGCCATCAACTGTATCCTTCCCTTCACCACGCACACACACACACACATCCTGTGTATATATGCACAACCATTTGTCATGAGTTCCACTCACCATGAGGAGAAGATATATTCTTTATTTCTGCCTACACAAAGTCACAGGCCTCTATCTTGCACTTTAGCGCAATTGACTTTGCAAAAATCGCTTTGTGAGCGGATCTTGGGCGCTGTTTCTATTTTACCAGCGGGTAAATGACTGTTGCGCCCGACGCAAATCTAAAATGGGGTGGTCTGTAGTAGCTACATTATTCATGGGTGTGGTTTGGGCGTAACATGCAATAAACCAATCAGAGCGTCATCTCACATTCCCTTTTACAACAGGCACGCCTGTTCCATAACAGATTGCTATTATGATGGTGGATTTGCCAGGCGCAGCCAGGAACGGTTCACAGCGTTATAGTCAGTTGGGAACAGTTTGCTATGATTTTTCCTCTTGACAAAATGTAATACAGAAATGTCACTTTCCGATGTTTTGGGATCACTCTCACTGAATCATGAGGTTATGAATGCATGGTGATATTTTTGCAATGTAATCTAACATTACCTCACTATAGACAATGCAGATCTGTCAGATAAGCTCTCCTCTCCCGTGCTGCTGCTGGGGCATTTGGGAAATGGTATCGGCATGCAGTTCAATATCACGTCTCATTAAGTCCTCTAATATTTCCTAATTTATGTCATCAACACATCCGTGATTCGTGGAAATGTGTTCGCTAGATTTATAAAGTAGAGTTTGTAAACACGTTATCATCAACTTAATGCACGCACAACTTTTGTTTGAGCAGGAGAGAGAATCACAATGAATGGACGCAGCAACTACAGAAATTGTAGCCAAGGCTACTTGCTGCTTTCTTTTACTGTCTATGGTTGCTGGTTAACAGCACATAATAAGCTTATTTAAGCAAATTCACAAACTCAAGACTTCAAGGCCATCATGGATATAAAACGTTTTTTGAAAACAACGAAAGGATGGAGGGAACATAGCAAAGTTTGGAGTTATTTCAGATGGGCTACAACAAGGTAGGCAAAATTGTGGTGCTTGTCAAAACCTTATAGGGTGATGTTAAAGCGCACACAATGTTTAAAGCCATACACAATGGTAAATTGGAACAAAACTAAAGGTAACTTTAGCCTTTATAGGGCTGTATAAAGTTGTCCAAATTAATAGGTCGTAATTAGGCGTTGTTGTTGTAAAGATATTGCATGTAGATGTACTATATAGGCTACTAAATTTTTATCAAGTAATATATCAAATATTATCAAGGCTTTGAATGTTTCCATCTGTGCACAGGGTGTCTGTAGATCGGTGTGCATAGCATTAATTTCTGCAGGCCTGTGGCCATGCATGCGCCCTTAAAATAGCATCTGAATTTGCACCACTGACTTTAGACCAGGAGGTTCCTGGTCTGTGACGGAATTGTTTTCTGAAACTGCAAAATATCAACAGGGACCGTTTGCCGGAACACGCCCCTCTTTTCACTGAAAGCGCCCCGTGTATATGAATGTACCTGTGGAGGGAAAATTCCAATATGCGCTGACTGCAAAATAAGAAAGACAAAAGCGCGAGTATACAAAGTCAATTGCGCTGGTATGCAAGATAGAGCCCACAGTGTTGCTTCAGAGTTTGCGATGCATCTGAGACACACACATTACACACTAAGAGCAATACAATGGAGATTTTTTTACCTTGAATTTTTCTTCTTCAAACTTGTTTTGATGACATGTGTATCTACATATGTATGGATTTGTTGATACCGATGCATTCCCGTAACACCTGGTACTACACAGCTCTGTGGTTCAGACCTGGAGCATGAGTCTTTTGGTCAGTTTTCTATGAATCGGGTACTCCCTTAGCACTAAATATGCACCCAGTTGAGTCTTTTGGTCAGTTCTCTATGAATCGGGTACTCCCTTAGCACTAAATATGCACCCAGTTGAGTCTTTTGGTCAGTTGTCTATGAATCGGGTACTCCCTTAGAACTAAATATGCACCCAGTTGAGTCTTTTGGTCAGTTGTCTATGAATCGAGTACTCCCTTAGCACTAAATATGCACCCAGTTGAGTCTTTTGGTCAGTTCTCTATGAATCGGGTAGTCCCCTTAGCACTAAATATGCACCCAGTTGAAAATGAGAATTCCTACTGGGTGTTACTTTAATGGGGTGCTTTGTTCAGTGTTAAAGTATAGCGCCAGCATGCGGGCTCATTGCAGTTTATTTTTTATACACAGAAGTGGTGAGACCTCACCTGACCTGAGCCATCTGCACTCAGTTATGATAATCAGATGGGATGAAATGCCATTAGTTTCAGTGTCCCCACCCTAGGCTACAGTGTGTGTGTGTGTGTGTGTGTAGAGGGTGCGGAGGGAGACTACAAAGCTTCCTCAGTGCATGGTCAATTTAATGTCTGTTTTAAATGCAATTAAGTAGCATCTGTTGATCATATCATATTTAAGGGGGGGGGGGGGGGGGGCAATAACAAGCATACATTTTATCGGCTAATATCTACTTAACGGTAGGTATTGTTATCACAAACATCATATTAATTTAAGACAGCATACAGTATATCAATTTGATTTTCCTAATGTGACACAATAACATCCTGGGGCATGAAAGGGGGGCTGATAGATGTGGATAGTGCTCCACAGCTCTGTAGTGTGCTTGATCCTGAATGAAGCACCGGTTACTTCCACATCTGTTTTAAAACTCTCTACAATACCTTTGATTACACTGACTAAGTGACATTTACTGGAAACCATACCAGTAAGGGTGACCAAGAGGGGAAGTTCAGTGAGGTCATTTCCTGTGGCAAGCTGTTTTGTTTGGATTTATTTCCTTCAGGATTTTATTTTTCCGCCAGAGCTTCGCCCAGAGAACTAAGGAGTCCACTGCAGCCGAGGCACGGGTCGAACAGAGCACACAAACACACACACACACAGACACAGACACACACACGCAACATGGCTTTGGCCGTATTGATTCGGGATAAAGCGAATCGAATGAAAAACTAATTAAAGGAAAATATGTGCTAAGCTTAGGAGGGTCTCGGGTGTTACTGTACACACGCGGCTCTGTAAGACATTTGTAACATAATTCTGTTATGTTTCAATTAACAGGCAGGGGCTGGCAGGGTGCGCGCCGAGGTTAGACAAACATGACGTCGTATGTACACACACACACACACACACACACACACACATACACAAACTTGCGCCGTGCCCACCCACTTACCATTCAATGATCCAAACACTCTCACCTCTTCGCGTAATGAAGACAGCTCAGCTGGTGTTGAAACTGTCCCGACCCTGATCAGGGCCAAAGATGGGCCGCATGTGAGCCGCATGTCATTCAGAGTCAGCGGCCCCTGGGGAAGAGCTATAGCCTGCCCTGATGGGCAATGAGAAGCCTCTGTTGTTTATGGCTGGAAAATGAGCTTGTGTTCTCTCTCTCTCTCTCTCTCTCTCTCTCTCTCTCTTTCTTTCTTTCTTTCGACTCTTTTTCTGCCCTGAGTTCAAAAGGTCACCTGCACCTCGCTTTCCCTCCCCCTATAGCGACTTTATTACTCACCCCAGTCCAAATATTCACACTGCCGCACCTGAAACTGATTAGGGCTATTTATACACCATACACCACCATCAACAGTGGCAGCACAACAGGGCGTTTCACAGGAGACCCATGACCCCTGGATGGCCAGACTTCTAAGAGCCAAATTATTCTGCTTGTATAGATAAACATAATGGGAAAACAAAAAATAATTAGTAAGTAAACCATGTACTTTTAAAAAAAAATCTTTATTTATTAAACAGCTTCTTAGCTTTCCAGAAGCCAGAATTGTTTCAACACTTCCAAATGAAATT
>NC_063201.1:10164707-10289707 GCF_017589495.1 Alosa alosa
AGAGAACATGTGTTCATCCACATATTGTCGCCCCTATCTGATTTTGGGGGGATGGGGGACGGGAGGGATGACAGGCTTTCTCTGGTCATCCTCCTATCCCTGGTATTTTACATAGGGGCGCAGTGACCTCTACACACACACACACACACACACATACACACAGCTGCTAGTTGCTGTGTCCCACACATCATTTTATTTACAGCCAAGACAGGCATCAAAATGACTAGGTCAGCTGTTTTGACAAATGACATCCGATCATATCTTTTCTATTTTATTTCAGGTAGTGAATCATTATGTTGTCCATCTGTTCACTTTTGTCTCGATCACCTGAAGAGTTTGTGACTCAACAAGTCACTTGAGCAGGCAGTAAAATCATAAATTCTCCAAAGCCATGTCATGCAGGATTAAATCCTTAATAGACTACAACATACTCATACCAACGCTCTGCAACAGAATCACCACCACGGTCAGAAGTCAGAATCCCCTGTCATGCCAATAACAACCCATCATCAAACCTGCCCGCTGTCTGATCACTTGAAAGCAGAATGGCAAACCAACAAAACCTCTTACACTATACTGAACAATGCATGTACTTAAATCACTTAAGGCATACTGAAACAAAACACTAAATGACAAAATCATCAGTTTCTCATACCAATGATGAAACTGTTCTGTATAGCCTACACAACATCTTAAAGCATGTATGTATATAACCCACAAACCTCAAATAATAATTTACTCTGTGTAGGCATTTGAATTTGATTAGCATATTTTTTCTGCCTTTCTTGCATCTGATTGGTTATTAAAGCTGTCACATCCGATTTGCATGAGTAGGGGGTGGGATCAGACTGAGTAGGTGACACAACAGCGCCCTCTATCTGTGTCTGTGAGGGCAGCCTCTCTCAGTAAGGAAAAAGGGGATACCTTTCAAACTGTCTCAACATGCAGGAAGAGCAAACCTCACACAAGCTTGCTCTTACTGACTGTATGATCCCAGGAACTGCAGTGTATGCAGGCCTCTTTTGGCCCTATTTTGTGTGTGTGTGTGTGTGTGTGTGTGTGTGTGTGTGTGTGTGTGTGTGTGTGTGTGTGTGTGTGTGTGTGTGTGTGTGCGTGTGTGTGTGTGTGTGTGTGTGTGTGTGTGTGTGTATGAAGATAAATGATTCCTCACCAAGAACATTCTACAAAATAAAAGAATACACCTAGTGTCACTAGTGCAGTTGCTGTTCCACTGACCAAAACAATGAAACGAAGAATGACAATGAAACAATGAAATGAAAACCACATATAAAACAAATAATAGAATCAAATGATAGGCAACAGGCTGTGGTAGATGTTTGACTATATGCATCTGAGGATTCTGTAGATCAGTGTCAGCAGAAACCCAGAGAGGGGGAATACGGGGAAGGGCCTTTGACTCGGGTGTCACTTGTCTCCCCGTGTCCTTAGCCCGAGCTGGACGTGGTCGTTATCTCCTGCAGGAGAGGCCTGTCCCTGTCTCGCCTGCACAGGCGCGAGCCTCGTAATTGGCCACAGATATCTGAGGGAGCGCGAGGAGAGGCGAAGAAAGTGACACAGAAACTCAGAGGCAGAGACAGACAGAACAAGCCTCATTTGCATCCAATTCATTAGGCACTCTTCAGGAGCAATATTGGAACAGGTCTCCCTGGAAATAGAGGCTATATACAGAGAGAGAGAGAGAGAGAGAGAGAGAGAGAGAGTGGAGGAGGAGGACAGAGAAGGACAAAGAGAGACAGAGGCAGAGATGGACACAAAGAAGAACACCAAAAGAGAGGGATGAGGAAAAGGAATAGAAAAAAAAGGAAATAGATTGAAAAAGGAAATAAGGAGGAGGAGATGAAATAAAGTAAAGAGCACGAAAGAGAGAAAAAGTGAGAGATGAGGGAGAGATAGAGGGTCGAGGAAAAAAGAACAGAAAGAGAGAGATGGCAAAGGAGAGAAAGAGAGTGGATGTGGATGTAGCCCTAGTGCCCTCCACTCCCTCAATCTAATTGATGTAAATGAAAAGGGGGGGTGGAGAAGGGGAAAGAGAGGGGTGTGCTGACCTCGTTATATGGGGCGTCTCACCCCAATTAATCAAAGATTCTTTCGAGATGCTTCAAGCTAATAAATAAGGGTGCCAAATCAGAGCAGTGGTGGCCACACACACACACACACACACTCACTACACAAGAGAGAGAGCGAGAGAGTGGGGGACAGTGTGTGTGTGTGTGTGTGTGTGTGTGTGTGTGTGTGTGTGTGTGTGTGTGTGTGTGTGTGTGTGTGTGTGTGAAAGCGAGCGAGAGCGGAGGAGATTAAAGCCCTCCGTGGAGACACACCACATCTCTGACGTCGCCCGACCGACCGTGTGAGACTGTTAAAGACAGCCCGTTCGAGAGGCTGATTGAAAAAAAAAAGGAGACAGACATTTTCCTTTTCTCCCTTTTTAATGGCCGTTTAAACATTTTTACTGCAGATTGCATGTCAAATTAGCCTTGAAGCACAAGAGCCTTTAATGAGCTCTAAAGAGCACTTCGCTTTGTGTCCTTTCAGCCGGGTTGCCGTAGCAGGAGCTGGTGGAGGGGGGTGGTTTAGCCGTCCTTCTCACGAAGGGATTATTTAGTCCTGTGTATTCTTAATGACTATGACTTCTTTTGCCTTTCTTTCCAATTCACTAAAACCTCTCAAGGATTTTTTTTTCTTTCGCATGGCTAAGTAAATTAAACAAAAATGAAAATAAATATATTTCTGTCTGTGTGTGTGTGGGGGGGGGCACACCCAGTGCTATTTTACCACATAAACATATCATATTCAGCACTCTGCTGAAGTAGTTTTAATTTTGCCTGGGAGTGAAATTGTGTGGTGTGTATTGAGATTTAATTAAAAGGCTTCCTCCTTCTCTGAACTTTGGCAGACACACACACACTCATACACACACACATGATCATGTGCCCCCTGTGCCTTGAATGCCCACTGTTGTTGTTGAAGGGAAAATGTTATTAAGATAGCAGCATGGTCCCACTTGCTCTGTTCCTCTCTGAGGCCTCTACAGCTGTTGTTGGCACGTTCATCAGCTCTGGGCCTGGTCTCATTGTTTGTTTCTCTCTCTCCCTCTCTCTCTTTCTCTCTCTCTCTCTCGCTGTATGTATGTATGCATGTGTGTGTGTATGTGTGTGTGTGTGCACCTGCCTTTTCTCCACACATCTGCAGTGGGGGTGTGGGCAGGGCACACAAATGAGGGCAGGGCAAGGGGATGCCCAGGACATACCAGCTGTTGCCATGACTCCACCCCGTAGTGCATCCAGGCCGCCAACATCACACACACACACACACAAACAGAAAGAGAGAGAGAGAGAGAAAGATACAGACAGAGAGCTACGCACACACACAATATTCCCCTTATTCATTTATAATTGTGGTGGCTGAAACCATGTTTTAGATATTTTACAGTTGATATGAGATACAAGTAGCCTATAGAAAAAAACGAAAAACAACAGCAAAGAAAGGCTCACATGTATTTCCACACATATAGCACACACACACACACACACACACACACACACACACACACACAGTATACTACTTGTGCCAGGATAGCACAGAGACTCCCCTAACATCCAAACAGTGGTGAGGGCTGAGAGGAGTCCAAGTGGCGGCTGTAAAATTGATGAGCGGCTCCACTGTAAGGACACAGCATGTAATCCAACATGATTACAGCACTTTATTAACCTGCCTGCTCTGCATACACACACACACACACACACACACACACACACACACACACACACACACGCACACAGACACGCGCACACGCACACACACACGCACACAGACACGCACACACACGCACGCACACACATGCACACACGCACACAGACACACACACGCACACAGACACACGCACACACACACACACGCGTGCACGCACACAGACACACGCACACACACGCACGCAAACGCACACACACACACACACACACAGACACACGCACACACGCGCACGCACACGCACATACACACACACACACACACACACACACATACAAGTGTAGCACTACTTGTGCCAGGTTAGCACAGAGACTCCCCTAACATACAAACAGTGGTGAGGGCTGAAAGGGGAGTCCAAGTGGTTGCTGTAAAATTGATTGTAAAATTGAACACACACACACACACACACACACACACACACACACACACACACACACACACACACTATGCTATAAGTGTATTTACATGTGTGCTGTCTCTTTAAGAGTAATTTGTTTATTGAAAAATTTAGAAAGTAAATCAGTTAATCTGAAAACAGTGGGAAAAAAGCCTCATGAAGTTCTGCTCATGTTATCTAAAGACATCTGTTATATTTCATGCCTTTGGATTCACTGTCGGTATGTTATTTCTGTTAATGGAAGTCTTAAGTGACATTTGATTAGTTCAAGTTAGTGCAGATTTCATATAATAATCTAATGAGTTACTTGTGTCATTGTTAGCATGTGCTAGCTCATAATGGATTCAGCTGGATGAAATCATCTATTGTCATGAGTTTAGCTAAAAACTACACCTCAGTTGATTCATATTAAAAGCATATTTGGGAAATAGTAATGTAAAATACGCTTAAAACACTTAAGTCATTTCATATTCATTTTCATTGATGTACTGAAGGCAAAAATGCATACTCCATACTCGCAGAGAGAGAGAGAGAGAGACAGAGAGAGAGAGAGAAAGAGAAAGAAAGAGACTGCAAACAAAAAAGAAGAAATAAAATGACAGGTATGGGATGATGTCATTTATCATTATTGCACCCTAAACTGGGCTCCATTCCAGGTTCATCAGCCCTAATGGAGAGAAGTCAAATGGAACTAAGAGAGAAATGCAAAAGAAGACATCAAGCATTTCCCAACTCTCTCTCTCTGTCTTCTCTTTCTCTCTCTCTCTCTGACTGGGATCTGACCCACTCCTAGGCCAGCTCAGTCCCAGCCTTAGCCCCAATCCCAGCAGATAAAGGGATGAAGATTGTGAGGACAGAAATGCACACACACACACAAACACACACACGGGTGAGGTGTTGTGCCTGACTGGGCAGGATGCCTGTTCTGGGGATGGCTTCATCACTGCATTGTGAGGAACAAAAGGGGCCTAATTAAAAAGAGCCTCTGCCACATCTGTCTCTCGGTGCCCCGGCTCTTCAGTACCAGTTCTATGTATTGTGTGTACATGAACAGTATATGTGTAGTATCTGTGTTTGCTCCTGTGTATATGTGAAAGAGAGAGAGAGAGAGAGAGAGAGAGAGAGAGAGAGAGAGGGAGGGAGAGAGAGAGGGAGGGAATATGCATGGACACACACACACACAAACACAGACAGAAAGAGAGAGAGAGAGAGAGAGAGAGAGAGAGAGAGGGAGGGAAGGAATATGCATGGACACACACACACAAACACAGACAGAAAGAGAGAGAGAGAGAGAGAGAGAAATAGACAAAAATCAGACATGCACTCTCTCTCTCTCTCTCCATTCAATTCATGAAAGCTTTATTGGCATGAGCATTTCAGTAACGTTATTGTCACGAACTTTGTTGGGTGGTGGATCTTGGACAGACATGCAGAGAAGCAATGAGTTATGATAAGTCTTTACTTTCAAAAACACAGGATACAACAAATGCAGTTCTTCCGTTCAGTTCAGTTCAGTGGAAGCTCCCAGAGTCCCGAAAACAAAAGTTCACAGCCAGCAGTCCAATGACAACAAAAAGTCTTCAGTCAAAAATCAAAGTTCCAATAAAAGGTATTTCAGCACAGAAAATAGGCTTTTCAAATTCTCAAAAATGCAGGCAGAAGTCAAAATCAAAACAAGAGCTCAAGAATTAGTAGCACAGACAAAGAACGGGTACTCACACTGTGTCTCTCAGGAAAACTCAGCAAAGACTAAGAAAACCCAGGATCTTAAATAGGCTGGTACATCAACCCCAATTATCCAATCCTCCAATCACAGAAGGGTTTCCATTAACCAAAGAAAGGGGAGCGAGTAAACAAAACACACAAAGGCAGAATGGCGACATCTTGTGGGCAGGTAAATACATGGCAGGCACAAAAGTCTGTAGGACTTCACAGTACCCCCCCGCCTAAGATCGTCTCCTGACGATTCCAGGGCGGTCGGGGTGCAGACAATGAAAGTCCCTCACCAAAGCGCGGTCAAGTACGTCCCTGGACGGCACCCAGGACCGCTCCTCCGGACCGTACCCCTCCCAGTCTATGAGGTATTGAAGACCCCCCCTGACACGGCGGGAATCAAGGAGCCGGTTGACAGTGTAGGTGGTCTGGCCGTCGACGAGCCGGGGAGGAGGCGGCGGCCTGGGGGCAGGAAGCAGCGGCGAAGTGACCACCGGACGGAGACGGGAGACGTGGAAGGTCGGGTGGACCTTCATGGAGCGGGGAAGGAGGAGGGTGTAGGCCACAGGATTGACCCGGCGAACCACCTTGAAAGGGCTGATGAAGCGGGGTGCAAGCTTGCGATTCTCCACCCTCAGCGGAAGGTCTCGAGCGGAGAGCCAGACCCTTTGGCCAGGCCTGAAGGTGACCAACCTCCGTGCCGGTGGACTGCTGCTGGTATTGCTGGGAAGCTTTCAGTAGAGCCCGTCTGGCCATTCTCCAGGTGCGCCGGCATCGTCGCACAAACTGCTGGGCTGACGGCACCCCTGCATTCACCTCCTGCTCGGGAAACAAAGACGGTTGGTAGCCGAATTGGCATTCAAAAGGTGACATACCAATGGCAGAGCACTTCAAGGTGTTGTGAGCATATTCCGCCCAAGGAAGCTGGGAACACCAGGAGGATGGATTGGCAGATACTACACTCAGCCATCTCAGGGTTGCTTCCAGGTCCTGGTTCAACCTTTCGGTCTGCCCATTAGATTGGGGGTGGAAGCCAGAGGACAGGCTCACAGTAGCACCCAGGAGTTTGCAGAAGGCTCACCAGAAGCAGGAGGTAAACTGGGGTCCGCGATCAGAGACAACATCCTGGGGGAGACCAAAAACTCGAAAAACATGGTCACACACAAGTCTAGCAGTTTCACTGGCCGAAGGCAATTTTGGCAAGGGCAAGAAACGACATGCTTTAGAAAATCTATCAATTATGACCAAAATAGTGGTGTTACCTTCTGAGGCTGGTAGGCCAGTGATGAAGTCTAGAGAGATGTGTGAACAAGGTCTACGAGGAATGCACAGTGGGTGAAGACCCTGGGGTCTCTGACGTGGATCCTTTCCCTGGACACAGTTTGGACAGCTGGCCACATAGGTCTGTACGTCTTTTTTCATATTCGGCCACCAGAAGCGACGTTGAATGAACTCAAGTGTCCTAGAGGATCCAGGATGGGCGGTGAGACGGGAGGCATGGCCCCATTGAAGGACTTGTCCACGTGCAGCGAGAGGAACAAACAGGAGGCCTGCAGGGGGAGTGTGAGGGCCAGGATCGTTGTTTAAGGCATGCTGGACAACAGAGGTAATTTCCCAGCGGACAGGTGCAACAAGTTGGGATCTTGGAATGATTGTCTCCGGGGGGCTGTCTTGGTTGGCTGGCTGGAATAGGCGAGACAGTGCATCAGGTTTGATGTTCTTGGAACCTGGCCGGTAGGAGATTGTGAAACTGAAGCGGTTGAAAAAGAGGGCCCATCGTGCCTGCCGGGGGTTTAACCGTTTAGCCTGTTGGATATATTCCAAGTTCTTATGGTCGGTCCAGACAACAAAAGGGTGATGAGCCCCCTCGAGCCAGTGCCGCCACTCCTCCAAAGCCAGTTTAACAGCAAGGAGTTCCCGGTTGCCGATGTCATAATTCTCTTCAGATGAAGACAACTTCCTCGAGAAGAATGCACAAGGGTGCACTTTGCCATCAGGGGACCTCTGGGACAGGACCGCTCCAACTCCAACATTAGAGGCATCGACTTCAACAATGAAGGCTCAGTGGGATCTGGCTGACAGAGGATAGGGGGCTGAAGTGAAGCTGCTTGAGGTCTTCAAAAGCCTTGTTGGCTTCAGGGCACCATGAGAAGGGGAATTGTCTTTTAAAGTGGCTGCAGAGATGGGGGCAGCGATTGAACTGAAATTGCGATGAATCTCCTATAGAAATAGGCAAACCCCAGGAATCTCTGTGTCTCTTTGATGGAACTGGGTACTGACCAATCCCTGACAGCTTCCACCTTCTTAGGATCCATCATGATTCTGCCCTCGGAAATGATGTAGCCAAGGAAGGAGACCTTAGGGACATGGAACTCACACTTCTCGGCTTTAGCGAAAAGGTGATTGTTGAGGAGTTGATTGAGAACTGATTGGACATGTTGGATGTGCTCCGGAAGGCTCTTGGAAAAGATCAAAATGTCGTCTAAATAAACGAAGACAAATTTGTCCAGCATGTCACGAAGGACATCATTGATGAGAGCTTGGAATACAGCTGGGGCGTTTGTGAGACCAAACGGCATGACCTGATACTCGTAGTGGCCATTAGGGGTGTTGAAAGCAGTTTTCCATTCGTCTCCTTCACGGACACGGACAAGATGGTATGCATTACGGAGATCCAGTTTGGTGAATATTGTTGCATCCTGCAAAAGTTCGTAGGCTGAAGACATGAGGGGGAGAGGGTAACGATTTCGCACAGTGATCTTGTTGAGGCCCCTGTAGTCAATACATGGCCTCAGACCTCCATCCTTCTTGCCCACGAAGAAGAAACCTGCCCCAGCCGGTGAAGAAGAGGGTCGGATAAAGCCTGTGGACAGCGCCTCTTTGATGTACTCCTCCATGGCAATGCGTTCTGGCGCAGAGAGGGAAAAGATGCGCCCCCTTGGAGGACAGGTGCCTGGCAGCAGATCAATGGTGCAGTCATAAGACCTGTGAGGCGGTAGAGTCGCTGCTTTCTTTTTGCTGAATACCTCCTTCAGATGATGGTACTCTGGGGGTACTCTGGACAGTTCGGGCGGTGCTCGGGTTGACTCAGGAGCCGTCTGGGTTGACTCGGGAGGAGCTCCGGTTGACTCGGGAGAACGAACAGATGATGCACAGGAGCTTGAGACAAGGCAGGTGGTGTGGCACGTAGATCCCCATCCGCGGATAGTGCAGGAACTCCAATCGAGATGTGGGTCGTGGCGAGTAAGCCAGGGGAATCCCAGGACTACCGGAAACTCAGGAGACTGGATCAAGTGGAATGAAAGATTCTCCTCGTGGTCACCGATCTGCAGATGAATGGTAGAGGTGGTCAATTCAACAAGGCCTGCTCCTAAAGGCCGTCCATCCAGAGCGGTAACAGAAAGAGGAGGATCGAGCGCAGATGTCGGAATCTCCAGGTGTTGTGCGAGAGAGAGATCCATAAAGTTGCCAGCTGAGCCAGAGTCAATGAGTGCCTGTAGAGAATGTGTCTTGTGACCCCAGGATATGGTGAGAGGAGTTAAAAACCAAGAGGTTGAAAGCTCAGGAGAGGAGTTCACCCCCGTCACAGATCCCCTGGTGCTGGACGGGGCTTGGCTTTTCCCATTAATTCAGGGCAGGCATTCCGAAAGTGTCCCGGGTTTCCACAGTAAATGCAACAGCGTTCCCTCATACATAATGGGTCACGCTCAGTTTGGGACAGCCGAAAGTGCCACCCAGCTGCATGGGCTCTGGCCCACCATCAGAGGACTGTGGAACAGGGGTGTCATTGACTGGGACCGCATAGGAGGGGAATCTTCTTGAGGCCTTGGTACGCTCCTGGAGTCGGTGGTCCAGACGAATAACCCGGGCAATCAACACTTCAAGGTTCTCAGCCTCTTCCCATGAGGCTAGCTCGTCCTTAATACGGTCTGATAGTCCATGGTAAAATGTTGTGAGCAAGGCCTGCTCTCCCCAACCACTTTCAGCTGCTAGGGTGCGGAACTGGATGGCATAGTCAGTTGCTGACTGGCGACCCTGGCGAAGTTGCAGGAGCTTGTTGGCTGCTGTGCGACCGCTGACGTCAGGTGCGAAGACTTTCATCATCTCCTTGGAGAAAGCCGTGAAAGAGCTGCAAACAGGACTGTTGTTCTCATAGAGTGCGGTGGCCCAGGACAGCAGTTAACTACTTCACGAAAGGGCCCTTAAGGTTTAAGCTTAACTATTTAAGGTACTGTACGATATTTACCTGGGGGGGGAGGGCCGGTCGTCAGGGAGAGGAGGGCCTAAGATAATTTTTTAAGCCTTAGGGGAAGGCCCAGGAGAATGTTTTTTGCCTGGGGTGAGAGCCGAGGAAAATATTTTTTTCCTGACCATGATATTTTTTTTCCATGATCAATAATCCGTTATCGATATTTTAAAAGATTTGTAGGCCAAAACATGAGTCTCTTTGACAGAGTGGGCAAGTCCAAAAAGTCGCAACCATACCTGAATCTCCCACAACCCCCCTCGTAAGCTTGCAGGTTTTTAAACATGGCGTCTAGTGAAGCAACGAGGCGCAAACGTGGTGACTTTCTGCAAAGACGAAGCAATGCTAGATTACACATGAATGTAGTACGAGTTTTAATGGTCTATAAAAAACTGATTTATTTTGTCTAATATGATGTATGAGCGCCCTCTACTGGTGCTACTGCAGACATTACGAGCATTTTCTAGTAGCCTGTTCTATTTCTATATGTTTTACTTTGGCAACTATCCGAGCTGTGAAACAAATTCTGTTATCTGAATTAACTGCTTGGTGCCAAAAG
This sequence comes from Alosa alosa, assembly GCF_017589495.1. Lineage (NCBI taxonomy): Eukaryota > Metazoa > Chordata > Actinopteri > Clupeiformes > Clupeidae > Alosa > Alosa alosa. The sequence goes on from NC_063201.1 coordinate 10,175,391, forward strand.
GAGTGATAACTGCATGAGTTGATTGCACAAATCAAGAGGGTACACAACCGCTACGTAGTCTAGACTGTGTATGGCTGAGATGACTTGAATAGATTTGACTTGACTTGAGATGACTTGAATCGACTTGACTTGACTTAAAACCCATTCGAATCCTAGCAGTCTACACAAAACCATAGCTTTTTGGGAGAAGTTACTTTAATAGATATAAAAGGTTCTGTACTGATGGAACGAATTGACAGACGTAGAAGGATTATCTTGCGCTGTTGACCCGCTAGCTGATCTGGCGTGGCTGACCGGGGCACAGCCACAGTATGTGCAGGTAGCTTTCCCACCATCTTCAGCCTCAAATTCCTCACACTGTCCACAGGAGAGGCATGCACCCTGAAACACGCCGCGTTTGTCTCTCATGCTCTTGTCGACAGTGACTATCCTGTGTTGATGAGGGACGTTCTGAATTTTGCGGTAAGGTCAGAGGTTACGCTTGTTTCACTTTACTGGCGAATCGTAGCCCTTGATGAAGTCACATGAGCTGCAATAACGTTTGGGAACATAGTAAAGAAATTGGCAGCATCTTTGTGGATATTCGGTGATGAAAAATTAGCATTTATATCTTAATATAAGACTATGCTCATTTGTACTTAGCCTAGGCAGAACTTTTGCAAGATGAAGATCACACAAGTCACCAGGCATACCGATATGTGAGTTCAAGCAATCTTTATTATTTTTATGTAGCAAAAACTGGTAGAAAAAGGCCCACTCTGATATTATTCTTAACCAGACATAAAACGGCATGTTTTCCCCTTGTTGTTTTGTATGATTCCAAAGCATTTATATAGCCTACGAGAGACGTAGTATTGTAGAGATCAGCGCTGCGTGTGTAGCCGTGTGTGTGTATGTGTGCTTATGACATTTGCTGGCCGTTTTAACCTTGTAAACGTCATTTTTCGACCAGTTTTATTTGATTCACGTAGGGGGAGGGCCTAGGAAAAAAACTTTTAGCCGGGGAGGCCCCTGGAAAAAAAAATTTAACCAGGGGGGAGGGCCAGGCAGAACATTTTTAACCCGATCGTCTGGCGACCATTCAGTTCCAGAAAGCTCAAAAATGATCAGGCTATGTAAGTAACTATGGTAACATAGGCTCTGAACTTAACCTGGTAGGGGGTAGGTTTTGTTCAGGTTATGTTCAATTATGTTCAGTTATTTCAGTGCATGTTCAATCAGGCCGCTATTTTTACACTTGTCACACAATGGCATTTCATTTTGACGAAGGTCCGATTGACAAAGAAGCACAAAATCATGTAATATTCATCCGTGCAATTCACCGTGAGAGGGCGATAAGACCACAACATCACATGATAGCCTATCCATTCTTTTCCAAACTAGTTTTTCAAGAGCGCTAGAGTTTTTCTAACCTGACCCTAGCCAGATGAATTTCGTTCCGCTTAGCTCCGTCTAGCTTCACTCACATCCATCTGGGACCTCTTCTATTGAGAGTGATTTCTGCAACCGATTTTATGGTACAGCCAATCAGGACGCAGGGCGGGAGTTTCATAGATGTGACATACTGTAGCGTGAAGCGACTGTGAGACTGTTATTAGCGTCACGGGTTGGCTTCGATGTGAGTGGTTGAAGTAGCACGTCAATAGATGACGGACAAGTGGCTTATTCAATCATTTGCAAGCATTTTTTGATTAGGCCCAGCCTTCTGAAGCAACACTTCAATGGATCGGTTCCAGATGGATGAGTGGAGCTAGGCGGAGCGAAATTCATCTGGCTAAGGTCAGGTTAGAGTTTTTCAGCTGAATCCTAAATATAGGCTACTTGAAAAGCCTTCTCCATCCCTACATTACATATGGTGGATTAGAATATAATAAAATAAATCTTTAATGGAGGCTAGCTAGCCTACAAATTGGTGGACATTTGTGTTTGGCTCACCAGACAGATGGACAAACAACATCTCAGACACATTGAAGATATAATTAAAACAAGTACAGTGCAAAAAAGGGGAAACATAGCCCATAGAAAATTAATAAATAAGTTTAAATATAGCTGTACAGCTCAGCCGGGTATGCATGTTGTCACTAAGTTTGGTTAAGAATGCTGATGGCATTTGGGATAAAAGTTTTTTTTAATAGGCTACACACGCTCTCCGACTGGGAGTTTTTGTAGTGTTGGAGACGCAGAGCATATCGGCAAGCTGTCGGTCGGTGCGTAAAGTTTGCCTTTAGCGCTAAAGTTCCTCGCGCAAACTTCATTCGCTTTCCTGGACACAAACCCACGAGGATCATTAATGTGTAGTTTCACCAACTGGCAGGTCAGCATCACTTATTAAATTTTCCAAATGTGCACCGAAATGTGTCCAATAGGCTACCCATGCCTTTCGACATTCACCCTTTCACATTCACCAATTCGACATTCACAGCGCAAAAGTTTAACTTGGCCCACAGCTGCAGAACCCGCGTTAAAATAGAAAATTACATTTGGGATTCTCAAAGAATTCTATGGCCCACTCAATCTGTGACAAGGTAGGCTAGTTTAAGAAAGCATCATTCAAAGCAGTCAATACAATACGTGATGTCCAGTGAATTATTTAATTGTGCTTTTGACATTAAATAGGCTATCCTAAAAGTACGCATTTACACGGTCAGTTAGGCTATTCTCTGCCAAGCAAGGTCTCGGAAGCAGGCGCTTAAGTATTGCTCTTTTTTTTGTTATTACAGTTCTTTCCTCCTCGTAAGCCTCGACTACTCCGCCTCGGTGCTCTTCGTTTCACTCATGGTTTTGACTCTCAATAGATGATGCCTTTATAAGTTCGCCGTGAACGCGCACATCTCTAGGTTATCTAACACAGGGTTGATTGAACTAACTGGTAACCAGTGTTTTGGAACCGACAGCTCGGGTTTAGTCGCCACAGGTTCAGACAACCCAGAGGTTAAGTTTTATCTCAGTGTTTGTTAAACCTCCTTTCTGGAATACCCCTCTGGTGTCAATGTTGGCTTGTATAACTAGTGCTACAGTGTAGAGCTTGGCCTTCATTTTGTTGCACAGTTGTTAATCCTCATCAACCATTGTTTATTCAGGGAAGATTGATTGAGCATTAAGCTGTTTTACATCAATGCCCTGAGTTCTCAATCATACAACAACAACAACAACAACAGTCAATAAAAAACAACAACAACAACAACAAAAGGATTTGTGATACAAAAGTCAAATACTAAAAAAAGATAAGATAAAATTAGTCTAAATATCAGTGAAACCAAGAATTGTACAACATCCATATAGTCAATTATACCCTTAAATGAGTCTACTGACACAAGCTGGTCTAATTGAAAGATTTTGTTCCATTTATTGGGTGCACATTTGATCTGAGGAGCTTCTCAGGAAATATAAATCTGTGTGAGTGTGTATTATGAGAAATAAGGTAGAAAGGTAACTTGCCTAGTGTCTTATGGAGAGATGACCATCCCACATCCTGGTCAAGTTTACCATGATGAGTTCTAAAGCCATCCCAAGTAATACAACTCTGAGAACTGTGGAACTGCATCCAGGGATTTCAGTGTAGAACGGGCTGCATGCAGATACGCAATATTGCCAAAGTCTAGGATTGCCATTAGTTGATTGGACAATGGTCAATGTTTTTTTGTGAGCTCATGTTTTAAATGATGGTGATAAGGATAATGCTTGTGCTACACAATGCTTGTTGCTTGTGTAGTCTGATTATAGTGCTAAATGCGTGTATCTTTTAAATATGATGATCTTACTCATTTATAATGTAATGTATAATGTATAATGCAGGCCACAATTAGGGTCCTTATCCACAGAGCCACTGGAAAGGCAAGGCCTTATCAAGCCAACTTACAAATACTGATAACTTCTCTAAAGTGTATGCCCTTTAGCAAACATAGAGCAATACAACATGATAAAAAACTTCTTGCTGTGCACAGTGACATAACACAAGTCATGTTTTTTCTCCTTTCTCTCCCTCTCCTTTTCCTTCACCTCTCTCTCTCTCTCTCCCTCTTGCTCTCTCTCTCTCTCTTTCTCTCTCTCTCCATGGAAACACTTCCATCTCTCGGTCTCCCTATTTCCTTTGTCAGGAGATGCTGATATTGTTTCTGACATCTTGTGTGGTTAAGGTTCCGCACTCCCCCACACACACACACACTACAACAAACACACACACACACACACACACACACACACACTCCCTCCCCCTTCGCTGCCTCGGTAGTCCACCAGGGAGCTCTGGTCACAGGGAGTGCTGAAAATTTCATGGCCCTGCTCTACAAATGCACCGCATTGTCACCTCGGCATATTTTATCTCTGATCAAACATTAGTCGGCATCTGGTGTAAAACGTGTAACTGTCGCTTCAGTGGTGGAGACAGAGGCAGAGGGAGGGAGAAAGAAAGAGAGGAAGAATGAGAGAGTGAGGGATGAGGATGACAGCCTCCTCAACAGCTGGTGTTTCTATCTTTCTCGCCTCTCTCAAACAAAAAAATCCATCCTCTAACAGATTCTCTCTCCCTCCACTATTCTTCGTCTCTTTCTTCGTCTCATTTGCTTTTCTCCTCTCTGTCCCTCTCTCTCTCTCTCTCTCTCTCTCTCTCTCTCTCTTTCACATTCCATCAATGGAGTCTTCTCAGAAACAGTCCAGCCAACCAATATGGTCCGTTGAGAAAATTAGAAGAGATGCTAGAGGTTCCTCAGTCTCAGACCTATATGTTCCATGTTTCATATTAATCTTTTTTGAAGTGTGTGTGTGTGTGTGTGTGTGTGTTAGAGAGAGAGAGAGAGTGTGTGTGAGACTGTGTATGTCTTGAAACATTTTGATTCATTCTTCCCTTTTAGCAACCACACTAAATGATTAGTGACCTTAATAAATAAATGAGACCATGAAAAGCAGTGAAGACGTCTCTGAATGAATTGCTTTATGTGTCATCAAAGTATACAGCACTTGTTCATTCATAGGACAAAAAAACCTCTTACAAACAAAAAACAAGTGAAGAGACCTTCAAGGAATTATGCTGCCTTAAATCCTGTGCTTCCTTTGAACACCATATCCTACCTGACCCAATCGTTCTTACACATCCTCTCTTATGAAAACTCACACCTAAGCCTATTAATGACCCAAACAATGATTCTGACAGTTGCAGGATGATTTAAATCCCGGGTCCTCTCCTCCCTCCTCTCCTTTGATAAAGGCACGTGTGCGCAACTGAACCCAGGCGCCTCGTTGGCAATGATTGATTACCCAATATCTAATTAAAGCTGATCCAATCACTTATTATGCAGAGAGGAACAAACAAACTGAAGCCGCCTGTCAGTGTGGTGATTGATGACGGCTCCTATCCGTCTTTTGTTTGCTCTAATGTCTTGATGCTTGTTACAACCAGCAGAGCTGCCTTAGACAATGCTTCCTGTCAGCCGGAGGGAACTGCTCGCCAAAAGGACCCTGGATTTGGCTAACGGAAACGCCATCATCGCTCCGCAAGAGGGAGGAGAAGGTGGAGGTGGTGGGAGTGTGTAGTGTGTAGGGGAGATGGGGGGTGTCTGTGGCAAGGGCAAGGATTGGGGGACTGCGACAGGAAGAGATTTGTTGGGGTGTCAGTCCTATTAAAGTGAAAGTGGTGAGCCCGCCCCAGGGTCAGCCTGGTTCAACAGGACAGAGGACGGGGTGGAGGGGCAGCTGGGGGGGGTCAGGGCAGTTAAACAGCACATTCTAACCCCCTTCTCTTTCTCTCTGCCTCAAACAAGACGCACTGAGACGCAGAGACAGGACACTGTTTACACGCCAGGCTCCCAGTGGACAGTGAAGGCACCAATGAATGTGTAATAGCTCTGAGGCAGAATTGCTCTCTAATTTTATCAATGGAGATGACAAACTAAATGCAGACGGACAAAAAATGTCCATTCATGATGGATTACAAAGAGTTTTGCTCTAGTGATATTATCTTGTGAAGCAATGATATTACAGTCATGATGATGCTAACGTTGGACAGTCATTCCCTGTGACAAGAAATTGTTTATGGCTACAAGAGTTTGTTCAAGTATGAATCAGTGTTTCCCAAAGACACAGATTTGTGGCAATGTAACACTGACTATAGGGATTACATTGAAAGGCCACAATGTATACACAGACATAAATGTGAACAAATGAGAACAAAATAATGTTTTGACTAACTGAGAATATGTGATGTTTCAAATGATACACACTCTTCTTCTATGAGATCTCAAAAATGTTTTGGTAACTGCACAGTTAAGTAAACCTCCCTGCCGATGCCTTAACAGTCATGTACCTATGCACCTATGGGTTCTAGCTCCCTTGCTATTGCACCCGCCTCCCGGTCCAAAGTGCTTCAAGTTGTGGGTTCCAGTCTGGACAGGTGCAGGGCTGAAGTATGTGGTCTACACAATGCAGGTTACATATGGGTATGCATTTGTTTGTGTGTGAATCTGTTTTCTGCTTGAGAGTGATCTTTTAGGGTTGGGAAGATCAGGAAAGGTGGGACAAATGATTTGACATATCAAACAACGCAGGCAGTGACAGCAGACAGCATTAATCAAAATGTTCTCATTTCCTGAAGAATTAATCAATAAATAATGGATTCGGCAGCAGCAGCGCACCACCCTGCTGCTAAGGATTTGTCCTTGTCTGAGTACTAGATTGATATATTTATTATTTATCAGATTAATCATGGCAGGAGATGTAGGATCCAGGTTGGGGCTCATCTCTCCCGATTGGGGGCATCTCTCTCTCTCTCTCTCTCTGTGTGTGTGTGTGTGTGTGTGTGTGTGTGTGTGTGTGTGTGTGTGTGTGTGTGTGTGTGTGTGTGTGTGTGTGTGTGTGTGTGTGTGTGTGTGTGTGTGCGTGGGGAGTATCAGAAGGTGCATTTTATGTGTGTGTTTGAATGGATTTGTGAGTTTGTGTGTTTCTCTGTGTATGTGTGTGTGTGTGTGTGTGTGTGTGTGTGTGTGTGTGTGTATGTGTGTGTGTCTGCAACTGCACTGATGTGAGAGGAGGGGGGTCATGAGGAGAACACAAGAGGGCCTGAGAACAATTGGAAGAGGGCTGTGTAGCCTAAAGCCTTTTAAACAACAGAGGAGAACAGAGAGAGAGAGAGAGAGAGAGAGAGAGAGAGAGAGACTGTCATTGATGTGACAGTGCGGTCAGGTCAGAGATGCTAAGGTCAGGGCTGTTTATTTGCAGAGCAGTCTAAAGAGTGACATTCATTCTTCCTCCTTATAAACAATCTATCAGTGAGAGAATACAGCTGTGCCTTCCCTATACCTTGCGCTATCATGAAGTTAATTTATCACACTTTTAATCTTAATTGTATTTCTTTAGTTTCCATGACATTATTAATATTATAATGGAATGTTAATAAAATAACACATTTTATGATTTGTACATATAAACAACCTTAATTAAGTTGCTTTGTTTACTCTGTCTAATGTACTGGAACCTGCAATAAAATGTACTGGATATCAGTTGTGCACCCCAATGTTACATACAGAGTGATTTATCTGCTGATCTAGTCCTGTCCTCTGTTTAAGACAGTATCCTTCATTACTTCTTCATGGGGCATAGACGGGCATGGCTGGTCTCTAAAAGAGCACAGATGGGCATGACTATTCTTTAAAAGAGGGGACAGTGGCGTCATCTCTTCTCAATGCAGTGCCAGCTTCTCCCATAGCACGAGCAGCAGAGAAACGTTTAGTTTGGTTTGCGTCCTCGTGTTGGCAGCAGAAGAGGCAGGGAGATGCTTGCCAGCAGTTTAAAATTCATGAACAAGGCAAAGTAGTCCAATGTCTATCCTGGATGGCCAATACCTCATTTCCCATACCTGTCAAGTCTCAGGTTGTATGTGTCATGATGATCACACTGAATTTCATAGATCTCACTAAATCGCATGGATATCCACACTCAGCAGCACAGAATAATAATTCTAGTCTAATAGACCGCTGCACTGCTGTGAGCTGTACTGTAGTATGGTTTCCATAGAGTAGCTTACTGGTGTTTAGAATGGACCTCTCTCTCTCTCTTTCTGTTTCTCTCTCTCTCTCTCTGTTTCTCTCATCTGGGTCAGATCCGACCCGAACCCGGATGAGAATCAACTGCTGTCTGCGCTCACTCATGGGCCATTTGACAAGGCTGTGATGATTGAGTCAGCAGGCCTGTGAGCTATATTAGGAGGGCTCTTTGGCTGACAGAATCAGTGCTTATGCACTAGGACAAAACAGATGGGAGAGAGAGACAGAGAGAGACGGGGGGCGGGGCAAGGAGAGAGAAAGACACAGAGAATGCAACCTCGGAGATCAATATGCACAATGTCATCGAGAGAGAGAGAGAGCGAGAAAGAGATACAGACAGGAGCCCCATCCACTCAAGGCGTGGGCAGGATCAGTCGATATCAGTCGTCTCACACTGATGACCTCACACCTGCGCTCACCCTCTTCCGCACCATTACATGCTCGAATGGAAACAGTCCTCCGCCGATCCAGAGGTCTGTGTGTATGTGTGTGTGTGTGTGTGTGTCTGAATCTGTCAAAGGCGTGACGGCCTTAGCTCACCCTTGCCGAACTGAAATTAAAACTCCATTCATCACTCTCAAACAAGACCACTGACAGAGCTCCAACATCACACATTCACACACACATATAAATCCATCCACACACACACATGAAGAGCAACAAATAAGCAACAATGAACAATGAGACAATATGTTCTATGTGCCAATACAGTAATCTACAAATCATACACTGTTCATAACTTTGCATATCATTTCAGTGTAAATAATGGTGCTCAACCTGGGATTGTCCTTGTGTTTTGCAAGGCTTTACACATCTACTGATTGAGAGGTGCAGGATGTTGATAGAGGCTTCACGTTAAACTGCTATCCCTCACCAAACTACTTTGCATCCTGAATAGTAATGAGAGTGAATGATAATTACAGACATGCAGTACAATAATGGCATGTTATGGCAAATACTAAATGTATCAAATGCGAGAACAATAGCATACACACGTACAGTACACACACACATACACAAAGACAAATACACTCATGCATACACACATTGTACTAACCTGTCGGCGTTAAACTCAGTGGCACAATCAGAAACGGGTTCATGTTGGTGTGAAAAACCTATTTGTGTTCTAAAAACAAAACATTTCCCATCATGCAATGGGCTAAACTCCAAATCTGCCGTTCGCCTCAGCCATGCAAAACGAAACCTCATCAACTCTACCTGCCTCCTACCCTCCCCCCCCAACATGGTGTCAACAGCAGGAGTCAAACGCACATAGGCAGGTAGGCATCACCCCTTTCACTGAAAAAAAAAAAAAAAAAAAACAGATTTCACAAGATGATTTCGCCTTCAATTCTATAGGGACTGACCACTTTGACATAAAGTCATATTGTGTCGGAGGTTTTAGTCCCTAAATTTGTACATTAATTATTTAGCGCTGGTGCAGATTGTATAAATGTTGGAAATTAGGCGGGGTTGCTGTTTGCTCTGAGGCAGAAAGAGCACGAGCCGGAGCATGGAGCCCACCTAATGCGGCCATGCCTGTGTCCACCGGCCAGAATTATTTATGCATTAGAAAACAGTGTGCCGGGGCCAAAGAAGGCAGACACATTATTTTAAACCTTTCATAACACGCATCAATATTTCATGGGAAAATAAATAACGCATGTGGGGCTTGTTTGGAGGACAGCTGTAGCGGTGCGCTTGGCTGGTTTCGGGCGGGCTCCAGGGACGCCGAGTGTACCCCGCAGTAAAGCCCTCCATTTCTTTTTAATCATCCACTTAGTGCATTGTGGGTAGAGGAGCTGTCAAGGTGAGCCGACGGCTTCTTCTCCTGCGCCGTCGCTTTGTCTGCGAATCAAAAGGGGTAGAAATGAAAACCCAGTGTTACATTCTGGACCATTCTACTATTCTTCTTCACCTCCACCCCCCTCCTCTCTCTCTCTCTCCCTCTCTCTCTCTTCCAACCCCCCTCTCTTTTCTCCTCCTCGTTCTTTCCCCCCATTGGTGACCTGATGGCACAGTGTTAAACTGCATTGATTGCTACACTCCCCATGTTGCCCATCAAACCAGCTGTGGTGATTGCCGATCCAAATCCAAATGCTTTGTGAGGCCTATCTCAGCCTCTCTAGTCTTTGTCCACAGATATAAATTATTATTTGTCTGACAATATGAGATAAAATAAGTGAAGATGGTAAAACATGATCCTCTGACTAGATTCTATAATCTTGAATTCAAATTTGTGATTTTTGTTCTTCTGCAACACAGTGCCATCTGAGAGAGAATGTGTTTTCCCTTCAACCCTACTAACACAGAACGTTTAGGGAACATTAGCCTATGTTCTCTAAAGGTTCGTTTGAACCTTGTCATTGTTTTAACACTGCACAGTCATTATGTGAATACACTTAACACGAATGGAATGGAACCTGAATTGAAAGGAAATATGAAACGCCTTTCTGCAATTGTGGTTTGTATTTTAATTATCTAATTTAATCTGCCTGCTCATGAAACTCATGGGTACTAGCATATACTATGTACAATGAACTGACTGACTGATAGACAGGCAGACAGACAGACAGCATGGCCCACTGAGCATGGACAGAGCTGTACCAGGATGCCTAAAGCACCACTGGAGGCTTCTGAGTTTAAGGATGTCTGCAGGCAGAGGGCTGTAGGGCACAGCTCCCAAAGGGAAGGTGACAGGAACAGAGAGAGAGAGAGAAAGAGAGAAAGAGAGAGAGAGAGAGAGAGAGAGAGAGAAGAAACCTAGGATAATAAAGGACAGGTAGAGATGGCATCAAGTGAAACGTAGAGGAAAGAAAGGAAACCTGAAGAGGTGCAAAGCCGAGGAGGCAATTACACAAAACTGCACATTCACCCTCTTTTCTACAGTAATAATTCCGTGGCGGTGTTATTCACACGGTGAGCGGAGAGAGAGAGAGGAGGGCTTTTGAGCTCACTGATGTTGTTGCACTGCCTGCTGAAGCAGCACATGTCAGTGTGAAAGCAGTCTGTCACCTGATTGATTCCCTGCTTTTTATTTCGCCACAATGCCCCGATGTCGCTTCCTCGGCAAAAAAAGGGCCGATATCGGTGGGAGATAGCTTCTCCTTCAGTGTGCGAGGAGGCAGCAGCAAAAAAAAAAACTTGAATCGATTAAACCGCCCCGGCTGCAATGAGAATTTTTACACGAGGATCCCGCTGCCCTTTTAGTTTGTTCTTCACGTTTGGGGGAGAAATCGATTCCCGAGGCCTAGCGTGTGTGAGAAAGAAAGAGGTAAAGCTCATTGCGAGAAATCTCCTGGGGACGTGGAGTTCGGTGTAGGCCTGCACAGCTGTTAGTGGCGGGCCGGTGTAGCGCGCTAGCGTGCTACTGCAGGGGTTATGCTTGCAGACCAGGAGTGTCTCAGGAAGGTGAAGGCCAATGAGGGTCGAGAAATTTCGCCAGAGTGAATCTCCTTCCCTCGCTCAAGGATTTCACTCGCCTGACAGAGGAGAAAAGGTCAAGAAATCAGGCAGGAAATGTAGGCGAGAGAATACAAAGTGCTCTGCAGGAGGCAAATGCACTGCATCTCACATCAAACACATAAACACTCGCATGCACACACACACACACACACACACACACACACATGTACACACACGTCTATTTTATGCTCTAGTTTGTTCCGCTGTTACGGCAGACCCAGAGAGGTGTATTTACATGATCATCTGTGCAGAGCAGCACTGTAAGGATCAGATAAGACCAGAAGCACAGCAGCGGTGTTGCCAATGTTGATATGGTCTTTTTTGTATTGTTGTTAGACATTTAATTTCTGTTCTGTTTATTCTTTGTGGGGCAGCCGTGGCCCACTGGTTAGCACTCCGGACCTGTAACAAGAGGGTTGCCGGTTCGAGCCCCAACCAGTGGGAACGGCTGAAGTGCCCTTGAGCAAGGCACCTAACCCCTCACTGCCGGGATTAGTATGTGCTTCACCTCACTGTGTGCTGAGTGTGTTTCACTAATTCACGGATTGGGATAAATACAGAGACCAAATTTCCCTCACGGGATCAAAAGAGTATATATACTTATACTATACTTTTATATATGTAAAGCACTTTGTAACTTTGTTTACAAAAATGCTCTAAAATAAAGATTATTATTATTATTATGCAAAGCTAAGCTAACAATGGGACTGGGTGTCAGACTGGGTTTTTTGCATGCACAGAGAAGAGAGCATGTATCCTGTATCCTGTAGTGTTATGTATCCTCTGAGCTTGGGGTAAATTAACTAATTTCTCCAAAAGTTGCCATGTGCAATGGCGCTGTTACTTGTTATGACATTAGTCAAACAAGACTCAATGGCCTTATCAGTCAATGCTGTTTGAGGACCCACTCTATAAGAAAGGTAGCTGATAATGACTTCCCATTTGTTAAAGTCTGGTGTTCAAGGGTTATATTTATAACCTTACGATTTTTGTGTGTGTGTGTGTGTGTGCTGTTACACATGTGTGCGTGTTTCTTGTGTATCACTGAGTACCTACGCGCTCATGTGTGTGGCAGAGAAGGACCCAGAGCTGTCTCCCTTTGGGTGTTAAAACACGCTGACTCCCCAAAACTAAAAATCCTACACACTCGTCAGCACATCATCGCTTGTCAAAACACGACCAAGCTCCCTCTCCAAGGTGCAGAGATATTTCCTCGGCCTCAGCAGAGGACACAAACCCATCTGAAGAACATGCTTTTATCAGCACTGGATGCACGCTACAACGCCTTCATTACTCGAGAACGCAGAAGCTCCAGAACTTGTCAGGTATAAAATGAATTTTCCCTGCCATCAGAAATAAGATGAGGAAGGAATTTGAATGGGTCAGACACACATACATGTGTCATGTCATTGGCACTGTGAGGCAGAGATGGCATTAGCTGAAATAGAGCTTTTAAATGACCTGTACATCGTAAAACTACAGACTCGCTGCGATTTAGTACTCCTTCCAACAAAACATTGCCTGGTTGTTTGTATGTACACATTTAGCCTTTTGGAGCTGTTCCTTCTTCAGCCAATAAACATGTTGGTTTCAGAGTCATCTTCTCTAGCCATATCAACCCTTTTGACAATCTTTCTAATACTCTCCCTTCTGGCTAGTGGCTCAATAACATCTCCGAGCCTCTGGCTAGCCATGTAACACGTCCCGCTATTGCGGCTTTATCTGCATGTTCCTACAAGCCACTCTGAATAAAGAAGTCATTATCTGGCTGGACACAATGGAGCCGGGCATTCACATTGGAGATGTTCCATCCGTGATATATTGATCAATCTGTAGTGACTAATCACACACTAATGAAAAGAGACCCTTTGGAAGTTAATGCCTCATCCTCCACAGAGTGCAAATGAGCTGTTCAGGGACACAAAAGGTTCGTGGAAAGGCTGGAATGATAATTAGCAGTGATGGCAGCAGGGCTGGAGAGAGGAGAGGAGAGAAGAGAGGAGGAAAAAGATGAGAGGGGAGGAGAGGAGAGGAGAGAAGGTCCGCAGATATCACTGCAAACCCAGTGCTGATAGCGGACCGCTCTGGTCCAGAGCTGTTGTAGATCTGGTCCTGAACAAGGGGCCTGACTGTGGTTCTGGCTTTGATCTACTGCATGTTGAGGACATAAAGAGGAGCTGCATATCCAAAACGATATTCAGACTTTTTTCAATCAATCACAACAATCACCAATCAAAATAAAAAAATATTTTTTGTTGAACTTGTCTTTGTCTTGTCTTTGCATTTTCCCCCTGCAGCCGGGTTCACATTGTATGCGGCATGCGCTGAGATCGCCACGAGGTTGCTCTTGATTGGGGAAACCGGTGTAAAAATGGATTTTGATATCCTTAGCATGATAACGAGTTCAAACGTTCGTTGGGGAGCAAAAAAACTAATCTGATGCATTCTAACCTGTTTTTAGCTGATGCTTCTAAAATGCTAACACTAACACTTTTTAATAAACTATCTGTACAAAGTTGTCAATGCTTCATTTTATATGTTAGGACCCTCATTATACTAGGGAAGAACTGGTACAATTGTAACACCGGTACAAATGTAACAGTGTTTTATTCTCAAGATATGGTGTAGACACATATCATGTAATTATGTATAATCTTACAGCCATCCAAATATGAATGGTCTACTATAAATACGACCAGAGATATTAAGCAAAAAGGTGCAAAATTCAAGCATCGCGATTTTTTATTTATTTTTTAACCGCAACTGTTTGTTTAAGTTTGCTTCGTGAAATTTGAGCGTGTGGACTTCAATCATATGTCATTCATATCTTCAGTCCCTCTGTTTCAAGTTAACATGAGGGCCATTTGATTTATATAGTCACAGCAAATGCAATTAAATGAAAATAAAAACATGACCTGTGCGGGTCAGTTGTAACACTTGTCTCTATGGCAAAATGAACTGATTTTATCACAAGCCGTGAACATTCTCATTAAAGGAAGTTATGGATTATGATTTTTGTGCCGCGATCACCCAATTAAAGTTAACACAGCAACTTGAAATATCACTGTTGGACCAAATGCTTCAGACATGTAAGAAATAAGCAGTTCAATCAACTATATTTACTGGTTTTATCAAGTGGATATGGTCAAAATAAGCATATTTAAAGGTTATTGTGAGCTAGCATAACACCGTAACATACAGTATGGTCTGCAATGGCTAATCAATAATGCAATAAATTAGCTGTAACAGTCATACATTTGGACTTTTTTTGTTGATTTTATATGACAACAGATGCTCTTTGTTTAACCCAGCAGTGTTTTGTGTTAAAATATGTTATAGGATTCACGATTTTAGCACTATTAGATTCATTACGCTATACTGTTACAACTGTACCACACTTTTTTATGGCTGCGTCAAGGTTGTAACAAAGGTACATGTCGCTGTTAAGTTAAATTATTGACAAACTATAACATATTTTTTAAGTTCTGTTTCAACTTTCATGGAGTAGACATGTACGACTCTGTTCTGGTCAAATTTCACATCTCTCAAGTCTATCGTCTTTGTGTAAATCAGGTTTGAATTGGAAAAATAAAAAAGTGTTACAATTCTGCCGGTTCTCCCCTACCAAAGAAGTGTAATACTTTGGTAGTATAATAAGCCTTGTAAGTGGTTTAAAATTATCAATATTTTTACCATGAGAGATTAGCCTGGCTAACGTCAGACCTCATCTCATTGAGAAGGGGTCTGGGAACTAGACATTAATTTTCTCGTATTTGAAACGTGGTTTATGAATGCCCAGAGCCGTTTATTGGGCGCTACGAATGTCTATCAAATACGTCTGTACATAGCTCATAACGGCTTCGGCGTGTCATCATCGTCTTGCTGCCCTCCCTCCGTTCTGTGATTGATTCCTTCGTTGAGGTGAAAACAAAGTCCATAGAATCCAGGCTGCCTAGCAGCGTAAATAAAATCGCGCGTGTAAGGCAGCATGGGAAAACCCGGGCTAATGAGAGATGCCCACGACCGAACGTTCAAACTCGTTCATGCTAAGCATATCTAAAATCCATTTTATACCAGATTTCCCTTTTTACGAATTTTGTTGTGGTTACCTCCGGGCTCAGCACAAAATACCTTTTACAGGTTCAACTTTGAATGTGAACCCCCCTTCAGGCATCCGTATGAAGAAGAGAGGCTCTGAAATCAACTACAGTATGGTCTGCAATGGCTAATCAATAATGCAATAAATTAGCTTCCGTATCCGTAGGCATCCGTATGAAGAAGAGAGGCTCTGAAATCCACTGGTACTTGGTACAGCTGAGAGCTGCAGTGAGCTGTGGTCCAGGCGATGGTCGGCCAGCAAACTTGATTAACCCCTGATCGGGGTGATCCTCTCACATGGGGGACCAGCCTGCCCGGCAGGCAGTGCCCAAACTTATGTCCCCTCCCCGGCATGCTGCGGAATATTCCAGCTCTTATCAAAGACTTTATTTTACTTATTTTTCATACCTTTACAAGGCGGCAGAAAATCAGGGCATGGAGCCCCAGCCAATGCAGGCACGCACACAGGGGAAACACCATTATACTTCTCATTTGTTTTGTTCTATCAGCTGAACAAAAAGCCCAGGGCATATATATTACTGACAATGCGCTCAGATAAAAGGGTGCATTAGCCCATATGTTACTGCGGTGTCAAGCACACACTGCTAGCCTTTAGCGCGGGTTTTAATCTCCAGCCGATTATGAATAATGCTAAGTGTGGAGCACGCTGACACCTCGCCATTCCAATTTATGGGCTGTGAACTCTGAGCACGAGGCTCAATTTATAACTTTCAATATGCAAGGCTCTGGCAATGCATTAAAGAGATATCACCAATAGCCTCATATGCATGGCAGGGCTGGGGAGGGGACTGTGGTGTGAGAGAGAGATGGGGGGGAGTTGAAGAGAGAGAGAAAGAGAAAGATTGGAAAAATGGAAGAGGTAAGGTAAGAGAGTGATAGACAGGGACTGAAGAAAGCAACAGAGCAAAAAACTTGTGGTGTAGGAAGAAAGAAAGCAATTTTTTTTTAAAAAAGAATAAAGGAAAGAAGCACAGGGAGGGTGTCCAGAGTACCTTACAGCTTCTGGGAAACCATGTATTTTAATCCCCTCATCTCAAACGCTGGAGAGAGAGAGGGAACAAGGGTGAGGGAAGTCTATGAAGTCTGTGACAAGGCAAATGAGAGAGAGACTGAAAAAGAGAATGAAGGAGAGGACAAGAGAGGAAGGGAAATCGCAGAAGAAGAAAAACAGATGAAAAAAAAATCAGCACACTCTGTCCTCCTCTTTTTTTGAGAGCGCAGAAGAAATCCTGACGATGACTTCCTGACAGCCCCTGATCACAGCCGTGTCATCATCATGTCCCTACAAAGGCAGAGCAACACATAAAGGGCCCCCTGTGGGTGCCCGGCAACTCCGTTGCCATGCCAGAGGCTGGCCCACGCGACGATGGGCGGGGGTTGGGGGTGGGGGGGGGGGGGCTGTCTCTCCAGAAGAGCCAGGACCAGAGCCCCAAACAGGATTAAAATCTTGAGAATTAGCTCACGTTTCAGAGTGCGATTCACCACTGATCTGCCTATGGGGTTTGCACCCCAACACACACACACACAACACACACTCACACACGCCACCAGCACCAGCACCACGGCCATTTCTGCAGGTTCTCCCAGTCCAAGCCCCTCCTCCTCTCTGGCAAACACACTCTCGCTCCCAGTGTGTAAGGTCACTCAGGGTCAGCTCAGTCGAACCGTACCAGGGAATGGCAACATCTATCTGGGCTTTGGCCAGGACTACAATCCTCCTGGCAAAGACAAATGGAAGGAGAGTCTGAAGGTGATGAGGTTTGGGCACAAAAAAAGTGAAATAAATTAAAAGGAGGAAGATAGAGCTGAATAGATTTGTTAAGACTGATTTATGCAAAGCAAGGAATCTAGTCGAGTGAGAGAAAGAGGGACTGAGGGAGAAATGGGGAAATAGAGGGAGAGAGGGGAAGAGAGAGAGAAAGTGAAAGACATAGAGAGAGAGTGAGAGTGAAAGTATGCAAGTGTGTAGTCAAAGAGAGAGAGAGAGAGGGGGCAAGACCATTCCTTCGCCAGCACAGCTTTCTGTCTAAGCTCCTGTGCACATTTTCAGGGCTTCTTTTTAGAGGTGCCCACTGAAAGCCAACAAGAACCCCCATCCCACTTCTCCCTCCCAAACTCACAACAGCCTCCCGTTCTGCCATGCACAGATAATCAGGTTTATGTAAAGTATGTATGCTCTTTTGACAGTCCACGGTAACTCATTAATTCAATCACACCCAACGCCATTGTTCCGCGCCTGTTTGAAATGCATGCTGGGATGGGTGCTTTCTTAATCCTGCCAATCACCGGTAACATTTTTCTTGCTGTTGCCATGGCGGAGGCCAGAGTTCATGAAAACACAGAATATGAGCCAACAAAACAAGAATAAAGACTTATTTCAGGCTCTCCCTCTTTTCTATTCTTGTTTTTTTTGTCAGAGAGGGGGACATCCACCGTAGTGCACAAAAAAAAAAAGAAAAGGAGTAAATGTAGACAAGCTGGAGCACTGTGCTAGTCGCAGGAGCAGGGGGGGGCTGGTAGCGTTTGAAAACTAAACAGCCCCTATAAAACTTGACCCGTGAGTCTCTGGGAAAACCGCTGCTGAATTGGTGTTCACAGGGACAATGTCCTTTCTCTGCTGCCTCCTCCAGACACACAATGGCCCATACATCTCAACACAAGCTAGCAGGGCTCTGTTCAACAGCACTAGTCCGATCAGCTTCCCTGGCATGCTGATACAGAAGAGAAAGAGGGATGAAGAAAAGGATGTGAGAAAGAGAGAAAGAAAGAAAGAAAGAAAGAAAGGAAATGAGAGGGAAAGAATGTGGAAAGATAAAATTCATTAATGCTAAATGACAGTTGCATAATTACCTTTAGCCACTGACTATTTATTAAGCTTAATAGACTAAGTCAAAGTTTGAAAACTTAATCAATGATTTTTTTTTTTTCTAGTTGTGAGATATTGTTATAAAGAGTAACTGTATGTATGTGAGGGTTGTAATAACTGTGTAAAATAAATGATAAGACAGCATAGCTTTAGATGTTGAGGCGTGCTAAACTGATGTTTAATTGATGTAGTCTAAATTATTTTATTTTTTTCATAAAATTTGAGAAATTCTTGTGAATCGGCCTGTGCGCCGAGTCCATACCAAGTTCAATCACAGTAGACACTAAGGTTATGCACACTTTGTAGGGTTTGTGTGACCTTATCTGGCTTTGATATGGCCCCAATTTGGCCCTGATACAGCCCTGCTGTGGCTCTGATAGAGCCCTTATGTGAACCTGACGTAGCACATGTCTGTACTAGTCTTCCTTTATTCAGGACCTGCACACTTGCATACCTACTGTAAGGATTGTTTTCATCTACTGCATGTTGTTATTTTGTGCATTTAGGCATAGTGTTCCAATATTGCCATGCAATATTGTTTGTCTGGATTTTAGAACACCATAGTTATCCAAATGAAAATATCAAGATGTTGCAGTGCCAAAATACATTGAATTGCAGTCAAGATTGGTGAGAAACAATACTGTCTTCCCCACAGTTCCATTCAGTTAAATTAGACAAAAGGCACAGAGGATACCCCAACATTCCGTGTGTGTGTGTGTGTGTGTGTGTGTGTGTGTGTGTGTGTGTGTGTGTGTTTGTGTGTGTGTGTGTGTGTGTGTGTGTGTGTGTGTGTGTGTGTTTGCTTGTGTGTGTGTGTGTGTGTGTGTGTGTGTGTGTGTGTGTGTGTGTGTGCTTACTCTATTGAGGGCCCCCCAGCCCACCTTGTTCTGATTAGTATTACTGGGAGCACAATATGAACATCAACACCACAGTGTGGACACACAGCGGATTGCTATGATTCATCATTCCATCATTCATGCTTCTGGGAAACAGCCAGGAAAACAAGAGAATAACAATAAAAATGATAATACAAAAAACACAGGCAAAGAAAAGGCACTCTCTCTGTGTGTGTGTGTGTGTGTGTGTGTGTTTACGGCCTAATCTGGAATAAGACGGTTAGAGACATAGAGGAGGAGATTAAGCCATTGATGCTGCACTGCTTGTGCTCACGCACCAGCGCTTCCATTCAGCGCCTTTAAACGCTGTTTGTTTATTAGCGACTTACGCCTAGCGTTAGCCTCGGGCTTATCGCTGCTCACACACAGGGACACACAAAAGCCCACTACGCCTCGCGGACCCCGATGCGGGACCACAGCAACCCACCCCCCATCCAACACATACATACACACACATAAACACACCGCTGGGGCTCTGACCTTTGTTAAGTGTGGACGACGGGAGATTGGGTATTACCGGTCACTGACACCAACTCCTCTATGCAAACACACTTCCCTCCTCACCCCTCTCTTCTTCCCTCTCTTCTCCTCTCTCTTTCCCCTCACAAAGCACTATTGGTGCGGAGGCGCAAGGGCCAAAGCTAATCTCCTCTGTTTACCATATATGCATACACTATCGCTCGCGCACTCCTGCTGAAGGAATGCATATGCTCGTTATCTGATTGTCAGTCACAGCTATGTCTTTTCCCCTCTCTATCTCTCTCTCTCTCTCTCTCTCTCTCCTTTTCTCTTTATCCATCTTGCTCTTCATCTCCCTCTTTCACCCAGCATCCTTTGCCACTTTACTCCCAGAGCATGGGCCTTAAAAGAAAGGTACTTAACATAAATATACATAATACATATCTGCCCATGTGCATAAAGCCTGCCTACTTCTCTGCTGTCAGTCTTGCTCATATCTACTGTATGTGTCCACAGTAAAATTCCAAGCAGTGGCTTTGATAGAGGTCTCATTCTCCACTTCTGAACCTGCCTTCTGAAACCCTCACAGGTAGGAACTGTGGTATGGGATGCATTTGTTCTTGAGCCGTCTGTGTTTTCATTTCGTTTAGTTTCATTTAGTTTACTTTGCCCTTTGATCTTGCAAGCACGAGCCCGGCGTGTATCAAAGGAAATAAATAAAGGGATGAAGCCATCAGTGCTAGCGGTTGTCTAATGAAAGACACTATCTGCACCTGACATTAAAATGTACCATTAGCCATACGGCCACAGCCAGCTGACAGAGGGCATTTAGCAGCAGAGATTAAGAGATGGGAAGACATGCTGCTGCTGGAAGAGTCCAAATATTGTAATATTGTCACTGTGTGCGTGCGTGCGTGTGTCTGTGTGTGTGTGTGCGTGTAAGTGTGTGTAGAAGTTCAGTATAGCTTACATAGCATAGCGGGTTGGTGTGAATTTATGTGTGTGTAGGAGTGTGTTACAGTGCATACCCTGTGTGAGTGTGAGTGTGTGTGTGTGCGTGTGCGTGTGCGTGTGCGTGTGTGTGTGTGTGTGTGTGTGTGTGCGCGCGCGCTAAATTATGTTAAGTAACGCCAGAGCAGATAAACTGCCTCATTAGTCCTGTTGCTCCCATTGTGCCCTCTGTGCTCTCTCTCTCTCCCTCTCTCTCCCTCTCTCGCCTTTAATTAAATTAGCCCAGGTCTTCCTTAGGTCTGTCTTATCGGAGGGCAGGCAGGGGGGGATAGGGAGGGCCGCTGGGCTCTCGGTGTCCAGTATGGCATCACCTCCTGAGTCTCCCGCTGACCTGTGATCAGCTGCACAGCACCAGCAACAGAGAGGCCATTAGGAGAGACAGAGGGAGAGAGCAAGATGGAGAGAGAGAGATGCAGTGAGAGAGAGAGAGAGATGGAGGGAGAGAGTGAGATGCAGTGAGAGAGAGAGAGAGAGATGGAGTGAGAGTGTGAGATGGAGGGAGAAAGCTAGAGTGAATGGAGGTACTAAGGGATGCTTAGAGATATGTGTGTGTATGTGTGTGTGTGTGTGAGAGAGAGAGAAAGAGAGAGAGGAAAAACAAAAGAGGTGAAGTTGATAGTGAGACACAGAGATAAAGAGGTTCAGGTGTCAGGTTCTTACATCGTGTCATTAATGTCCGACTGACTGATCAATTGATCATTTCCCCTCTTCAGGAAAAATATACTTTCAAGTATACAGTAGTTCTTCAATTCATTTTTCAGAACCTTTAATGTTGGAGCAATTTCATTTTAATTCCAATATAACGCAACATACATTTTTTAATGAAATGTGTGAGAGTGTCTCTGAAATGTGTGTCTTTTATTATTATGATGTTCTGCTTGTGCTTGCCTTACCTTTGCACTGAACATAAATATGCTATACCTGCACATTGTGGGCAAATATTCTTCAAAGTACTTGTATATCAGTACCTGGTCTTACACTTGTGAATTGTACTTATTTGATATTCAGCGGAAGACTTGAGATTTATTCCAGCACTTGAGTGTTCAGTATATAAAATGTCTCTATTTGAATAATGTCGGTGCATGAATGTGCAGTATATAAAATGTCTTCATTTGAATACTGTCGATGTGTGAGTGCACGTGTGGGAGAAGGAAGGTGATGAGTGTATATGACAGGATAGTGTATTTCAAAAGCCACTGTTCTGGAAACAACCTTTAGCATGTCAAAGGCAAGTCTGGAAAGTAATTGTATTTGCATTATGAAATATACCTCCAATTCTGACTGTGTCGCACTACATAAAAACACACAGGAAACTCCACCAAACTTGTCCATTTTTTACACATACAGGTTATTATCACAACGCCGCTGATATGAATATCAAATTCCGATTGCTTCCCCTTGATCCGGTTGCATGCGAGCCGAGGCCTTGTTTTCTTATTTTCATGTAAATGGCCGTGTATCGTGGGAGACAGGCGTCATCAATCTTCCAGAGCAGCAGGTAGGGGGGCTGGGATTATTGGTGTTTAGCGACGGTGGCCCGCTGAAGGGCGGAAATTGAAAGTGATATTTAATTGACACTGCCATTTTCCCCCCGCCGCCACGGCAACGCTGCCAGCGCCCGCCTGCCTGCCCACGCCTCCCACCACCCGCTAGCCAACGCCGACGCCGATGCTGCCGCAGGTAGCGCAGGTGCCAGCGACGCACACGCCTTGTCCCTTTCTCCCCCCCTCACTCTGAGGGGTGACCTGTCAATCCAAACGTCAGGATGAGGGGGAGGGATGGAAAGAGAGATGGAGAGCTAGAGAGATAAGAGAGAAAAAGAGTGAAAAGGCAGACACTGAGACAGAGATGCAAAGAGTGAAACAGAAAGAGAGAGTGAAAAGAACGTTGATCTGCCCATGACTGAACGACCACTCTTTGAAATGGCTCCTAAAGTCGTCATGTGAAGTTCTGAAATGACCACTCTTTGAAATGGCTCCTAAAGTCATGTGAAGTTCTGAAATGTCATGGTGGTATTTTGTCTTTGTTGATTTCTACATACTACCTACAACATACAACATACTTAACATTTCTACCAACTCCCTTGTTCCTTACTGTAACAATTCAGTAATCTAGTACTGAAATTATTATTATTATTATTATCATAACTAGTAGTAGTAGTAGTAGTAGTAGTAGTAGTAGTAGTAGTAGTAGTAAGTGCAAGAGTGTGAGAGCGACCCTGAACATAATACTCATATTTGCTTGGATACACACACATAAGGATATGTTGAAACTGTACACCACCTATAGGGCGCAAAGATTTGATTAATTACTTTCGGCCTAATTACCTTTATGACAATGAATCATCCTCATTCAATTAGGAGTCATATGCTGGCTGTTAGGAAATAAAATAATAAAACACTGTGGACTATGGAAGGCTTTGGAATTAGAAATGACATGAGCACTACCTCTAATTAGAACAGACTAATGAGGCTAGAATATAGTTACTGTTCGGGGACCTCTATGGATGGTGTGTGTGAGTGTGTGTGTGTGTGTGTGTGTGTGTGTGTGTGTGTGTGTGTGTGTGTGTGTGTGTGTGTGTGTGTCTGTGTGTTAGGGAATAGGGGGTAATGACCAAAGCACAGCCTTCAGCTTTGGGTGTGTACTCAGCAAGGGTCACCCCCTCAACATAGCTAACCCCTCAACATAGCTAAGCACACCCTCGCACACACCCCTGAATGAATGGTTTGACAAGACGTCTTTGGCCCCCCGCTGGAAGACGGTGATCTGAGGAGCTTTGCTGGACAGGCTGGAGTAATGGCTGTCAGAGCGAGGCCAAACGGCCATCATTTATATCCCACCAACAATTTACACCCGCGAGTCCCTGTCGGGCCCTGCCAGCACCGGACATCCCAGCTCCCCACCACCATCCTGTCCAACCTGTTATCCTTCCCTCTGGACATACACCACTCATGGGCCCACAGCCCTGCGACGTCTCCAGTCTCTCCATCCAGTACACACACACACACACACATAGACAAACGCACACATACACACAACACACACACACATAGACAAACACACACATACACACACACACACACACAAACATATAGACAGACGAACACACACATACACACATACAAACATATAGACAGACAGACAGACACACACACACACACACACTCCACTTAAAAGAGCATTAATCAACGCCCAGTATATAAATCAGTGCGGCCAACTGCACTGCGGCTGCAAGCGATTATGAGGTCAGAGAGCCAACAGAAGTACTTAACCAATTCCCAGCCCTGGAGCATAACAGTCTCTCTCTCTCTCTCTCTCTCTCTCTCTCTCTCTCTCTCTCCCTCTCTCTCCCTCCAGCTCCCCTCATGCGATTCATCATCATTCTCCCACTGTGTCCCAGTGTGGCTGCCTGAGTGGGAGGATGACTGAGCATTTAACAATATCAGCTGAAGAGGAGCAGAAAGAGAGAGAGGCGGAAGAAGCAGGAGCTGAACGGAGAGGAGAGGAGAAAAAAAGGATAAAGAGCCGGAGAACAGAGGAGAGGAGAAGGGAGGAGAAAAAAGGAGAAGAGAGGAGAGGGGAGAAGAAAAGAGGATAAAGAGCAGGAGAACAGAGGAGAGGAGAAAAGAGGAGAAAGGGCAGGAGAAGAGAGGAGAGGGGAGAAGAAAAGAGGATAAAGAGCAGGAGAACAGAGGAGAGGAGAAGGGAGGAGAAAAAAGGAGAAGAGAGGAGAGGGGAGAAGAAAAGAGGATAAAGAGCAGGAGAACAGAGGAGAGGAGAAAAGAGGAGAAAAAAGGAGAAGAGAGGAGAGGGGAGAAGAAAAGAGGATAAAGAGCAGGAGAACAGAGGAGAGGAGAAAAGAGGAGAAAGGGCAGGAGAAGAGAGGAGAGGGGATGAGAAAAGAGGAGAAAGGGCAGGAGAAGGGGGGGTGGGGGTGGGGTGGGGTGGGGTGGGGTGGGGTGGGTGTCCCCGAGCTCATTCATCAGCCAGCCAGGCACTGCCCTAAATTATTTGTGACTAAACCAAGATGGATGTCTTTACGATGGGCCGGCCGCTTTCTCCAGCCCAGGCCCCCGAGCACGGCATGGGACAGCAGGCCTCAGGGCAGTGCGGGCCACCTGAGAGCAGAGCGCTCTGAGATTGGAGATGATGAGGGCAGAAAGGGTCTATCTGCAGGGGTGGCCTCCCATGGGGGGGTCCAATGCCATCCACCCAAACTCACACCACCTCATCCGCTCCAGACATCCCCAGTGTAGGTCCAAATGTGGTGTTTTTTTGAGCGTACAACAGCCTGATCCAAATAGACTCATCGGATCACAAGTGAATTAATTTAAGTTGATCAGAAGCTTTGTCTCAATTAGCTTGCTATCATTTCCCAGATTTATGTCAATTTGTAGTTATGTGTTGATATTTGATACACAAACCCACATCCACCCACACACACACACGGTGAGGAAGGACATGATGTGATGGCCAACGTTGAAGCTCTCCATATGAGACAAAGCGTGCAGCTGCCCGACAGTGGCAGTGACAGCTCATTGGCTGGCCTGACAGAAGAAGAGAGCGGAGGGGGAAAACAGAGCAGACAGTTTCCATTACTCTCTCTCGCGCGCGCGCGCGCAGCGCAGGAAGTGTCCCCCCGAGGACGGCCAAATTGAGATTTAAGATGTGTAAATGATGTGTAATCATTTCCTGTCACTGCCCCCCTGCTTAAGGAAATGAAAAGTGTAAAGAAAATAGCTCATAACTGCAGAAAAATACATGAAATCAAACACAACTACAGCTGGTTTTTTTCTCTCTTTCTTTTTCCAGTTTCTTCTTTGGGGCTTTGCAGAGATGAGCATATCTTGAGAGCCAATAGGGAGGCAAAATAAAATAAGCAGCGGGATTGATAAAGATTGAAATTCGAAGCCCACTTACTGCTGTTATTTCTCCGTAAATCCTTTGAGAAATGGGACAGGCAGGGGGCCTGTGGTCCTTGCAGCAGTAAGCAGGACTCGGGGGTTTAGGCGGCGGGAGTTGGCCCTTGTTGGGAAATAACCTCCTTAATCCTCCGAAGGCCTGACAGGCCAGTGTGCGTGCGTGTGTGTGTGTGTGTGTATGTGTGTGTGTGTGTGTGTGTGTGTGTGTGTGTGTGTGTGTGTGTGTGTGCGTGTGTGTGTGTGTGTTTATATACGTGTTCGTCCCTTCATAAGAGTGTGAGGGGCTAATCTCCTGCTCACTCGCTGCCGAAATGCAGCCGCATTTAATTTGATTTGCCTCCTAATGCCCGCTGAAGAGGATGCTCAGCAAGTTGTTGGGTTGTGCCTTACCGGGCTTAGGAGAGGGTAAACATGCCACTTTAAGCAACATACATATGACTCCGAGGTCCTAAGACGGTGCGAGGTGCCGTGTAGTGCACACAGTCACACGCACACACACACACACACACACACACACACACACACACACTTTTTCACTCTTGCTTTCACTTTGTCTGACTCTCTTTTTCCGTCTTTTTTACTCCTGACTGGACAATTCCTCTCATATAACCATCTCGTAGAAACTCATTCCCTAATAGCCTTATTGTACCCCCTGCTACTGATAAATTCCTGAATTAGCAGCTTCATTATGTGATTCCTGGCTCCACAGAAAACCAGTAAATGGCAGCGCATTGAGCATGCATGAACCAGCTCTGGTAAAAATCCTGCTAGAGGCCTAGTTGATTTGAGATGACCCTGTTGGGCTGTGTTGCTGCAGATCTGTACAGCATTTAGTGACTTGTCATCAGTCATTTCTTTATACTAATCTCTGAGAATATTTTTACCAATAAAATATGGTCAGGACAGTGCTGCAATGTGTGCCTGTTAATTGTACATTCTGACCGGTAAGTGTAAAGCAAACAAAGTTTAATAAAAGGTTTTCATAAAGTGCATTAAGTGCAATATGTATCTATTTACTCCAGTTGCTATTTCTTAGAGGTAGAACTGTGTTTGACTTGAAACATCTGCTCAGACTATTTGAAGGTTGCAAACCATAGTCTGAGCAGATGGTTTGCAATCAAGATTCCAAAAACGTATGTTAACAATGTATAACATCAAAACAATGTTTTTGCTTTTCTGTGTTTTTCACATCTCGATAGTGGCAGTAAATGAGGTTTCCTACAGCTTTCCTACACATGTAAAATTACGGAGTTACGTACAACTCTTAAGAGCCCTGACACAGCCTATGTGTCCTCTACAGCATCACCTGTACAGCCTGTGTGTCCTCATCACCTGTACAGCCTATGTGTCCTCTACAGCATCACCTGTACAGCCTATGTGTCCTCTCTAAAGCATCACCTATACAGTCTCTGTGTCCTTATCACCTGTACAGCCTGTGTGTCCTCATCACCTGTACAGCCTGTGTGTCCTCATCACCTTGTGTCCTCTACAGCATCACCTGTACAGCCTATGTGTCCTCTCTAAAGCATCACCTGTACAGTCTGTGTGTTCTCATCACCTGTACAGCCTATGTGTCCTCTACAGCATCACCGTACAGTGGGGCTGTTTCTCTGCTCCTCCACCACTGTCGTGAGTTCCTAGGGAGACGCCAGCCTTGTTTCCATGGGCAGTAAACAAAAGGCCGTATCTCTGACATCCCTAATTTATGAAATATGAAGCCGCCGCCACCCCACTATTAATACTTCATCACAGGCTCCAATAGAGCAAAGCACTATCCGCACTGACTGATTATGTTATCATTTTTAGTGTACTACTTTGCATGAATATACCCTAATTTAAAGAAAGACACAGGGAGAGAGAGAGGGGGAGGGAGAGAGAGAGGGAGGAGAAAATGAAGTGAAGGATGTTTCTCTAAGAAGAGTGGTGAGACAATGTGAATGTGTGTTATCCCACCTCTGGTTTCTTCATTGCTTCTAAAAAGGTAATTATGAGGTACTTTAAGAAAACCTGGATGTACATGAAGATTAATTAATCCCTAAGAATGACTCTCCAGGGTGCGGAGGGGTTTAATCACATGGCTGATGTTTCTGGGAGAAAAATGCTACCTGCCATGTCACACACACACACACACACACATACACACACACACACACACACACACACACACACACACACACACACACACACACACACCATCAATGTGTGGAAGAGCATGCTGCCATTGAAATCAGATATGCATAATACAAGCAACCAGAACAAACTATTTGTAATGTGGCAGTTTGGCAACGCAAAAATAGATTTGCACATGTTCCATGGCTTAATTGGTAGATGACACCAAGGGAATCAAATCTACACTATAGAATGAGACATCACTTTTTTTATCCCCGCTGTGAAAACTATTATGCTTATTTACTTCCATTTTTTTTTCTCAGGGGAGAAATAATGTCTTCATTACAGGCATTTTTTCCTCTTATAGAGACGCTTACACACAACACTGAAACTAATAAATCCCGGCAGTTAAAAACCTGCCGGCCAGAATGAATACATCACTAAGAGAGAGAGAGAGAGTGAGAGAGAGAGGGATAGAGAGAGAGAGAAAGAGAGATGTTTTCTCATTTAATAGTTGTGTAATAACAAATAAAATTGGTTTCAGTTCTGACTGGAGCAGACGTTGAGTGAGTCTCTTGTACACGCATGTATGCACACACTCGCGCAGACACACACACATACACACACACACAGACACATTCTTGCATACACATAGCCTCTCTCTTACAGAACACACCCTCTCTCCCTGCCATTATTTCTGTCCCTGAAATTTGGTTGTTTGATCATAAATTGTTGAGTGCAATGACTTGTCTCCTCCACTTTTGTCACTGGTCAGGATAGATTAAAAACTCCAGTGCGCAGTAGCTCAGACCAGCATAACATTAGCATATATATGAGATTTGAGACATTTTCTAATATTTTCCACCAGAACTCATCTGTCAACACTGGTGATGAATTATAAAATGCTTGTTTAGGGAAGAAAAAAATGTACATTCCTCCCATTCTCACCTTACAAAAGTAACCTTTCCTCTGTGTGTGTGTGTGTGTGTGTGTGTGTGTGTGTGTGTGTGTGTGTGTATTTGTGTGTGTGATCATGCCTTCACGTTCACAAGTGACATAGAGAAAATGCATATATCTAAAGTAATAAAAGCTGGTTTATGTGTGTTATTGGATCAGGCTGATGTGGTTAAGGGTTTGTGTGCAACACTAATCCAGCGAAACGACAGGCGAAGTTTGGATTCACTTCTCTGCACTTTGCTGTAGAATTACCCATGACAGCCAGCTATGCTACGAACCTCAAGGCCTAAATTGTCAGGAGCTTATTCAGTTCTGATGTTCTGATCATCTCTGACTGTATCTAACCAAGTGATATCCATATGAATACTCATGTGCTGTGTGCATGCATGTAAGTATGACCCTTTTAGAAGACACACACACTACTAATCAATGTAGTTAAAAATGTATCCTGACTTGCAAGTAAATTGACATTATTTAAAAAAAGATATATTGATTGAGTGTATTTTATGTGTTGTATGATGTGTGTGTGCTTGTGTGTGTGTTTGCATGTGTGCGTAGGTAGATCTGAATTCTGCACTGATTGGAGAGAAGTCATTTATTTGCTCTTGGTTGGCCTCCCATTGTGCTCTTGTTGATTATGCTTGCCTCTTCAGCATGTGTGTGACGCTTTAAGTGACAAATGAGCATCACTGTGGAGATGGGGATCGGTTTAAAGGCCACAACAGAAAAGATCACCCAAATAAAGGCTGTTTAAGGCACTTAAGCAGTGCTGAAAACTTCCAGACCCAAGAGAAAAGTGTAAGTAAGTATAAGTATATATACTCTTTTGATCCCATGAGGGAAATTTGGTCTCTGCATTTATCCCAATCTGTGAATTAGTGAAACACACTCAGCACACAGTGAACAGACAGTGAGGTGAAGCACACGCTAATCCCAGTGCAGTGAGCTGCCTGCAACAACAGCGGCGCTCGGGGAGTGTGTGGATTGTGGTAGCATTTTAACCCTCTGCCAACTTAGTAGCTTTTTAATTCAGCTACTATCACACGTGATTCTGGAAACAGCCATGAGACTTAAGCAAGTGGTATGCTCCTTTGTAACTCGTCAAAGACGTGCGTCATTAACGCACGGTCCCAATTGTTGGGAAGCACACAAAACCCCCCATATACACGTTGAAATAGAGCACAGGAGCACACCTTTACTTACTGCCACTAATATAATAATGGCATATAGTGGACAATCTGATGACAAATGACTGACCAGTCAGTCTCAATCATAACGTATTTATGATATGGTTATGTGCTTAAGTAATAACATGTTTATGACATCGTTATGTGCCTCAGTCATAACGTATTTATGACATGGCTATGTGCCTCTGGTTATGTGCCTCAGTCATAAAGTATTTATGACAAAGTTATGTGCCTTAGTCATAAAGTATTTATGACAAAGTTATGTGCCTCAGTCATATTTACGACATAGTCTTGCGTTTTAATTGTCAGGTTGTGCTGCTTAGACGGATGCTCTCTGTTGTGTATTATTCCTCTCTGTCCACATATACACTGCTAACGGCAGAACACGGGGCTCTGTCACATGGGTGATGTGACACAGACTTTGAGCTTTCCCTATCGCCACACCAGGGCCCCCCATTGCGGTCTGTTTTAATTAGGTGAGTGAAAAGAGCAGTAGCCTGTGTCCTCAATTAATTGCTTTCTATTAGATTATGCTGTTGTCGATCGCCACTGTCGCATTACTAACGTTGTCGTACTACATTCTCCTACATTCAATTTCTTAAACATTATTATTATTATGAAAGCTACTGCCTTACCTCCCCCTTCCTCCCGCCATCTCTCTCTCTCACACACACACATTGACACACACACACACACACACACACACACACAGCACAAACCCATTCCTCATGCACAATCCAAATTTTTCTGTCAAACCCTTCTCTGCTTTGTTTAATTAAACAGGCAGAAGCTCAGTGGCCTGTATCCAATTTTGATCACATCTGCAATTTAGAACATTTTATATCAACTCGGTATTAATAACGGCTTTGTCGACTTTTTCAATTCCGCTAAATATGACTGGGCCTGGTAATGGCTGTTCCTCAGACAAAGGGAGATGGATTCTATGCTTTTGTTAATTAAATGTGCTAAAGTGCAGCAGCCTGTATCCTCAATAACAACACAGTGTAATAACATAAAGCAGCAACTTTGAGTAATACCATAAAAACAGTCATATAACAAAATCTCTCTCTCTCTCTCTCTTTCTCTCTCTCTCGTTTTATGCATTATTATTATAGAAGCTAAGGTAATGGAGTTTAGAATCGAGAACTTCAGTCAGCTGTCACAAGGAAAAGCTGTTGTATTTTCTTTTCTTTTTTTTTTCAAATGACGCGGAGCAGCAGTCTGTGTCCTGTTTCCGTGAGTGCATCTTTTGTATTGGATTATTTTACATTTTGATTGAAATGATGTCAGGCGCTGATAACGTGCGCCCCGACCATTGTAATTGAATCAGCTGGAGTTGTTTATTCTTGTGATCTACAGCTGTGATTCGCTTGTCCTAACAGCCAATGCATAAAAGATCCACTCTTGTTTAACACCCTGGTGATTAGATCAGCTTAAAATGGCAAAACAAGTGTGTCTGTGTCCAGAGATGGGCAGGCAAAAAGATAATACATAAAACGGAATGAGGAGGGGCAGTGTGTGTGGGGGGGAGTATGCATGTGTGTGTGTGTCAGTGAGTGTGTGAGAGAGAGAGAGAGAAAAGAGAGGGTCAGTGTGTGTCTGTGGGAGGGGGAGAGCAAGAGATAGAAAGTAATAAAGGAGATGGTCTGTGTGTGTTTGTGCGTGCATGTGGGGATCTGCATGTGTGTGTGTCTGTGTGTACATGTGTGTGTGTGTGTGTGAGTGTGTATGTGTGTGTGTGTGCGTGCTGGGATCTGCATGTGTGTGTGTGTGTGTGTGTCTGTCTGTGTGTGTGTGTGTGTGTGTGTCTGTCTGTGTGTGTGTCTGTGTATGTGTGTGTGTGTCTGTCTGTGTGTGTGTGTGTGTGTATGTGTGGGTATATGTGTCAGGCGGCAGCTGCACCATCTGCTGAACTTTCCATGTGTGACCAAAACTTTCAATAAATAAATTTCACATGGCCTGGATGCCAGATGCAGGCCCGGCTTTGACTGACAACATTTAAATAACAGTTAATAGGAACCGGTGAATGTAAAGGGCCCTCATGCTCGTCCTCAACCAGTGACGCTTTCAGGAATTTAAAACAGCCTTTGTGCTGAGTGACTTCGCCTGGGAGGATGGGGGAGAGAGGGAGGGAGCAGCAGAGATAGAGGTAGAGAGAGATGGAGGGGGAGAGAAACAGGAAAAGTGGGATATAGAGAGAGAGAGCGTGAGAAAGGAATAGTGAGAGATTGAATCTGAAGAAGTGCGTAGAACTGATTGAACGGTAGATTTGGTGGCTAAGAGTTTCCGCAGATGATCATAGTGAGTAATTGAAATCATACATCATGGCTGTACCCATTACATCTTATTTGCCGGGACTAAATATGCATGTCAAATGCAAATGTTTCAGCTGAGTGCTGTGCAATCTCTGATTGTTCCTGAGGCGTGACTGATATCAGAATAAAGAAAATCTACTCCAGTGGTATCGTTATCGTGAGTCGAAATAGATAGTGAACAATGATGGTCTCATAATAGGTTAGAGGTCAAATCATATGGAGCTTGGTATGCAGATCATTTATCATGGTTTCAGTCAGGGGCTTAGGGGCTTTCCTCTTCAGTCTCTCTGTTTCCCTGCCCAACCTGCTCACACACTCTAGACAAGACGCTCCGTGCAAACATATCACACAGAGCTGGAACAGACTATGGCAAACGATTCAACTTTAGATGTCGTCTACAACATGGCTTCTTAGCATTGTTGGCTTGAGTTCAAACACACAAAGATGCATACAATTCACATGTACGTACACAGATAGGCAGACAGACACACACACACATACACACACACACACACACACAAATGAAGTCATTACCTCACTAAGCCTCCTGTCACATCACTCAGTGTTTTACATGACACCACAGTCTTTGATCCCTTTGCCTTAGCCACTAACCCCACCTGGTGTAATAAGTCATTTCACATACATGTCTGCAATGATGCATCCACACAAGCTATCTCTGGACCTTACACTTGTTTGATGTTTGGAGTGTGAACCTTCACACACCCTCCAGCAGGTAGCCTACACACACACACACACACATACACACAGAAACACACACATGCGCGCACACACACACATACACACACACACGCACAGAGAAACACACACGCATGTCTGATGCTTGATGTCCAGACATCGGGCAAGGCTAGGCTCTGACCTCTTGTGTGAGTACATAAGCCCCAGCAGACACCGACACCTGCTGACACGGAGCTGTTACTGACATCAGAGAACGCCTGTCAGGCAACAACATCACGAACACACTGAATAGGAACTGCCACGGAGCCTTGCACAGCCCAGCACAGAAACCAACACAGACAAAACTAGCAAAACACATTCTGTTTACACATTACAGAAAGGAACCCTTGGCCTTGCTGAATTTAAGTTAGTTAGTTTAAAACACACGAGTCAAAGGTCTAACACAAATGAATGCTTAAACTCAGACACATAGATTCAGAGAGCTATTTTGGTAATTTTTTCAATGAACCCAGAATCTTTAAAACATGATAAACACATAAAGCAGCCATTGCCATATGTCTAGTTGTGACTCGTGACTGTACATAAAGCATGACGTTATGGTATAACTGAAAAAAGCTACATGAAACATTATGATCCTACATCCAAATGGCATGGCAGACATCAAATCACATTCATAACTTTATTTAAACACAGTAAACACATTCACAAAGGGTTAAGATTGTACCCCAACAGTGAATGGTTCATATTTGTATTTCTGAACATGAATGTAAAATATAGTATGTTTTTATCATTTGTATCATTTATTCAGTATGTTTGTTTTTTATCTGGGAAAGGAACATTATGCTATCCAAGATGTCCTCTATATTCTATAAATGTTATCAACAGCAAGACAGTGCCTAAGGCCCAACTTCACATTTCTTGCAATTCCTCTCTCCACAGGTACTTTGCATCCAGGTTATTCTCCACATCATGGAGAGAAAATGAACTCCAGTTCCCCAGTGTGGCAATACGTAAGGGATAATGTATAGAACGCCGGTCATTATTGGGAAAATAAGTCCCGACAGGGCGAACTGGACCCCGACGTGCAGCGGAGCGATCTTGTTCCGCCCTGAAGGGACTTATTGTTATATGGAATGGGCTACGTTTATATTTCAGTATTTTAGAAATATAAAACTGGAGTAGAGCTCAGAGATTTGGCATGATTGCACTTCTTGGGTTATCATTATACATTATCCCGCTTATTACACGGCTACTTGCCAAAACGAAATAATAAACTCCCCACGACATGCCTTTAGCCTAGCCTATTCAAGCCAATGGAGCGTTCTACTTGCCTTGTGAAGAGCCGTGTAATACTGATGTGTATCGACAGGATGGACATTCTATTGGTTCATGGTGATGAGCACTGCTGGACTAAGTGGCCTGGGATTTTACTACACCAATCAGGGCCTCTGGGAAAAATTGGTCCATGTTAACCTATATGGTACCTGCTATTGCCAGACAAGGGCCCTGTTAACTGAATCTCAGCACGTAAGAGTGACGGAAGACGTACTGTAAGTGTGCATAACTTTCCACATGTATTTCCCAAGCAAGCATGTGGTGTAACTTGAATGCTCTTACATACTTCTTCATGGTTTGTATATATATATATATATATATATATATATATATATATATATATATATATATATATATATATATATATATATGTATATATGTATGTATGTATATATGTATGTATGTATATGGCTATATGTATTTATTTATTTTAAAGGGGTACTATGCCGTTTTTTAAGCTTAATTTATCTGAACAACTTCGAAGTTGAAATGGTTATATTACTTTTTTCGGGTTGAATGGTGTCCTTCTCACTTCCCCTAGTGCCTGTGAGCGGAAAAACCACCCTTGCAACTTTGGGCCTGTGGGCCAACGGCCTCAGAGACAGAAAGTCTTGCAGCCTCGCGATGTAACAAATTGCTTTACTGCACTACACACATACACACCAGGCACCGGCTAGAACAAGGTAGCGATGGGGTTTTTCAGATATTTGTCATGGCAGAGCCAGCAAAAAGAATCAGAAAGTGAGTAAACTGTTGTCGGAGGAACAGAGCAATGAAATAGCTTACCGTGAGCTGTAGGAAGAACACCCGAACCATCCTTCTTCTCCACAAATGCCTTAAAGTTGCTCAAAGCAATGTTACGCAGTTTCTAAGGTAAAACATTTTTGTCACATACTGTACAGCAAACAACACCTCACCATCCGCTAGCTGCATGCTGCCTGAACAACATGTCACAATACAACGCTGTTTTCCCTTGATGAAAGTGTAACTGGAGTTTTCCCACATATCCACTTTGTTTTCAGAACTAATTGTTTTCAGTGATACAACCTCTGTTTTCGTGTAAATGAAAGGCCAAACCGCATGGAAACCACAATGCATTTTTCCTATGTGTAAGCTGTCTGTCTACCTTCTAGCCACAGCGTTTTTGTAGCAAACAAAATCAACCAAAGCATGCTCAGATGATAGACGAGGCACTGTTGCTCATCCGTAAAATATCGTACAAAGCCCAATTTAATTGGTCCAAACAGCTCTGGTCCGAGCATAGTTGCTCCACTGCGAAAAAAGTCCAGACCGAACTTCCCGACCTCAAATGTTGTGGGCGGGGCTAAGTTCGCCTGGCACCCAGGTTACATCTCTGCCATGTTGTCACAAACACTCATACTGTCATAATTGGCCATTACTTTTTAGATTAGACTTCACACAACTGCATCTTCTCCACGCACACTGCTAATAGGGCCTTTCTAGAGAGTAAAGGGTCGTTCATACTAACAATAGTAACAATAACTATAACGATAATGACATGAAGATAGTTGGGGATCACTTTCAGAGGAATTTTGAGAACAATGAAAAGCTTGGATGGTCAGTGTGGATGTGTTTATCGTTATCGTTCCTAGTGCGAACAGCCCTTAAAGGAACACGCCGACTTTTTGGGACTAGCTTATTCACTGTATTAATTCCCCAGAGATAGATATGTCGATACATACCCTTCACATTTCCGTGCTTGTAGTTACTAGGTCTGACGCACCCACTGCAGGGTATGTGGTACAGTTGAACTCTCATGTCATATAGGTCATTGTGCTCAAAGTTGATCATAATAAAATTGTCCTCCTCTACCGGCTCCCTTTCTGCTGGTTTGTTATGAGATACGAACACCTCAATACTTAGCTTGTAATTGGTCAGCTATAAAAAAAAACGCAGGCTGCTTTTTTTCTGAGAATAAGAGAAAAGTCAAGGACACTAATCCATAGGATTGAAAAAAGATTCACAGCTTCACAAAAGATGTTTTATGTGAACATAGTCGAAGACTGGAAGAAGACAAAGACAAAAAACTCTTATGTTATAGGGGATTTTTTACATTTAAAGAGGTAAACAGGTGCAGGTCTATCCCATTAGCCATGCCCCTTTAGGATTGCATTTTTTAGTGGCTAGTTAGCATGCTAGTTTGATACTGCATTAATTATCATCGTTTTAGTCCCTACTGAAAGTTTGTACTTCAAAACATCGAAATATATGCCTCAGGTTGTAAAATGCTATATTTCTCTTAGAAGAAGTAGTCTTTGGTCCTGCACCCACTTACTTGAATGCCCTCATACAGGCATGTTACCTCCGTTGCACTCCTCCAAGGAACGTCGCTGCTGCACTCCTCCAATGAATGTTGTCTGGCTCTGCCCATGGCCGAAGCTATCATAGAGGACACCGAGGTCATGTCCTCAGTATTTTTTTCTTCAAGATTAGTTTCATTTAGTACGAAGTACGAATATCCAACGTGACAATTATCCTTACATTAACACACAGTCACGTGACACGTCATTGCAGATTTCTGACATTTAAAAATTAAAGTGTCGACTTGGCTATCACTGAAAGGGTTGACTTGGCTATCGTGGACTGTGTAGGCTACTAAACTATTTAATGAACGCAACACAGCTCACATAAACTTCAATACACACAAATCCACTGTCCAAAATAAATAAACTTGACGGTTTGTTAATTTCTGCCAGTAGGCTAATCTTAATTCACCTGACCTGAACAAAGGCTGCAACAAAGTTAACATTTGGAAAGCCAGCAGAAGTTGAGCAGACAAAAAGAAGGAGGGAAGGTGAGGAAGATAATGGTTGAATAAAAATAAAGATGTAAGGCTCTGAAATGTAATAAGGAAATGAAATGCTATCCTGTAATTAAATTGTTATGTTGAAATTCAGTCGAGATTGAAAATTAAGATATATCAATGTTTTATAGGATGGATAATGTTATCATGGACCAAACATAACATCGTCAAATTATATAAATTATTAATTTGGTTGGTATAAGATTTGTTGTTTTAAGAAATCCAACACAGGAGACAGGGACAAGAGCCAATTTGGGGAAAGGCTCTTAAGATATACAATGAATAGGCCCATACTGTGGAAAAGTGTGTAGGTTCAAGTTATAAACAAAACATGTTATAAAATAAACAAATGGTTTTACTTCATTGTTGGCAAAATTACCGGAGGGCTTGGAAGAACCCCCTAGCATTTTGGGGTGCCCAAAATTTCTAGCGACACCCCTGAGCTCGGTATTTTAAAAATCCTGGCTACGGCCTTGGCTCTACCACCTGTAAGGCAATCCAAGCTTTTTTCATATGTAGTTCCCCATTGGTCGACCAGAGTAGGGACATTCCTCTCTATCTTCAAAAACCTCCTGAAGACCAACTCTTCCGAGCGTATCTCCTCTCTTAGCACTACAACTCGACATGCTTAAATCTAGCACATACCACAACCTTCTTCTCTATCCTGACTACATGTCCTTCTTCTTCCCTTAGCCTCTATGTTAAAAGAACTTATTGCTGCACTAACATGTCCATACCTGTCAACAGGGGCACCGCTATGGGTATTAAGGGAATTATTGTCTGTCATAGGGCCCAAATTTTCTAGCAGCGCCCCTGCCTGCCAACAATCCAGTTCTCCCGTATTTTGAGGTAATCTCTCGGCGCCCTCCTGGTTTGTTATTTCTCCGGGAAAACTCTCGTAATTTGTATGACCATCAGAGTTTATTATGAACATCACAAATCCATTTATTTATATGTTTATCTGACATTTATCAAGTTTGCAGATTGTGAATGAAATACATCCCATAGATACAGTACAAATCACTTATACAATTTTAACCCATATATCATAAAACCTGGTAACCCAAAACCTGAATCTCTCACAATCAAGCGGGCTAGTTGAATGGCCGAGAACTGGCTGTCAAATTGTTGGGGAAGAAATATAGTGATTTTGAGTGTCAGCATATAAATTGTTATTGAGTGCTGTTGATATACAACAGACTACATTGTGTCCTCAGAACTTAAACTGACAGCAGCTCAAGACTTGGAGGTAACAGGCAGCAGAAGGATTGTCCATAAACTGGCATACAGCATACCGTACAGGTAAGATAACAGCAACAACTATGAAACTCATTTAAGCCATATTATGCAAAACTCACTTTTTTCTGTGCTTTTGTACTTCCATTTGGGTCTCTGATGCTTCTACAAACACTCCAGGTGCGAAACAAAACCGTGCGTTGAGTTTTTGTGTGTTAGTTGAGAGAGGTTAACGTCAGAATCTATGCGCTTCTGTGAGCTAGTCAGAAATTTCCCTTATTGAGACGTCAAATTTGAATATTACTACCCCCAGAGCCATATAGGCCGCTGACTACCCACCCCCATCTGAAAATTCCCACCCACTAGATTAGGAACTTCCTGTCAAAGATCCTCCATTTTGGTCATAGCCTAGCATTTCCAACAATAGGCTTGGCTACATAAAATATGAAAATGTCTTTTACGCATCTGATATCATTCATATTTCAAGTATACAAATTTAAACCCCCCAGCACACATCTTGTTCTTGTTGGCATAGTCAAGCAATATGACACGCACTTAGTCTAATAAAGTAATGATTAAAAAAACAAAAAAAAACACAAATGCTTGATCAAGGGCCCAGCCCGAGGATAGGTCAAGCTCGGGCTCAGGCTGAGAATCTAAACTCTAGCCTAGCCTACGGTGGAAGAGACCCAGGCCATCAGGTAATAGGCAACCAATTTCCCAATGCTTTTAAACTTTTGAATAGTGGTTATAAATACAATGGTTTAAAATTAGTGATCTTTTTACCATGAGAAATGCCCTATCGCTACCAGTGTTAGCATTTTGGAAGCATCGGCTAAAAACAGGCTAGTTTAGAATGCACCGGATTAGCATTTTTTTGCTCCCCAACGAACGTTCGAACTTGTTATCCTGCTAAGCATATCAAAATCCATTTTACACCGGATTTCCCGTTTAATGTATTTAGCAGACGTCGGCTACACTCCAATAACTTGACTATTAGGCTACTTTACTATGAAAATTCAAACAGAACCATCAATGACGTTTGTCACACATTCTTTATTATTCCTGCATAACAAATTGCATTTTATCACTGGCAGTCGGAGGCTTTCTGGTGGAAAACCCTCTATCGCTGTGTCATATTCCCTGGCTTACGGTTGACCATGCTGCTCATTGACGTAAACATGAAATAATTTCCAGAGTGGGCGTGGCCAACACCAGCTCATTTGCATTTAAGGCAACAGGCCCCAGAAACAGCCTATTCTATTTTTCTGCAGCTTCAGGGACATGTTTTGTGCAACCCATAGGTTTATTTTGACTTGTTAAAAAGACATATAATATGGGACCTTGAAATATGCAAACACTGATCATGATGCAGGTTATGTAGGATAATGTGTGAGAGATGTGTGAATGACATTGTGGGGGGAAATTTCCATGGAAATGTTCCACTGAATTGATTTGTGAGACCAAACCCATAAAGTCCTTAATGATTAATAAACAAATAAATAGCAAAATAGTTTTACAATACGACAAACTAGTTAGGCTTATGATGCTTTGAGAAAGGAGGGCCAAGGTCAAATCTGCAACCCAAATCTGTGCCATTACCATGCTACGGGGGGAAGAGATATAAAAGGAATATTAAATGTACATATATACTGTATATGATGTTTTGGGAAGAAAGAAGTTGGTGATACCAAAAGATTGAGGAGAATTCCAGTGTGCTTACAAAGTCAGGGCTTTTTACTATAACATATCGTAAGGCGTGCTGCATGGTTTCAGTTAATCTGAATACGATTAAGTATCAATCAAGCAATTTTAATGACTTTTGTTTGTTCTACTGATGTTTTTGTATGCGTTGTACTCTGTGTGTGTGATGTGTTGATTGCTGACACTGTACCTCTGTGGGTGGGGGTAGGGTGTAACTGCTATGTTTGAAGTATATTTCATGTGTGTGTGTCTGTGTGTGTGTGTGTGTGTGTGTATGTGTGTGTAAGTGTGATATGGTTCTTTATTGGGAATGCCCAGCTCTGAATGTGAGGTTTCCTGTCTAACACACATGTCCACTGCCACAGCCTTATCTCCACAAATGACCTTTTTTCCTTCAGCATTTTGGTCAACACAAAATAAACAATCAGCTCATGAGCAATAACAGTTAGCCAGTCACATTTTTACAATTATGATTTATGTGTCATAAAGCGGGAAATGACATGGTGGCATTAGACCACTGCTTCCCTCTCCATTAGGGTAATAGTTTTACTGAGCTGTAATTAGGAAGTATAAAAACCACACCAGGCTGCCAAGCCTCGCCAGGCG
Source organism: Alosa alosa (assembly GCF_017589495.1). Taxonomy (NCBI): domain Eukaryota; kingdom Metazoa; phylum Chordata; class Actinopteri; order Clupeiformes; family Clupeidae; genus Alosa; species Alosa alosa. Next base: position 10,216,131 of record NC_063201.1, read on the forward strand.
GAAGGGACCCTTAAATGTGCAAATGTTTCCACACACAAGTAACATGGGTCAATTGCAAGCCGGGTGGGAAGGGGAGGTGTGTGTGTGTGAAGGAGGTGCTGTATGTGTGTGTGTGTGTGTGCGTAGGTGTCAGTGTGCAGGAATGGGGGGTGCGTGGGTGGGCAGTAATGATTAAATCATTAAAATTTTGTCTATGCTTGACGGAGCATGGAGAAAATTAACTCCCCACCAACCTCATTTTTCTGCTGAACATGAAATAATGATTTTGTGCCCGTATAATTACAAAGCTAACATCTGATAGAGTCAGCATCCGGGGGGGATTATCACATGCATGAGTATTAGACCTCATTACCAGCTTGACTGCAAAATTATTACATCTTGTAATTGGATGGCGAGATTTATACACAGATTGGCCGGGTTCTCTGTAAGATTGTAATTACAAGCATCGTTGGTTTGCTACTTATCGCGGCGAGCAGGAGGAGGCCGAGCACACGGAAGAGGATAGAGCATTTCATTAAGCTGTAACCCCATCAATGGAGCCCTCTGCCACACAGCCTGTGCTATTTATTAGGCCAAACCGAGCAGTTTGAGAAAGGGCGAGGGGAAGAGAGGGGGGGTAAACGAGAGAGGTGGGGGGGCATTTCTTACAGCCTGACAAATGGGATTTCATTTATTTAACCTCGCTGATCTATTTCAGCGAAACGTATAAACAAGCCATCCGTTTTATGATTCCGAAGTCGACGCCTCAATTATCTAAGGGCTAACTGAGTGTTAAAGCGCCCATCTGCCCGTCGGAACGCATTGATTTAATTTGCCTTATGTTGCCGGAACACTTTGCAATGGGCTATACGATGGGGATGAAATATACATGCTTGTACACGCTCTTTCTCTCTCTCTCTCTGTCTCTCTCTCTCTATCTCTCTCGTATTCTTTCTCTCTCTTTCTCCTTCTCTTTCTCTTTCTCGATGTGCGCATATATCCAATTGTATTTTTTTTCATCCTTTGACTTTTGATTCCTCCCCGACACAATACAAGAGGCTGATCAATATCCGGCTTGAATTTTACGAGACAAGGAGTTAAGTTGTCGGGCTTGAGTGGGGAGCACCTTTGTTCCTTTGCGAGTGTGTAATCTCTGCCAGCGAATGAATATTGACAAGCTGGCTCCTTTGCTGCTAATTTTGTAAGCCAGAGCTTACCAATCACGGCGTCAGGCATAATAGAGCTGTCGTTAGACTCCATTACAAAGACCTGCAGATCAATGAAGGGCTCCACACTCACAACGCCCACTGCACACAGATGTGTGCCTGCATATGTGTCTCTATGTGTATATGTATGCATGTGTTTATGTGTTTGTGTTTGGCTGTGAGTGGCTGTTTATAGACATGCAGATGCCCTTGAACCTTAGCAGCTGTGTGTGTGTGTGTGTGTGTGTGTGTGTGTATTGAGTTGCTCTTATCTCCAAGCTTGCATGACAAGGGGATTTACCCCTGGTCTATCTGTTTAAACAGGCCATTAACATCAGCGCCAGCAGCCTCTACATATTCATACCACACCGCATACCACACACATACACACACACACACACACACACACAAACAAATTAATTCCATACCGCATGGCTACACTGTCTTCAATTTTGTGTGCTCTGCATGCCAGGGAGGCTGAGGGACAGTAGCTGACCTCCAATCAGGTCATCATTCACAGAAGGGGGGTGGGGCTACACACATCAAACAGCCAATCAGAAGAGAGATTTTTAAGCGACTAACAGCTCCCTTCATGTATTCACACCACAGTTACACCCTCTCCCTCATCCCTCTGAGTGTGTGTGTCAGGTGCCATTCCTCCTGGTCAGTGGAAGTGGTGCCCTCTCTGTGGAGAGGGGTTTGGGCATTAGAGAAGCCAGCAGGGTGAGAAGGGAGATCACTGACCTCTCTGGGTCATCTCACTTGATGATAAAAGCCTGTCGTTTCTACTCACACACACATACACAAACACAGACACACAAACACACATACAAATTCACACACACACACACACACACACACACACAATACAAATACACATACATACACACACATACACACAAACAAACAAATATGCATACACATATTTCAATACACACAAAAACACTATCTGTGAGTGTGAATGTGTAAATGTGTGTGTGTGTGTGTGTGTGTGTGTGTGTGTGTGTGTGTCACCACCTGCCCTGTCCAGTTGATAATTCAAGCATTTAGGTGAGATGGCTCAAATTAACCCAGAAGAGCTTAATGTGCTCTCTCTTCAGCTCCAATTAGATTAGATCACATTTCATTACAAGAGAGGGGGAGATAGAGAGAGAAACTGAAGGAGGGAAGAAGAGAGGGGGAGATAGAGAGAGAAACTGAAGGAGGAAGAAGAGAGGGGGAGATAGAGAGAGAAACTGAAGGAGGGAAGAAGAGAGGGGGAGATAGAGAGAGAAACTGAAGGAGGGAAAAAGAGAAAGAGACATGGAGGGAGGGAGGGAGGGAGACAAAGAGAGGAATAGTTGGAGGAATAGACAAATAAACAATGAAATAGTGAAAGAAAGGAGAAAGGAGAGAGAATAGGACCCAAGTGAGTGAAACACAGATAATGACTGAGAAAAAGAGAACAGTGGATGAGATTTATTTATGTATTACTTTATCTGATCTTTATCTTTTTTATTTCATATTTAGTGTTCTTATCACCATTATCATTGCTTAACTACAATAAGCCATGACATTGAATCTCATTTGATCAGAATTAGATTATAAAAATGACTTTACAAGAGAAATTGACAGAGAGAGAGGATAGAAAGATTAACAGAGACAAGGGTAAGACAGAGAGGAAGAGAGAGAGAGAGAGGCAGAGAGGGAGAGATGGCCGTTGGGGCACTGGCGTTTAAGCCTCCAGTCAGGTGCATGATGGGATTGGAGTGGAGTGGGACTTGGCATTCCCAGAGGAGTCATCAGTGGGAATAACGTTTCAGTGCAGCGGCTCTCTGCCGGAGAGGCAGCGACCAAAGTACTTCCACAGCCCGACGCCCAATCACATCACGGCAAGCTGTCAGCACTCTACATCTCTCTGCATGTCTGTTAATCACATACACAGTCAAAGAAATGGACAGAGCCACTCCATGGGCTTGATTGGAGAGAATTGAAGTGAAAACTGCACTGTGCACTGTTTCAACTGTGCAGCCTCAAGCTCAGTCTGGTGACCTAGATGTGATGTTGATCAACAGACTAATACATGGTACTGTAACTCGTCTGGTAGCTGTGCCCAGAAAATGACGACATCAGAGCGTGTAAAGTGCTGCGAGTTAAAAAGTAGCTTTATAGTTCTGACTTAGTGCCAATGTAGTTTGGTGATGTTCCCTCTGTACAAAAGAAAGTCACAGGTTCATGACATAATTTTCAGCATAGTTTTACAAAAACATTTCAGGGCCATACAGTGAAATACAAGGTAATGGAGCCAGGCAGTCCTTCCTTTTTTATTATGCTAAGTGTATCTCTGAGCATGTCCAACATAGTAAAGTACACAATATATTAATTGTAATAATAAATTATTGATGAACTATTCATAAACCATATTCTAAAATGTTATTTAGACACTTAACATAAGGTATGGGAGATCAACATGATATATTTTAATGCTTGTTTATAAGACTGTGGTGCTTATTTGAATAACAAAACATTAGGAGAAAACAGTCACCATATATTACATTTCCACAGAGCCAGCTCAGGCACATTGTAATTGAATGATTCTATTATCTGCATGGTTGACACCTCTGAGTTGACAATATGACAGAAGGAGAAAACTGTTTGACAACACGACACAGTGTCTGTCTGGATCTTCACACACATAAACACAACCATAACCAGCCAATTATTCCTCAAATGGCATGGGAGTGTTTTTGTAAAGGAGTGCATCACATGAAGAAGTGACATTCTGCAGAAACAGGATGTTTGAAGTGTCGGTGTGTCATTTAGCTTGATTTGGTGCTGGCATCTGGGACAAACTTTATTCATCCCCTGTGCATTTGCGAGTAGATTTGATGATGGGTGTGTGTGTGTGTGTGTGTGTTTTGTGTGTGTGTGTGTGTGTGTGTGTGTGTGTGCACAACTAACTGCTGGAAGATAACTAAGATTCTTAAGTCTCACCCAGCTAAACACAGAAGTTGTCATTTTGCTCTCAAAAACGTCACATTTTTAAATCAAATTTTACATGATTTTAAATAACATTAATGTAAATTTCATAGACAAAAAGCTAGTGTATTGTGTTAACAGTAGATGTGCTTCATTCATATGCATTAAAATAGCTAGTCTGTTCATCAACAATAACTGCACTGATGGCAGTTAGTGATTTCCTTCCAGAGTAATGAATATCAATCAGGGCTATTGATGGTAATTAGTGAGGGGCTCTGGAGTCGTTGGAGGAGCATATTTGTTTGTCTGTGCAGGATTTGACCTCTGACCCCTCTCTCCATTAGTCAATGAGTAGATGAGTAAACAGCTAGAGTGTGTGGCGATGGTGATGGTGGTGGTGGTGTGTGTGTGTATGTGTGTGTGTGTGAGTGTGTGTGTGTGTCAATGCATGTGTGCATGTGTGGTGAGGAAGGCAGTGGTGGAGGGGGTGGTGATGGTCTCGGTTAACTGTCCCATCCACTCCAGAGCCAGCAGGCCTCACAGGCAGCTTGCAGCCAAATGCTGTTTGAAACTGAAAGATGAGTAGAGGAAAACAAAGCTGGCTGCACAATCTGCTCAATCTATTTGTGTGTGTGTGTGTGTGTGTGTGTGTGTGTGTGTGTGTGTGTGTGCATGCATGTCTGACTGTCTGTGTGTGTGTGTGTGTGTGTCTGTCTGTGTGTGTGTGTGAGAAAGAGAGAGAGAGAGAGAGAGAGAGTGAGGGGGTTCTAGTCATTACGTTATTGATTATCATCTGACCTTCCTAAGGCCCCTCATGTGTCTGTTTCTCCTTCTGTTACTTTGCCTGGTTAAAACTGCCAACACTCATCTCTCTCTGTCACTCTGTCCTCTTCTCTTTTCATCCCTCTCTCCATCCCTGTCTCCTCCTTTTCCTCTTTCTCTTTCTCTCATCTTCTTATTTCTCTTATGTCTCATGGATCTCTTCTTCCCTCTCTCTCTCTCTCTCTGTCTTTCTCCCCACCTCTCTCTCAACGTGTGTGGTTTATCAGTCATGTGCTCTAATAAAGGAGTTTTTAAACCTCAATTCAGAGGAGCTTTATTGGCATTACTCAGTGAAGCAGTGTTGCCCAAGCAGACATATTTTTAAGAGATACAATATATGTTTGAGAAAAAAAGAGAAGAAGACAGAATACTTATAATAATGAATTAAAGAATATATAACAAGAATAATTGACCTAACCATCTCTCTCTCTTTCTCTCTCTCTCTCTGAGTGTGTGTGTGTGCATGTGTGCCTCTGTGTGTGTGTGTATCTGTATGTGTGTGTGTGTGTGTGTATGTGTTAGTGTGTGTGTGTGTGCATGTTTGTTTCAGTGTGAGGTGCTCATCTGTGTACGGAGCTGATGTGATTTCATGAGAAGGCTTTCATGTCTGTGAGGCAGTGTGCAGTTCTATCTACACACACATACGGAATCACACACACACACACACACACACACACACACACACACACCTCTTGTGACCTGGTCATAACAGCAGGTTCACATCTCAAGACAGAATAGAACAGAGCACTAACAGCTAATGCATTTGTGTATGTGTGTGTGTGTGTGTGTGTGTCTGTGTCAGGGTGTGTGTGTGTGTGTGTGTGGGGGGTGACACACTCCTGCCAGTGTGAGGAGTGTGTTTCTCTGACTCTGCTGTCTCTTCTCCTCTCCCGACAGAAAACCTTTCTGCCGCCATTGATTTCCTGCCAGAAGGAAGTAGAAGTGGTCATCGTCAGAGCGCTAGCAGCTAAAAGGTTAACTCAACAACCTTATAGCACACTGCACCTCCGATGCTCCATGTGACAGCAAACTCAACACACACCGTCGGATTATTGGCAAGTTAATACATACCATGCCCTCTTACACGATCACATACACTCAAATACACTCACACACACACACACACACACACACACACACACACACACACACACACACACACACACACACACACTTCAACAGTGAGTCTGGAGTAGGGGACACACATAAAGATTATGAGTGGTGGAGGTAAGACCTTATCACCAGGGTTTAATGTGCCTGTGCTGTGTGTGTTGTAGATTATTATGTTATTATAATAACACTGTAATATTCCTTTCTGAGGGGACTCAACTCAGTGCATAAATGTCACAGGGTTGACAGTGCGCTCGCTCGCACACACACACACACACCCACACACAAACACACACATACACACAAACACACACACGATCACTGCAGTATAACATTATTCCGCTGAAAGAGAGGAAAAAGCATGTTTTGGGTCTATATGGATAGAATCTGGTGGTTGTGAGTTGGATGTGTAATTATGTCAATGACATAATGCAGCAGCAAGACGCAAGAGACTGTGACTGAGGATTTTATCACATTCTGAAGATGGTGAGGTGTGTGTGTGTGTGTGTGTGTGTGTGTGTGTGTGTGTGTGTGTGTGTGTGTGTGTGTGTGTGTGTGTGTGTGTGTGTGTGTGTCTAAGAGAAATAGAGAATAGATTGAAAACATACAGCTGCACTATTTACAAATACAAAAAATAAGTGTATCACTGACATTATATAATGTCATATAACAAAATAATGACTAATCTTAAGATTAACTGGAAAGTGACTACAAACATAACATTTCTTCATCATTGTTTTGTTAAGTATGAATAACAGTAGATACTAATATTAGAATATATAATTTGGGATCATGTGATTCATAGTTGTATAGCAGAGTCTCAATCTTGGGAATTTCCTTAACAGCTGCTGGCACCCACTTTAGCCAGCAGGTGGCGCCTGCTCTACTCTTTCCACTTAGGAGCTGCAGCTTCCGTCTCCAAGAGAAACACACTTGCTTTGTATTACTTATCATTGGGACTTTTTTAATAACCCTATGTCTAAAAAAATATTTTAAATGACCATTTAACATTTTCGTTTTGTGATTACAAATAAACAAAACATGATGTGATTCTACAACAAATAGTACAAACTAGCAAAACAAACAAAAAAAAAACAGAAAACACGTTTGCTTTTTTGACATTTACAAGAAGCAAAGCGATGTATATCATCACTATATGTCTGTGCTGACTAACCTTGGGTTGGGCTGTGTTACCTCTCCATTGACATTACAAACGCTCAGATCCAAACACTTTTGAAGAATGGATACATTTAAAAAGGTAAATTCATTTGGCTAGCTCACAGACACATTCACACATGCACACACACACACACACACACACACACACACACACACACACATTCACACACACACACACATACACACACACAGCTTCCCAAGGGTATTTTGTGTCCACCTTTTAAGAGGTCACATTTCCAGAAGTCCAGTTTACATTCTTCTGTCACAAAAGCAATACCCTGCAATTTCCAGCCATAATATGCCTCTGGTCAACTGGAATAGAATGACCTTTTCTGCCGCTACTTTCACTGTTTCATTATGAACTATGACACGGCACACTCCTCCCATTTCCCTCCGTTTATTCATCACATCCCTCGCTCATTTAAGTGGGATGGAGTGAAGATGAACAACATGGAGGATAAATAAAGAACTACAGAAATGAGCAAACAAACGGATTTCACTGCTGACCTGCCTTGGACCCATCACAGCACACACAAGGAATCCCTAGTGAGTATTGTCATTCTCTCTCTTTTTCCCTCTCTCTCTTTCTCCCTCCCTCTCTCTCCCCCACCTCTCTCTCTCCACTCTCTCTCTCTCTGTCTGTTGCTCTACCTCCTTTCTCCTTCTCTCTCTCTCTCCCATCCCTCCCTCTCTCTCCCCCACCTCTCTCTCTCCCACTCTCTCTCTCTCTCTGTCTGTTGCTCTACCTCCTTTCTCCTTCTCTCTCTCTCTCCATCCCTCCCTCTCTCTCTCTATCCATCCCTCCCTCCCACTCTTCCTTTATCTCACCTCTGTCTAATGGAATCCTGATGGCTGTGATTTGACGGCTGCAAAGCCACAGAGGATCTCCTGGTGTCCCCAGATTGGCTCGGCCGGAATAGGTCAGGGGAGTATACCTGTGTGTGTGTGTGTGTGTGTGTGTGTGTGTGTGTGTGTGTGTGTGTGTGTGTGTGTGTGTGTGTGTGAGAGAGAGAGTGTGTGAGAGAGAGAGAGAGAGAGAGAGGAGAGAGAGAGAGTGAGTGTCTGAAAGTATCATGCTGGCACTAATCACTAATGTCACTAATGCTCCCACTTCAACCTGGCCCTTTATGTTGCACCACAGACAATCCTCAGTTAGAAATGCCAATTAAACACACACACACAGACACAAACACGTACACACACACACACGCACGTGCGCACGGCACACACACACACACACACACACACATACACACACAGCTGACCAGGTCACCAAAAACCTACTACTGTAGAATCTATAGAACTTTACCTTTCTTCCTAGACAACATTTCAGAAATAGATTTAATTTTAGTCAAAAGATAATCAATAGATTTGTAAACTGTTTTTATTTCTTTGATTGTTTCAGTTTCTCTTTCATTTGATATTGACGGTACAAAGCCTTAGTTATCTGCTCATCAGTATCACTATGGTTCTTCTGTATTTGAGATTGGTCTCAGCGAGAGCTATCGATGTAGCGGTTCCGTGATCCTTCTCCTAAAGCCTCCAGACGTCCATCTGAGTTATGACACGCTTGGGGGAAGGGCTATCTACGGATCAATTAAGAGCAAATGGCCTTGCTGTTAAATGTGGTAGCTGTGCACTCCAGCTCACCTCTGAACCCAAACCTTGCCCCGGGGCTGTGGGAAGGGCCAGACTGTCAAAATCCAGGGTAGCACACACAGAGACTCATACATTTATGGGTGCACGGCCATTCACACACACACATACACACCCACACAAACACACACACACACACACACACACACACACACATATGTATATATGCACACATACATTTAGAAATTATTTTGATGATAAATCATGGCTTTTAATGATCCGTGCCTTTTGATGATCCAGTCCAATTATTTTAGATTGTATGTGTAATTGAAAACATATGTTACATTTTGATGCAATTGTCATTTTGATACTATTCTCAAATACACACATACACACACACACACACACACACACACACACACACACCATCCACTTTCCCCTGCTCTGATACCCTCCCCAACCTCCTACCCCAAACATAAACACCTTAGAAATCAGATAGATAGATAGATAAATAGATAGATAGATAGATAGATAGATAACCATTACTGTTTTCTCTGTAAATCAATGACTTCAATCTTCACACACTTACTAATTTACGAGTATAAGCTGCTATTCACTTTCTCCTCAGATGACACACAGTAAGCGAGGATCAGGTTCTTCCCACAGGTTTCATGATCAACACACACAGACAGACACACACACACACACACACAGCAGGGCTCTCTCTCTCTTTCTCTCTCTCTGTCTCTCACACACACACACAAACACACACACATACACACAGCTTTCCCAAGTCAGTTTTCATCAGCTGTCTGAAATATTTCATTAGGCTAAAAGAATGAAGAGTCTGAGTGGAGATTAGACAAGCAAACGTCTGCTGCTGGATCACACACTTCTCATCAGCAAACTGCTGTGCGACTAAATCCCCTATTTCACAGCTTTTCCCAAATTAATCCCATAAATTGAGGATTACTGTAATGTATCAATTAGTTGGTGTTATACGCCACTAAGCCAGTTTTCCATGCATGATTTTTGTATTGGCCCAAATCACATATCAAGGGACATCATTTTTCATATTAGAACAAAACAAGTTTTCCACTTAGACAAGTTTAGAAATGATCTTGGTAAGATATTTGCAATACATTATAACAATTGACTTAGGCCTTGGTAACTACTTATGACATGACAACTTATTAAGCATTTTGATCTTGTAGTATGAGCTATACACACAAATAGGTACACTTGTGATGACAGTCATTGTAAGGCATTACATTAATATGTTTAAATACTTTATTAATGTGTTTATAATGCTTACTGGGCTCTTTTATCCAATGAAAAAATATGTGTATTTCCTTATTTTGATCAAAAATCTACTGAGAGCGCACTAGTGCTAGTATAGAAAGACTGCTAGTGTTAAACCATTTGTCAAAGACACTCTCAAGTTAATTAAAGGTCACTTGTTAGCATAATGCATTACATGTGTGTTAAATGTATTGATTCCAATTTGAATGCAAAACAGCACATTGATTAACTGTGGAATGGAGTAAATATGTTCAGGAGTTGTTTTTTTAATCACACAAACACCACAACAGTAGAAGGACTGTTTCTCTGCACCTCTGCAACTCAATTATACACAAAAACACATCTCAAGAACATCTTGTTACCTGATCGCACAATTATGCTAAAACTGTTTCAAAAAACGAATCACAAACAAAAAAAATCTATAGAATTGTGCAATTACACACCAAAACAACTACGCAAACAATATAACCAGCCACACAATAGGACCATTTTGACAACAACATGATGGTGTAGAGGCACACAAACAGGTCTGACATTGGCCCACAGGTCTGACATGGCTTGTTTTCCACTATTTGAGAGACTCAGAGGAGGAAGCCCATTGTGAGTGTGTTGAGAGTTTGTAGTGCAGTGACAAAACCTCTCTCAAAACCAAACAGGTGGAAAAGATACTATCTTAGCCCACAGGCATGAGTAACTCTGAAAATCTCATAGTCAAAGAGGCAAAGCTTTCAACAGAACACTATTAACATGATCAGTTTTGAGTCTCATTCTGTCTCACTAATAAGCAATGTGAATTACTCCTTTCTGTATGGTGGAAAGAAAGTCATGACTTTTTAACTGATGTCTCACTCATATCTGCCCTCTTCTTCCACATCGTGTGAGAGTAATGGTGTCAACCAGTCGACTGCCGCACCTTAGCAAATAAGAAAATCTTCCGCTTTTACCCCTACTATTGCCCTAGCCAGTGTGACCCCTACCTTAGTAGTGCTCATGGCCAACGCTATACGGATCTGGCCCAGGGCTGGGCGGTGTCTGCTCACGAACTGCCTTGCAGTTATTTTGACTCAGAAAACAAAATCTAAACGAGTCATGGCCACCTTTGTGGCAACATCCATCAGACTGCAGTGCTGACCATTTACATTTATATTTATTTGTTTTACAGACACTTCCAAGTCAACTGTTACAAGGGCCATTGTCCCAATAAGACACCCCCTGATACATACACACTTTTAAGGCTTTTAGTCATTTATCTATTTTAGATTATTAGTGCGGAATAAATGTGTGTATGTTTGCCTAACCACAAAGGAAGTTCCCTCATGGGTAAAGTTTTCTTGAATCTTGAACAGCAGGGCACATAGAAAGCCAATTACGCTCTGAAGTATATAAAACAACACATACCACAACTGAGCACTTGAACATGTGTACACGTGCCTGTGCTGAAGTTTCCCAACTTCAGATGAACCTGAGACTAAGGGCGGGGATCACACTGACCAGCGGCAAGTGGCAGGTTTCCTATTGTTTTCTATGGTTCGGCAGCAGAATGGTGGTAATGCTAGCATAACGCTAGCGTTGAACAAGCTGAGCATTGAACTTGGTTCAAATGTCAAAGCGCAACACGAGAGTATTCAATTGTCAGTTTAGGCAAACCGTTTGTGTTACTTAGGAACGAGATAGAACTTGTTAAGGTCTGAGCGTTGCGTTACATTTGCTGCTGCCGCAGCCAATGTGATCCTGCCTAATGGCTTTTAACCTGATTTCAGAAGTTCACATTTCAAATATCCCTCAACAGAAGTGAACAGAAATTTGATGAGTCTCTAGCCAGGGTCATGAAGTGCTACGCAGGGTGGAGGAGTCAACTGCACAGGCAGGAGTTAGGGAAGGGCAGGATCACCCCTGATCTATTCCTAACCAAGGAAGATGGCAGGTGTGAGGGAAGGTGATGGGTTGAAAGTGAATAGCCAAGAAAATGACGGCTTACAGGTACAGGCTTGAAATAAGTTACTTGACAGAGTTTAACGTTTGAAGTTATGGCAAATTTGTCACGCTCCTCCCGAACCCCAAGCTAGAAGTTCATTTAATAATTATGGTCTGCTTTGATTCTCAGACAAATTCACATTCAATTCATTTGAAATGATGTTAACTGATCTCGGTTCTGTCAGATATAACTGCATTGCTTTCTGCCTGTGTGTGGCGGTCCTGGTTCTAGAATATAGTAAATACATATGATATAGCTCCCTCCTCTGTATACATTATCCTTATATGACATTGCACCATTCACTGCTACTGCCTCCAGATCGATTCCTAATGTGATTTTAATTAGTAGAACTTAGACTGCTTATTAAATGAATGGGTGCTTGTACTGTAGGCATTTTCCCCCTGTCTTTAATATGAGGCAAGGAGCAAATTCGCCTCTAGTCATCCCTGTGGGCTTTCTCAGGACTGAATTGCGCCCGAGTCCAAACATGAGCATGACGCAGAGCTACAGAATACTTAATCCTCCGGACAGGCACCGGGCGGCTCAGGGCCTCGTCTCTGCTCTGTGGACCGAAAACTTCTGTGTTGTCCCAGTCATCCTTCTTTTTACATGTTAACTGTCTGGAAAGGCACTGAAATATAGAAAGGCATTCGTACAAAATTGTTGCGTCTGCCATTGTTTATGAGTTGTGTGCTTATACTTCTGTCTAGAGGAGTTCTGAACAGAGCACTGGCATGCTCTCTTGATTGTATGTTCCTCCTTCACACACGTCTAACACCCCTCTCAGATCCTTTAGAGAAAATCAAATAGTGTCTGGGTCTTGTGGGTGTGCAGGTTTACTTCTTATGATTTAACATTTCTCTCTACTGTCACATTGTTTGGGTATTGAGACATTGGGTAGTGATTATTTATTATAGCAATTACTGATTTATGATTTATGTGATTTATAACAATCATTAAATATGTCAAGTCAAGTCAAGTCATTTTTATTTATAAAGCGCATTTAACATGTACTTAGTACAATCTAAAGCGCTCCACACACAAGACATTGACACATAAAGACAAACAATGCTGGACGGAGCGGCATAGTCGCCAGCGTACCCATGACATCAAGACATAAACAAACAATTTACATTATGTGACATATGTACAGTGTCACATTACATAAAACATTCTAATCCAGCTGCGCTTGTACTGTATTTAATAGGACCTTTAAGATTTGTTCTTGTGGACTTTTAATAATAATAATAATAATAATAATAATAATAATAATCTTTATTTGTATAGCACATTTCATACACAGAATGCAGCTCAAAGTGCTTTACATTTGGAACATGTAACACAATAATAAAGACGAATCAGTCATTCCTCTTCGCTCCTGTGGCCGTTTATGATGGTGTTGTGATTATATGACTTTATATGCAGACGTTTAAGGAACACAACGACCCGAAGACTATATTATGTTTTATTATGTTTTTGTTTTATATGGTTTTTTTTTTATATATATATACTGTGAGTCTGCTATATTGGCCACATCATGTAAAAGAGGTAGGAATAAATGTGAAGAATTAGAAAAACTGAACTTGAAAAAAACCCATTTGTTAATTACTCAGGGTAACTTAGACAGTTTGTGAGTTGAGGTGTGTTTTTTAATGTATGAGGGGTGGGGGTAGTATGTTCTCTACTGATAGCTTGTACATAGCAAGCAAAATATCGCAGCTCTGCCCTGAGAACAACAACCATTCTGGTAGTTTAGTTGAACGTGCCTCACCACACACCAGACAGTCTGTCGAAACTGTGATAAAGATAAATCTTCTGATAGTAAGGACAGTAGATGTTGTGCGTAAATCATGACTGGACAGGGACGCCTCAGGCCAGCGCAGGTGACTATGATGTCAGCGGGGCCTGCACCGACATCGCCGAAGCAGTGGTGAGAGGAATTCCTGGATGTCAGAGAGCTGTCATTACTCCAGTGCTGACAGAACTTTCCAGAACACAGAGAGAGAGCGAGGGAGAGCCACACACAGCGAGACTCCCCGCAGCAGCAAATAGACTTGTCATTCCACAGATGTATTAATGTGGAGAGAGGCAGTAAAGCTGTAAATTGCCTGGTGTCAGGCGGAGAGCTGAGAGGGGAGGCCTGCTGGGGTTTGTTGGGGAGCGCTGGCAACTGGGGAGTTCCTTCACAAAGATTGGCTTTGTTATGGTCACTCAGCCAAGTACAGGTGTAGTGTGTGTTTGTGTACAAAAATGTTTGGCGCGGATTAGGATTCAATGTCAGGGGATTTTAACCAATCACATTTAATACGTATGATCATGAGTTTTGAGAAGCAGAAAACTTTCAGACAAAACTGCGGGTTCATATCAACACCTCTCCAATTCCCACTTTTCCAAAACTGATACCAGCTCTTTCACATGAATCTGCAATGTTAGGTCAGGTTTGACCTAACATTGCAGGAGGAGGCATGACCTGATGTGAGGAGAGTCATCTTCAGCTTTATGATTACAGTAACTCCAGAGGGTCCTTTTTTCCTATGAGGTCCAATGCTATCTCAGACAAGTTTTTCATTTTCCTCAACAAACAAATAGGCTATAGCCTAGGCTATGTAGGCTAAAGAGTCACATCGTGGGGAGTTTATTGTTTCGTTTTGGCAAGTAGCCGTGTAATAAGTGGGATAATGTCATTATTGTGAAAATTCCGGACAGGGCGAACTGGACCCCGACGCGCAGCGGAGGGCTCTTGTTCCACCCTGAAGGGACTTATTTTCCCAATAATGACCAGCATTCTATACATTATCCCTTACTTATTATATGGTAGAATACTGTATGTCCATGATGTAACTGGACCCCATACTTGTTTTTTTGCACAATGTATATGCAATACTCACTTATACAAGTACTGCTTCAAAAGCAAGATTTATTCTGATAAATACTCTTAACTTGAGACTAAAGGGGTAATTTATAAGAAAAGAGGCACGATTGATCGTCTTCCTTTTCACCTTAATGCAGCCATGACATGCAACATTTCTGTACATTCTTCCACGCATGCTCTGTTAAGTGACAGCCACCAGGAAGCAAAAGTTGCAGGTTTTCCTCTGGCCTGCTTGTGCTCTCACACTGCAGCCGCCTGGAGGGGGGAAGTGGGTCTCTGCGGGGGGGGGGGGGGGGGGTTCTGCGGGTCCCACTGAGTGGAGAAATGGGGTATGATCCAGCTGCTCTTAAAGAAGTAAATGGGGGTTAAAATGCCTCAGCCAATCGAGCACCGAGTCCCCAGAGAGAGAGGAGGGAATTCAGCAGAATAATGCACCCTGGCAGAGGAGGAAGGGATGGAGATCAGGGAGGGAAAAGGGGGAGAGGAGGAGCGGGCGGGGGAGAGAGAGAGAGATAGAGAGAGAGGAGGAAAGGATGGAGATCAGGGAGGGAAAAGGGGAAGAGGAGTGGGCGGGGGAGAGAGAGAGAGACAGAGAGAGAGGAGGAAAGGATGGATCGGAAAAGAAAGAGGTGAAGAGTGGGGGAGAGAGAGAGAGAGAGGAGGAAGGGATGGATTGGAAAGGAAGAAGAGGGGGTGCAAAGGGAAAAAAGATGATTGAGAAAAAGAGCTACAGTATATAGAAAGGGGAGATAAAAAATATGGAAAGATTGTCAAAGAGAGAATGCGAGAGAGAGCAAATGACAGCCAGGAAGAGTGACAGAGAGAAAGAGAGGGAATGAGAGAAGAGAGAGAGTGGACTCCTGCTGATGCTGCTCAGGCTGGACCCTGAGGAGAGGAATGGGGTCATTCTCAGACATCCTCCAGCACCATTTACCTCCAGTTATGCATGCGCTCATCTCAATGCTTACACTATTGCCTGCTATTTCATTTTTTATATCAACTATCAACTGCCGTAAAACAGCATAGCTCACAAGAGGTTTCGGACAGTCTACCTCTATACTGATTGTGTAATTAAATACACATACACATACTCACAGTGACACTTTTTGAAATGAATGATTCTTCTCAAGATGTAAATTATTATAACTTGTGTCATCTAGTGCCTTAAAGCAGCACTAAAGAAGTTTTCCAGTTATGCATGCGCTCATCTCAATGCTTACACTATTGCCTGCTATTCATTTTTTATATCAACTATCAACTGCCGTAAAACAGCATAGCTCACAAGAGGTTTCGGACAGTCTACCTCTATACTGATTGTGTAATTAAATACACATACACATACTCACAGTGACACACTTTTTGAAATGAATGATTCTTCTCAAGATGTAAATTATTATAACTTGTGTCATCTAGTGCCTTAAAGCAGCACTAAAGAAGTTTTGCTCTCGAGGTCCCCCTACAGTTGAGAAGCGCAATATTAATTAACTAAATATGCGTCTATTGCTATACACTCGTAAAACGAATGTGTTGAAAACACAACTTGCATTGTTTTCCAGATAGGGACAGCACATTTGTTTTAAGAGTGTACAAAGTATGAACATAACTCCGATATAATATAGAGGGAATGCACCGACAGCAGTCTGTAGAAAGAGATATCCGAATTAAAGTTTTTAAATTTCGGAGGGGGGGCAGTGTTCCTACCCGAACACAGAAAGTAGCTAGGTCAGTAATTGCCTATAGAGGGCCGCTCAGACAAAGGGCTGTTCATCATGTTATGAGGTTATGTGGCATCAAAATGATTTTGGAAACGTTATGTTAAGGTAAAAAAAAACTCTTAAGGGTGCCTTTAATAAGCATCTGTGCTCAGTCCATACCAGAATGATGCTTGTTTACATAACATTTCTCTGGGATTCAGATTTAGAGAGAATATGTGTGCATGCGTGTTTCTGTATGTGAATGAGTTGTGTGCAACACAGAGAGAGAGAGAGTGTGTGTGTGTGCACGTGCGCACATGTGTGTGATGCCTTCGTTGTAAATGACATGAGGCAGGATCCGTTGATGAGAGTGGGGATGTGGACTGTCCTCCCGGGACTCCCTGAACTTCTCACTCAGAGAGCTGATGAAATATTTAACATTACAATAGCCTCCTCTTTTGGCCCTCCCTGGCATTGGCCAGATGTGCACTGTCATAATATCCACCTCCTCTTCATCATCATTGTTTTCCTTCTTCACCCTCATTGTCAACATCACCACCATCCTCATCTACCAGCAGTAACATTACTACCATGCTCATCTATAATATGACCCTCATTATCATGGTAACATCACCATTATCATTACTGAAATCCCAGTATCACTGTCAGATACAGACACGTGTCACTGTTATGTACAGTACTGTATATCTTTTATAGCCTAGAAATCTAGACGCGCCCCTAGCGGCCGCAAATTACATTTGCTGCCAGGGCTAGTCTAGCAACTCTCCGTTGGCTTGTGAGCTCCAGAAATCGAAACTTAATCAGGCCAATGAAATGCGTGTGTGTAGAGTGGTTAGGTGGGCTTAACATAATGATTGATGGCAGAGTTGCAACGGTTTGGCTTGAATTCCCTGCTACTTGAAAACATGTTGCTGTTGGCGAACAGTGTGACACGAGTTAAGCTTTTATTAAGTAGGCAAACGTTTGAACTAGCCAACTAGCTCCGCTGGTGGGAAACGCATGGGACTCATAGCGCTGCCGCTGTCCTATTGCGTACAGGGGGAATTTGAAAGACAACTGATTATTCCGCCCCTCGGACTGAGCACTGCGAACGGTGAGTGCCCAGACCCTACATTTTAATGTGGGTCTGGCTCGTCAGGCTAGATCTTTTAATCATTCTCATCATTTTTCTGCTTCTTCTCCTTCATTGCCGTTGTTGTCTTCATCATTACAGAATAGGCTGAGATGAACTAACGTCTATGACATCAGAAATGCCATCAATCAGAAATGACTTCACTGGTACTGTAGGTGTTTCAAACAAAGCAGTTTGACAATGTTTGGTATTTAACTTTACTATTCCCTCATAATATAGGTCAAACCTTTTTCCACATTTTCAAGACAGCAATAGGTCAGATGAAGTGGACAAAAGACAGGCATTTCAAAAGAAGAGACAGTGACACAACCAGGTGTTGAAACTTCCCTTCTTTCTCAATTTCAATTCAATGTATTATTTTTGCATTGCCAAAACAGAACATTTAGACATACATTTACGTAGAGAATGCTTGGAATACAGTACATGGCAAATAGATCCGCATCCAAGATTAACAAACTGGTTTGTGTGTGTGTGTGTATGTTTGTGTGCATGTATGGTGTTTGTTAGTGTAATTATATGGATAGGTGCCATATAAAAGTAATAATTATTTAACCACTGTCCCTTGCCTTATGGCATTCGGTGACATATTTGGCAGCAAGATCTGCTGTTTGTCTCTGCTGTCCAAGTAAGACTGCCATTATTTCTTGTTGATCTTGTTGATTATTTCTTGTTCTTCTAGATTTCTAGAGTTCTTCTTTCTCTCTCTCTCTCTCTCTCTCTCTCTCTCTCTCTCTGTCTCTCTCTGGCCAGGGTCCTGGAAAGTGCTTCTAGAGTCTGCGTGTAGTATTGAATCTTGGGTCTTTCATGTGATAAATTGAATGTTGCTCATATGTGAGTGCACACTGTTTTGGGGTTATTCTGCCCAAGTCATCGCAGCCATCGCCTGGGGAGACCTTTCCTTTTACCGCTAGCGCTTCAGAGGCAAAATCTCAACAGACCCCCCGATACAATTACTGAGCCCCTCTCTCTCTCTCCCTTCCCTGAAGCTCTATCTCTCTCTCTCTCCCTCCCTCCCTCCCTCCCTTGCTCTCTCGCAGATACTGGCGTAGGGGAATTGGCGGTCCTCTGTCTGGCGGAAGATCGGGGCACTCAGGCAGTAAATGCAGGGCCTTTTCTCACACTCAGGGCCACACTGCATGCTGCTCCAGGGACCTGCACCGCTGTGTTTCCCTCTAACACACACACACTCACTGACAGACATACACGCACACACACACACACACACACACACACGCATGCACGCACACACACACACACACACACACGTTAACAGAGGCAGAAAACCTCTGTGTGTGTGTGTGTGTGTGTTTTACTCTGTCTGCATCACTTTTGTTTTTGCTAAAGGTGGTGATGGCCTTGATGTGGGCTGGATGTGTATGTGTCAGGGTGGATGGATGAGAAATGTTTGATGGGGAACCTGAACACTCCCATACACACCCACACACTGGCTGCCACCCTCACACAATAAAATAGTCACAAAGGTAGTGATGGGTTGGGTAAGGTGTGTGCACCTATGTGACCTGAGAGTGGGGTGTGAGGAGGGCCATCAGACCTGAAGACAGCAACAGCGTTCACCCTTCCATGGCTTACAGAACTGGAACAGGGAATATGAATTTATTGACACCTAATATCGAAGTGTGCATTTAGAATCACATAAAAATAACATGTCAAAGAAAGAAAGACTGAAAAGAAAAGAGGAAGAATACAGAAAGAATAAATAATATGAATAAAGAGAAAGAAAGAAAGAAATGTAGGAAGGAATCCTGAAAAGCTTGGCATGTACCACTCTGCCTCCCTACTGCCTGAACCACCTTGCAATTGCAAGGTGTAATTAATGTCCGTGGTTTCTTGGATAGCCTGTCAAAGAAGTGATTAAGTTGATAGTGGCTGTTGAAAATATGGCAATGTAACAGCAATGAATTGAGGAAAGTTAAAAGGGAAATCCGGCCATTTTTAACACCAATATCGTGTCCCTTTAACTGTGTTTGGGGCCTCTAAACACACTCAGGAAAACCATTCCAAGACCTATGGAACATGAGTTGATTCCTTACGAGACACCACTGTGATCGTTTAACTCAAATATTGTGGCGAAACATTGTAAACTTTGTGTTTTTGTGTGAAGTCACTCACCTCAGGCCCAAAACGCGGTTAAATAGCTTGCCCCCTACAATAAAAACAATATTGGGGTTCAAAATGGCCGGATTTCCCTTTTAAGGAAGAGACCGAAGCAGCAGAATTGAGATTCTGTACTGTATGTGTGTGAAACAGTCAGAAACAGAGACCAGTGCTGACCGCTGTGGTCAAGACGAAGTCTTGCTTTGACCGTTTGCTCCACTCACACGGACACAACTCCAGACATCCATTTCATTTATTGGATTCATTCAAGTGGATTTTTTCTGATTGCTTACACTGTTTTCAGCTCTGCTTATTTCATGGTGTTAGTGTGTCTGTGTCCGTTTCTCTGTGTGTGTGTGTGTGTGTGTGTGTGTGTGCGTCGGCTTGCATGCAACCGCGTGTGTTTGCGCATATGTGTGCCTGCTGAAGAAGTCTGGTTGAGGGCAAATGTGAGGTTTTAAATGCTTAGGGACTCCTCTCTCCCCATGATGCTAACAACCTCTAATGCGTGTGATGAAAGCCATATAAAAGCTAAAGGGGAAACGCAGTATACAACAGACACACACACACACACACACACACACACACATACACACACACACACACACACACACACACATACACACACACACACACACACACACACACACACACACACACACACACACACACACACACATACACACAATACACACACACACACAGACACACACATACACACAGACACACACACACACACACACACACACACACACATACACACACACACACACACACACACACACACACACACACACACACACACACACACACACACACACACATACACACACACACACACACATACACACACACACACACACAGACACACACACACACACACACACACACACACACACACACACACACACACACAGAAACCAGCACTAGACCAGGGTAGAATAAGGTCTCCAGGGCAGACTGTTCTCTCTGAAAGATATCTGCCTCTCATCTGGCATGATTCCACCAAAGCCCGGCCACATCTGGGCCACATGTGGTCTTAGGTACGTTCCAGATGCCGGCTGCTACCAGAGGCATGGGCCTGTTGAGTCCGATTCAGTCCGAGTGGTCCAGGAGTCTGGCTGACAGACAAGTCCAGATCAGAGAGGGCTGCCACTGACAGCTAATTGGGGAGAGAGAGTGGAGCAGAGCGTGGAAGTGTGAAGAGAAGAGAGGGAGTACACACCACTCTTACCGAGAGAGAAGAAGAGGAGAGAGAGGGAGGGAAGGAGGGAGAAGAGAAAGAGAGAGATGGGGGTGAAAGAGAGAGGGGGGAGAGGAGAAGAGAGTAAAAGAGGGGGAGTGAAAGGAACAGAGAGAGGGAGAGCGAGAGAGGAACTTGTGCCAAATCCGGTGATGTATGAGCACATTAAAAGTCAGTTGTGGGTGTGTGAATCCAGTAACCTTGAAGAACAGGAGCAACTCTCCGCTCCATGGCCCATTAGCCAGCAAACATCACAGGTTTCACTTGGAGCTCCAAGAGTGGGGTGCTGCTTTTTACACACACACACACACACTCGCCCACATGCACACTAACACCCCCACACATATGTATGCACACACACACACACACACACACTGCCCATCTTGAGATTGCCCGTGTACATACTGTATGTCTCATACAGACATGAGCACTGCTGTTCATATAACTTTTTTAAATTACTTGTGTGGTATTTCAGCAATTTAATAATTTCAGCATTTTGTCCACTGAGATTCACCTGGTTTTTAAAACAGTCTGCAAATAAATCGGTAAAAAATCCTCTCCCAGAACAAATAGTTACATTTTTGAACAGGGGCGGAGTGGGGCACTAAAATCCACCGGAAAAATTCTGGCCCAAACATGCAATATCAATAGCACAAACAAAATATATAGTGCTAATGCAATACAACAAGCCAATCAACTACAAACCAGGCCCTTTCAATAAATGTGTAAGGAAGATGCAACAGTGCAGTATAACAGCTTTGTGGGTGGATGGAAATTTCAAGCATCATGCAAGGACATATCTGGGTGTCATAGCACTCCAATAGTTGCCTGTATAAATTTAAAAAAGGCCTAGCCTACAGACAATGTCAACCTAATAACACAGGTAATTAAATAATTGAAAAAAACAGGCACTTTGAATAGGTTTGTACGAGAACGATTAAAGTAGGCCTATATTGGCTTACATATATAGCGCTTAGATGTAACCTCCAGTACATGAGGTTTGTCAAACGGAGGTCCTACCCTTCGGATGATTCAGATATGATGCTAACCTCGCGGACCTAATACTGACCTTATAATGGATGTATGTGTGAACGACATACACGACATTACAAAAAAATCCGTGTGGTTGTCGAAAGTGAGGGGTGGGGGCTTGTAGAGTTCACAAGATGCGAGATATGACCCGAGAATATATCGCGGCCGCTGCCTGTCACAGCTGCTTTTTGTTTACAAAGTGTAGCCTATGCATTATGTAAGTTAAAGAAGACAAATCTATTGTGCGTAGGCTAATACTTTCTGAAGTAGGCTAGTCAAGTAAGCAAACAGTATTTGTATGTGTGCTTGAATAAACACATTTATCTGTTTTCAACGTTATGTACCAGAATTA
Source organism: Alosa alosa (assembly GCF_017589495.1). Classification (NCBI taxonomy): domain Eukaryota; kingdom Metazoa; phylum Chordata; class Actinopteri; order Clupeiformes; family Clupeidae; genus Alosa; species Alosa alosa. The sequence goes on from NC_063201.1 coordinate 10,238,718, forward strand.
CTTGGCTATAGAACCCCACATCTGGTTTTGCGCTTGGAGAGAGAGCATGCACAAACTTTATGGTAGGCTACCAGCCAATTCAGTAGGCTAACTCAAGACTTCAAGGCCATCATACAACGTTTTTTAAGCAATAAACAAAAATACTAACATAACAGTGAAGTTGTTCGTTTTTTCATGGTTTATTTTTTTCAAAAGCATCCTCCCCATGTGTCTATTGCTTTTACGTGCAGGAGCTTGTAACAAAGTTGCCTTTTTCTTCGCTTTCATTTTCTAGGCATATATGCTCAACAAATATCAGCGAGCTCAGCGGGTATCAATGAACAGAAAACCGCTTGGCTAACAATTTATTAAATACTCCCCTGTTATTGTCGCCAACGACTTCTGCTTATGGTGATTCAGTCTTTTGAATTGCTTTGGCCTTGTCATGCAGTTGTAGGCTACAACGCCTCTTTGCCGCTCCCTTCATGTGTTCTATCAAAATGTTGTATGCCCTCATGGACAGTAGCTCCGTGGATGTCTGCATCTTTCCAGGTCGGAGATTTTCTGAGCATTATGCCACTCCATCATAACACTGGCATTTAAGTCAGATCTAACCACATGGACGCACGAAAGAAACGTCACCAACACGCCCTCTCACTAGGTGTGAATTTTAACCACATGTTCTACGCCTCGCTCAGACACAGTACATTTACATAATGTCCGAAAATACTAGGGGAGTAGTAGAACAACCGCTAAATTCGGACTTCCATATGACCGGTTATGTCGTTTCAGATATAAGGCCCCACCGTTTAACATCGGCAGAACCTCCGGTCTTACACGTATGTCTGAAAGCGCTTATAGACAGTTCCAACGAGTTCCACAAACCATTTATCAGCCTGAGTGGCCCACTAATTAGTCATTAGGCTAGGCCTAGGCTACATATCAACATAAGACTAGCTTGAGCTAGTTTCAATAATGTCAATGCTTTAGCTCCGCTAACCTTTCTCTCTGCCTTCCATCCACATGTAAAACAGCAAGCAACCACGCAAATCCGTCGACTGTCAGAACTCCTGTAGCTTTCCTCGAACTTGATCGTTTGTAGGGTCATGCCATTAGACGAGGGGCTGCTCATTTATCCCCCTACATTTCTGTAAATAGACTTAACCTGCAATCGGTTCATTGGATAAACCAGAAAGACATTCCCCATTCCCAGGAGGCTTTGCTCCATTCTAGCTTTGGCTTACGTTAATTTAAGTAAAAACAAACAAATTAAATTGCCATTTTTTTATTTGCGATGAAAGTTCTGTAACGGCTGAATAAGACAAAAATTAATTAAGATAAAAAAAACCAAGGCTAGCCTACACAAAAATCAGCATGGGAGAGATGAGTGTGCAGGGTAACCATGAATGACATATAGACAGTGAGCGAGTGGTATAAATATTGGTTGGACTTCCTATACTTTAAAGTGTAAATCTCAGAGACTTTTGCGGAAAATTCTTAATGCATCTGTCAGGTCGATAACTGCGTACGACTCATGGTCGCGATAATAGCTCTATGGGCCGGCCCGCTCCACGCAGACTCATCAACTCCCGATCGTCCCGATTGCCACTCCGTTTTTGAATGGTTTGAATTGAAATATTTTTTATATGTCAAGTATGAAATACATACTATATATATATGCTATTATCAATACAAGTCCAATTTCAACTCGGAAATTGTGTTTAAGTCCGTTTGCATCCTCCTATATAAAATGTTGATTGTTTCAACATTTGCTTTTTTGACAGTTTCGTGCTTTTGTACCTTCATTGGAATGTAGTTTTGGTTTAGCTTTGTATAAATTAAGTGCCTCATTGTCTCATGTTCATTTGTTTTTTAGATATTATTAATTTGCAGGCTTTTGACAGCACCAGTGATACGATAACTTTAATTGTGTGGACGATGACCACTGATGACCCGCCATAGATTACATCTGTCAGATGACCCCACGCAGATAACCTGCCCTGTGTAGCCTCATCAGATGACCCATACTGGACTTCTGTGTGGTATGTCAGGTCTTTTGTCCATCTGCATGGGTAAAATGAGAAAACCCTTCCTAAAGCACCATTCAGCCTGCAAGAGACTAGCGACCAGAGACTATGGATATTAATGTCATTTACAGCAAATAACAGTTGGTGATGAGAAACACTGCATGAAAAAAAAAATCAACCTTTGAGGCAACAAGCAACAGGGTGATAAGCAAATCGTCAGCAATATGTATGTAGTTTATCACTGGGTTGAACTGAGTCAAGCCATAGTTTTAATGAGCTGATCTACTACAGTAAATTAGCATTCAGCATCACTCTCTTTCCTCTGTCGTATATCTGAGGAAAAGAAACATACTGTACATGAATACAATGCAGTAGATAGATATAAAATATGAGATAGGTACTAAATAGATGCACAAACCTAATTTGAACGATGGTCAAAGTGTTAAGTCTTAGTCTAACAAAAGCAAATTTAATTAGTCGGCAAAATCAGTTTGCTAATTTAACATCATGGGCAAGACCTTAAAGGTTGTATCAGCGATTGCAGGCCCAAACATAAACGATCACATTCATCTAATCTTTTCTAATGATCCGCTAGCTGCCCGCCCCATAAGCAGACCATCAAAAAAACGTGTCACTGTAGGCAGCCTAGGCTCTGAGATCTGCACAAAAAAACAATTGCTAACAACAAGTGTTGCCAACCACTCAAAGGCTAAATAAAGTGTTCCAACCAATAACTGACGAGATGCACGTTCAGGAGAGTTTCAATTGCACAGGAGGGAGGGGGAAGGGGTAGCGAGCTAGCTCTCTGTTTAGTTTGAACGTCAACAGAAGTGACGTTACCCCGCCATCGCTGATACAACCTTTAAAGGAACACACTGTTTTTTTGGGACTTCAGCTAATTCACCGTATTCCCCAGAGTTAGATAAGTTGATATATACTATTTTCATCTCTGTGTGTTTAGTTATTCGGTCTGTCACACCCACTGCTAGCCTAGCTTAGCACAGGTGCCTCGAAGTGGCCCATTAGTGACAAAAGAACTCCAACATTTTCCTATTTACATGCTGTGACCTGTATAGTTACAACATGTACAAATAACAATGTCAAATGAGACCAGGGTTTCCGTTGTCCGGTAATTACTGGACATTGGCCGGGGAAAAAAATGTAATGTCCGACAAAATTACCGGTAAATCTTTCTGGTCAAATTGTCCGATTGAAATTGGCTAATAATCCCGTCCCCCTAACGCAATCTGAATTCGAGAATAAGCCTAAAATATAAGCCTATATTAAAGCAAGAATACATCCTCTGGACATTTTTAAATGAACAGACTCTACCATTTGGAAGTTATTAAACAACACACATAGCCTATGCTGCATTTCAAATAGGTAGCGCACGCTTTAACGTCCATGTTAAACAACGAACAAATGAGTGAGACGGATCAAACACGGCCAGGCCCAGGCAGACTAGCCTTAAAAGCGACGCACCAAGACATGTCATTCTCCTTGTTCTGTATACACACCCATGGTACACTGGACATGCAACTGTGTTCTGTACCCAAAGCATGTATGCTTTCTCTGTCTATGATCTGCAGGGTTAGGGCCTCCTCGACGAGGAGATTGCTGGTCCACGGATAATTTCCGGCATAATCAAATGTTATCATTGAACCGCGGACCAAAAGAAAAAGAAACTAAACATTTCCCAGAATAGGAAATATTTCTTAATTTATTGTTATCAAATAAAGAGGCATAGCCTTAGGGGGTAGTGGTGTGAGCGCTCATTCTTGTGTGTGCGCATCTGTGCAAGTTAAACAGTTGAACCACTGGATATAACTGTGGGTAGCAGCAACAAACAACGTAGCCTATTTAAAGGGACACCAGGCAACATTTTTGTGTTAATTAATCATCTTCGTAAGTCGGTATATGGTTAAATGACTCATTACGGGGCGAATGAAGGCTCTCTCGCCCGCCCCTACTTCCTGTAGGAAGAATATCCCACTTGCAAGTTCGGTGTATCCTACCCGCGACCAGGATCAGTTTACAGCACAGAGGCAGGCTAACAAAACGCTAGAGATTGTTGCAAACGTGTGTATAATGGCAGAGCCAGCGAAGAAGCAGCGAAAACCCTTGACGGAAGACGCAAAGAAAAGGAAAATAGCTTCAGACCGAGCGAGGGGGAGTTTCGTACAGAAAAAGCATCAGGCTTGCCTGGTGTCCCTTTAAAACAACGAACAAAGCGGATTCTTGCTGTCCATGAAAACATAGATACTGGATAGATCTTGTTAGGCGTGTTTAAGTTAGGCTAATGAACATATTGCATTCTATACGGCCTGATTATGTCGTTCTTTAAGCTACATAGCCTGTCTCCAGTTTTCCTCAACTTGACTAATTAAGAAGCGATAATAAGATATTTGACCGGCATATCATCAAACTGTCCGGAAAACAAAACCTCTGCCGGTCACTTTGACTAGCACCACTTTTATTCTAGTGGAAACTCTGAATGAGACACAGCCATTTTAAGCATATACCGGTTACACACTTGGTAGGTGCTATGTTCACATTCAGGCAAAGCACTGGTACTTGGGCGGAGTGATATGCAGGCAGCCCATATCTCGGGTGTCACTTCTTCGAACCCCAAAGAGCAGTGATTATTAAGGCAAATAAGACCACATGACAAAAGGAAAAGGGGAAAAAAACATCAAGTGGTTTCAGACAACACAGTGGATTGGGCAGCTAGTTTTTTTGGGGCAGCTAGTTTTTGCTGCAATGCTAATGAGGGAGGGAATGTGGAGGTGAACATGAAAACCAGTGCTAAGGCAACTAAAATAGAAGACATGCTAGCAGGTATTGCTAAACTGAACTGAACTGAACACTGTGGACAAACGATTTTCAGAACTTAATCCGGTTGTTCAGACATGATGCAATAATGTGCCGATAATTCTGTTTCTGGGGCCAACTGGTCCAAAGCGGCTTTTTTTCCTAGACAGTAAATGAAAGAGTTTGTTCCTGTTTAAGACAAGTCTACAACAAAAATGGCCATTCTGCCTTTTATTAACAGAGGCTTTGACTCCAAAAATGCTTAAAGGACAAGTTTGGTATTTTAAAGGAAAACTTGGCAGGATTTCCCCCTCTGCTGGAGAAATTGTGCATTATGCTATTTCAAACTGTGGAAAAAGGTAACGATAAAGCACATGGATTTGTTTACAAGCTAGCAAAACGGTTAGCATAAGTTCGGCAGACAATGTGGATGTTACAAGGTAAGAAACACGATTTAAAACGAGTTTCTTGTTTCTCACTTCTCTTTCTGGGACGGTAGTCTCAATGTTGCAGGGTTGGTTTTAGGGGTAGCGGGAAAAGTCACCATTTTCACCGGAACAGGTCATTTAACCATCCAAATGATTTCTAAACGGGTTTATTACGTTGCAATAGTTTCCAAGTTCCCCTTTAAAGCCCTATTTTCAGATAGTTTATGATTAAATAGAACGTTTAAGATTGAAATTTGGACACATGCTGCTGTCCTGAGAACAGGACCCCCCCACCTCCACAACGCTGCATAGGTGCACTGGAACAATCTTTCTAAAACACATTAAACTTTCGTTTAACAAAGACGCGAAACTCACCGAGTGGTCAAGGGTGTTCACTGATATGTTCACACAAAAAACGCTGCAAAAGATTCTTTCCAACAGGTTTTATCATATTTTTTGTCCAACTCCATTGACTTGTATTGGATGTGCTGTGAGGTACGGTATTACCCTGGAAATCAAGAGTTCTCGCGAGAGCACAATGGACTTGTCTCTGCGAGACACTCTGGCAAAGAGCAATGATGCACGTTACTTTTACCCCAACATTCCGGGGAACCAGCTAAACTGATGAAGACAGCGCTGCAACGTTGGAGGACAGTACACATTGGTCATAGTGTTATCCAATTTCGTGCAGTGAGAATTTTAAATGCATGCTTGTTGCCGCCCCTGGAGTTGGGCCATTACATTGTTCTTTGCCAGACCCTTAATCTTTCTAGATTATTAGGGTCTGGATTTTCCAGGCTAGTACGGTATTACTCCGCCGCCGGAAACGGATATGGAGTTGTTTGTATTCTTTCTGTAGTCTTATGCAGTCACGGTATCGTAGACTACGCTATCCAAATTATTGTCACGTCCATGGCTAATGATAAAATGTCTTGGAACTTGCACAATGTGAATGATAGGCTACGTGAATCATTAAGTTTTCATCATGAAAGTTCCACAGCCAAAAAAATAGTAAACGTACAAAATCAAAGTATTCATGTAGGCTAGGGTTAGTGTTAGGCTTATGATGTGAACATGACAGGTTATGGACATAACAAATAAGTTCATTTTCCGCCTGTTACAAACGTTACGTTACAAAATGTCAACCTTACCCCAAGTTCTTCTCTGTCGTCCCAGGAGGTAAGTTAATGTGGGAACCGCTGTATTTCTCAGGCGAAAGAGCTTTTTGGGCGATTTCTTTCGACCTCCAGCGAAGTTCAGTAAAATGCAGACCACAGAGACACAGTGATCAGCTTTCTGCAGATCCTCAGGTGTGCTCACATCCAACCCCTACCACAGAACCCGAAAATTCCCAGGACAGCAGCATGTGTCCAAATTTCAATCTTAAACGTCCTATTTAATCATAAACTATCTAAAAACAGGGCTTTAAGTGTAAAATACCGAACTTGTCCTTTAATATTGCTTCAAATTTCGTTTGGGCTATAGTTTCAAAACTGTTACTGATATTGACATACTATTTCAAATTTCACCGCAGGTTTGGCATAGGGTGACCTGTGAATTTTCCATGTACGTAGATGACATGCTTCTATGTATTTCCAATCAATTACATTACTTTTGTCTGTAATTGCGTAATTTGTCTGTAATTTTTTATGTGGCAACAGAGGGAAATGTGATATAAATGCAATATACATGTAAATAGATGGTACATTTGCCTCTTTTGCACAACTTTAGTGTCTTCAGATATATTCAAATAGGTGAATTCACAAGAAAACACATGTCCAATTACCAGGAGATGCAATAAAGCTTTTATCCTCATCAACAGATTCAACCCTCTCTGCTGAGGGACCACCTCTGGCTTTTATCAGGCTTTACTGAAGCAAATGAACACCTCAGATCACAGACAGGCCAAGGAGTTGAATGAGGAGATACATGAAGGGTTCTGGGATTGGGAACAATAGGTCGTTTTTTTTTTTTTTTTTTTTGTCATTCCGATTAAACTATTACGATTGAAAAATGTGTGCCATCTGTTGACATGGGGTACATTTTATTCCGACCAGGTGCTTACAGGCGCTCTGGAATCAGAATAGCCATTGTTGCTTTACTTTTCCTTGAGAAGATACAGAGATCATATACATGAGAGATCTGATTATGTCTTTCAGTATTTCTTTAAAGTCAAGAAGAATTGGAACCCTAATACACTTGTAGCCATTAGGTGGGACAGGTACTCTACTTACGCACTTATTAACACATATGTGCTCAAACCATATCTTTGGGTATGGTTGTGGCGAATTAAAATAATTCTGTATATTTGTAAAATGTGCCTGAAGGAAATGTACTACATCTTGAAAAAAATGGATAACATAACAATGACATTAATTGCTAATTAAAAATGAATAAGATCTGGAACCTTCTTCTGTTGTCCATAAAAGGTGAGTAATACTGTGTAAAGTTATGTAAACTTGGCACACTGTATTTTGCAATCCCTGTATTGCCTCTATTATACTACAAACATTCATAGTCGTGATCACTATCTGTGTGCTATTATGTGCTTTGTTCATTTCCGGCGGGACGGTTACCCACCTCCCGCCAACATTCTAAATCAATAGAATGCACCATATTGCTATGTAGCATAGTAATGTTATACACCATTTCAAAGCTTTGACTCTTGGGAATCCAAAAATGTACAATCTGTATAGTGCTTTACATTCTCAGATTAATTTTATTATGTCTCAATTAAATTTGATCCAAAATGCCCCCCTCCCCTCCTCCGCTTTTGGTGCTACCCTGATTTCTGGCTGCAGTGTAGCTGCAGCACAATAAGTAGATGCAACACATTGGGTACTGAAATATTCACAAGAATCCATAGAAATTGAATCTTCATGTTGTATTATCCAATATTAGTTGTACAGATGTATAGTCTATCTTATACACACTCATTGAACCAACAAAGTAAATGCAAAAATAGAGACTTTTTTGTAATTATTCCATATTTTGTGTAGTCATTCTATCTGAACACCTGACATACAATCTAAATAGTCCACAAGAAACCTCAAAGTGTTACCTTTCATTTGAAACCAGGATTATGCACTCATATTTTCATTCTATTTTGATCTTCTTTTGCACACAGCTTCACAATACATGGTGCTAGGGCTCAGTTGTGTTTCTAAGGGATATCAAGTGACCTAGAGGACTGAAATGTGGTCAGTTCAGAGATGCTTGTAATCCGGCAGAAAGAAAACAATGCACTTGTAAATAGGCACAATGCAATTTCAGGCAAAAACTTGAAATTTGTATTGAGATCCATGTGGTTAAAACTAAATAATCAAATAAATTGTTTTTAAAAGAGACAGACACACAATGCCTATAAAATGTACTTTGAAGAGATTTTCTTCCATCTTCACCGTTCTGAAGATGAGTGGCAGATTTAGGCTGCATCTGACAAGTATGGAGAATCACTAAGGAAAAGAAAGATGCAATTACTCTTGGACTCCAGGCAACAGCAACTCAATTCTCCACCTTTATATAAGAGGGATGTGTGTGTGTGTGTGTGTGTGTGTGTGTGTGTGTGTGTGTGTGTGTGTGTGTGTGTGTGTGTGTGTGTGTGTGTGTGTGTGTGTGTGTGTGTGTGTGTGTGTGTGTGTGTGTGTGTGTGTGTGTGTGTTTAGTAGGAAGGAGGGAGAGTGGAGCCACTACCTGGACCAAGCCCTCTGGCAATATGCACATTTTTGAAGAGGATCTCAAGCAGCCAGTCAGCGGAAAAGCGCTTTGCCCGTGTGTTTGTAAATATCATTTTCTGCATTATGGAGCAGAAGGAGAGAGGGAGAGAAGAGAGAGAGAGAGGTGAAGGATGCTCGTGTTTATGGAGAGGAGAGGGTGGGGGAGGGGGGGTGTCGGGGAGTTACACATGCTAATTTAAACATCAGGAGCGGCCGCACTTCTATTCAAATGCACTCGCTCAGGTGGAAAATATAATCCTGTGGATAGAGTGCTGGAAATGTCCCTTTTTTTCTCCTTCACACCCCCCTGTCATTCCCCTCCGAACCTCAAACTCTTGTTTTCAAACCCGCCACGCTCCTCATCTCCTACCCCGCCCATCCGCGGGCTCACTTCCCAAAAGTGACCTTGAGAAACAAAACACTGCTTTAATACAGGTGCCATTCCAACTCCTATCAGCAGTGTGATATTACCCTTGGTAGGAAAAAGAGAGAGTAAGCTAGAGAGAGAGATAGAGAGGAAGAGCATCACAGTATACTTAGATATGACATAACTGCTCGACATCTATGATAAACTGTAGCCCCTGTCTTACTAAAGAGCATTATCTCCATAATAAGTCGTTCCTCTTTTATCTTATTGATGTTGCGCTTTCATATTATGTCGACACAATAGCTTTATTCTGAACATAACATTAAGTTGTCTGTCTGTCTGTGTTTGTGTGTGAGAGAGAGTATGTAAGAGAGAGAGAGAGGGAGAGAAAGAGAGAAAGTTGTTTTATGGGGTGCTATGTGTTCCCTTTTGTCCCATGAGAGTTATACTGAATAAGCACCAAGACCAGTAGACTGTGCGAGAGGTTGGTCCCATCTGTGTGTGTGTGTGTGTGTGTGTGTGTGTGTGTGTGTGTGTGTGTGTGTGCTGCTGCATTTTCCCCATCTGATTATGTTCTCAGCTCTTCAGAGAGAGGGAACTGCATACAGGCCTGCCTAACAATGCCTACTGTCAATCAAGTTTCTCTCCCTGTGCCCCCTCTCTCTCTCTCTCTCTCTCTCTCTATCTCTCTCTCTCTCTCTGTCTGTCTCCATGTGTCAGCGATACCAAGGCCATCATGTCAGACAGGAGGATGACATGGATCTCGCTCCGGCTGCAGCTGTCCAGCAGACCCACCCCAGTCCACACACACACACACACATACATACATTGTCTCAACTTAGACATATACTGATATATACATAGCCATATATACATACAGACACATACACAGACACACATTAACACAACACACACACACACACAGACATGCATTGTCTCAACTTAGACATATACTGTGTATATATAAAGCCATATATACATACAGACACATACACAGACACACATTAACACAACACACACACAAACACTCACAGCCATATGCACTCACTCTCACATACTGTAGCCCACACATACACAAACAACCTAAAGGATTTGTCACTCTATCAGTCTCTGCCTATCCATCTGTTTGCTCCCCACAGCCGGGCTCCACCGGGCGTGCAACTGAGGTGTTCTGTTCTCAGAGTGAGTGCTGCAACAATTAGCTTCCACTGTTAGCAATGGAACTGGCTACACCAGACGCCAGAGTGGTGAGCACATCAGAAAAATTAGGCCACAAAACTATTTTTACCCTCCATGAACAGAACGCTCCAGTTGCGTGTCCAGTGTAGCCGACTGTCTGTCTCTCTGTCCACCTGTCTGTCTGTCTGTCTGCTTGACTATGATTACCAGCCTGTCTGTCTGTCTGTCTGTGGGTTTCTCTCTCCACATGTCTCCCTGCATGATTTCTAGTTTTCTTATCTGGACCTCTGTTGCTAACTATCTGTCCTGCCTTTTTACCTGCCTGCCTGTCTGTCTTGCCTGCTTGCCTGTCTGTCTAATAGTCCTCCATTTTCCATATCTGTGTGTTTTTGACTGTCTAGTCTTTAGTCTTGTCTTCCATCTAAACATCTGTCTGTCTGTCTATCTGTATGGGTGTTTGTTTGTGGTCTTTTCTTCCTTTACTTTGATCATCTGTCTGTCTAACCCCTGTCTTTGTATCAGTACATTTGTCTGTCTTCTTGCATGTCTATATATCTCTGCTGTCTGTCTGTCTGTCTGGTTGTCTGCATATATGTACTGTACTCTCTGTCAGTCTATCCATCCTGTGTCCTGGAACTGCCCTCTCTCTCCCTCTCTCTCTCTGTCTCCCTCTCTCTGTCTCCCTCTCTCTCTCCCTCTCTCTCTCTCCCTCTCTCTCTTTGTCTCCCTCTCTCTCTCCCTCTCTCTCTCTCCCTCTCTCTCTTTGTCTCCCTCTCTCTCTCCCTCTCTCTCTCTCTCTCCCTCTCTCTCTCATTTAACAGACTCCAGCGTTTTCACTCCAGGTCCTCCACCCTCCTTTCTTTCTGTTCCACTTCCGTTTTTGGAAAGTGCACCGAACACCGAAAGCTCATTATTTAGACCTTTTTACAATTCTCTCCCCCGTACCTTCAGCGCATCTCACCGCTACATCCATCCGTGTGCCGCACTGACGCAGCCCCACGCTCCTGATTATCAGGGAGTTGTTGCCGGGGCACTTATAATTACTTATTCATAATGCTCCCATGCAACAGAAATGCACTTTATTGTCTCATTCTGCATCTTATTTTATGGCCAAAGCAGCAGAATGGGCTTCTGCTGATGACAGAGCCGTGTTAATATCAAAGTGCATTGCCGCGGCGACGCAGACAGGCGGAACCGCGCGGAAACCCAATCACAACTGCCTTCAATCACTGGGCCAGGGAACAGGCAGAGAGCATTTGAATATTTTTACCTGGAAGTATTAAAAGTATGCATTTTTTATACCTGTTTAACATGTAGTTGCTTTTTGTGCCTCTCCTGCAGTCTGTGTGTGTGTGTGTGTGTGTGTGCATGTAGAGTGCACAGGTAAAGAGGAAGAGGCCGTGGCAGGTTTGAGCACAACATGTTTTTTTGTCAGCAGAAAGCTTCAGGGATATGTGCCCCTTCTCTGGGGGTACATCTCTGTGGGCTCTCTCTCTCTCATTCCCTCTCTCTCTCACACACACACACTCTCTACCACCCCCACCCAGGCTTATTCCACATTTCTCCTTTTGTTCTTTTTCTTTGGAAAGATAAGTGGAGATATTGTCAGGTCAGCCTCATTTTTGAATCTCACAATTTGAAATTAACTGAATAAGAATGTGTAAATACTGTATATTCTATTATATTCTATTCTATTGGTATTTATCAATGTATGTATTGAAATTAATATATTAAAAACAAAGAATATTACAAGTGTATAACATTGTAGAACAACATGTTCCTAAAAATATATAGTAAAGTAACCTACGGCCATGAGATATTAATGCTTTATGTATGGAATGGCATTTTATTTTTTAAAACGTAGGGCCCCATAGGCCCCATTCAGATCCTCCCTGGGGACATTTGGACTGAATTAGGCTGCTCCATCACTAAACTCACGCTAGGCTACTCCATCTCTAAACTCACATTGGATTAGGCTACTCCATCTCTAAACTCACGCTAGGCTACTCCATCTCTAAACTCACACGAATTAGGCTACTCCATCTCTCAACTCACGCTAGGTTACTCCATCTCTAAACTTACGCTGGGCCTTAGTTTAAATGATAGGCAAAGTGCAAAGACAGTCAATGAACAAAGTGTCCATGAAAGTGTCCATCAACTAAAGCTATCACATGACATCTAGGATATGTAGATACAGTATGTTTTACTTGTCATGTCTTACCAGTACCGACTGGTGTTCAACTGGCCTGTATATAAATGTGTTTGTACATAGTTCATAGTGGTATACCAGATCTTTATTTGTGAGCAAACAAAAAAGTTCTTGACATGTAGGCAAAAAGGCCAAATCCCATACTTAGAATATCACTATTTAGCAAGTCCCATGAGTTACTGCAGGTCATCCCAACTTTAAAAGGTTTGATACAGCTGCATATCACTATAGAGTTCAAATCTAAGTGTATGTTTAAGAAATCAGATGAGTGGACAACTGATGTCTCCCAGAGTTGTCACATACTGTATCATGGCTGAATCCATTAGTCTATCCTGCAGTCTAAGTCATAGTACTAGATTGCGCACCCCTCATTCTAAGCATACACCCATGTCTACTACCCTTTCAAACAAGTCTGCTGCTCAGGAAATGACCTTTTACACCCTTCCCGAATGACAGTCCTCTGTAGAGGCCAAAATGTACACGGCAAAACTGTGTTTGGAGATTAAAACATCAAATTAGATCCCAGAGAGAGGTGGTGTTGAGAGAATGAGGAGCCGTGTTGTTCGCAGCTATCCTGTGTGTGTGTGTGTGTGTGTTGTGTGAAAAGGGGGGGAGAGAGAGCCAGTGTTTCCAGGCTTGACCAGATGTTGGAGGAGGCAGTGCAGTCAGTTAATGAGGTGCAGAGTGAAGCCGCTGACCCTCCCCAATCAATTATGCATGGAGAGAGAACTGCAACATGTTAAACCTCTTAGATGTGCCAGCGAAGGTGTGTGTGTGTGTTGGGGGTGGGTGCTATACACACACATACACACACACTCAGTCAGTCACTCACTCACTCGTTCACCCTCATTCTATTGGCTATGTCGTCTCTATCCCTCACACACACATACATACACAATGCCTGATCAAGAGAGGCATTGCCCACATGGTTATGATGGTGGTGCTAGTGGTGATGATGATGAGGAGGAGAGGGAGGATGATGATGTCGTCCAAGAAAAATGCCAAAAGCTTTTAATATGTTAATAATGTTCACAACAGATTCTCGATATGTGACAAATATCTTGACCACAGATTTGGCTAGATTTGGCATTTCTTAAAAACTTGGCATGGCATACTTCAGGTATGCCCTATAGGAAGCACTGCATAGCAGCAGAGTGAAGAAAGAGAAGCAGAGAGAAAATTCCAGCGGCTGTGAAGTCATCCAAACAGACTTGGTGGTCCCTGGGGCCTTTATATAAGAGCGATAAAGAGCTTTAGTACTTTATTGATTAAGGGTGGTGTGTACAGAGCCGACACATTGCAACATAAGCAATCAAAAGCACCCAGTCTGATTCCTGCACATATTTTGTCAGATTCACTGAATCTCGTGATTTGCTATATATCTCATTTACATTCAGTTGAAAATAGTTATGTAATCATTCTTACAATGCATTTTATTGCTTACACAATTACAGAATGGTGATTGACTGATCAGTCTCATACTGTGGTGTCACTCTCTGCAGCTTAGTTAAGTTGATGTAAAATAATTGTTCAATTCCAACAGCAATTGCTAAAATAATCCATACCAACTAAAAATCAAATTTGAGCCTTTGGTAAAGATTGACCATGTGCAAGGGAGACTAGCATCTTCACTTTTTGCAACAACAAGTAGCAATCCCATCGGAAAGTCAATATCATTTAATTTAATAAAAAAAGAAAAAAGAAAAAGAAAACATGGTTTTGGCTCGAAAAGTATGCGCATAATAAGTCCTGCATAATAACTTTGGCGTGATTAACGCGCTGATCTCCTTTTATTCCTGCGAGTATCCTACCCTCCTGTTTCTCCCATCTCGCCTGAGACCTGCTCCGGGCTCATCGGTCTGTCATTGCTTACCGGCTGCACCTGTCGTTTCGGAGCTGTGCGCAGCCCTTGAGTTCTTGTAACCTGCTCTCCAATTATACATAGTTGACCAGTTATTTTCAAACGTTTGGAAAATGATGCCTTTCTTGCCTGTGGAAAAACAGACTTGTGAATGGCAAACTGTCTTTTCCTCGGAGATAGGAAATGTCTTCTAAACCTTTATCGGCATATATTTATCCAGCCAAGAAATTGGCAAAAGATAACTTTAAGTATAGCCTACACTTCAAAGTGCATATTTAGACATTGCATTCTTGGGAATTTAACAGTTCAAATTCTGACAAATTATTGTTGTCTTCTCAAACAAGAGACAAAATCGAGAGAGTGTCTGGTCCCCTCCTAAACTCTATAGATAAGTTAAACGGGTGCAACTCTAAATTTAGCTCGTCGGAAGTGTGTCTGTTGTCCACTGACCTGTCGTCAAGGATATGGTGTGAAGTCCCCTGCCTTCCAAATGTAAAAACTCTGCCGGAAATGGTAGACACATGTTTGGTCTTTATTTTAACCTGCTGTTGTAAACACATGTATCTAGAGTTTTAGCGGAAACGATGTCGGCTCGCCAACGTTTTACAAACCTTTTTAACACACTAAAATAGATGTTTTCCTCTTTGTTGAAACATAGGTATCATATCATTTTATTTTGACTTTTTAATTTGTTGAAATTTAGACTGATATATGATTTTAATATGTGTATGTATAATAATGACTTCAAGGCCCGAGAACAGCAATAAGTAAATTATTAATAGTTCTGATAATCATAATCTTAAGTTGTATCTAATGCACTTTGTTGCCATATGTTTTCGTGTGTTTCCCAATGCTATTGTGTTTGTTTTTGTTCTCTCAATTCTTAGTAAATGTTTTTCGTATGTTATGCCTCATTTGAGAGAAGTTCTGCGTAATTATAGAATGGCAGTGGTTATGATGGAGTGTAGAGAGGGGGGAGGGGTTTCACCGGCTTGATTGATAGGTGCTGGAGATTGTTGGGAGGCCAAACAGCGGTGAAGCTGTTCTCAATTGTGACTGAAAATGTTGCCATGAAGTTCATGTCATGAGAACATAGCTGTCTGCATCGCTCACCAAACTCTTCAGATTATTCTTCACTTCTTTCATTTTTCACACAAACGGTGTAGAGGCTACTCCCTCCGTCCTCTACAACTGTCACAAAGAGGCATGCTTTCTTTTAATCTTAAAAGTAAACACAAAACAAGAGAGAAGTTCTTCTGCTCCCTCATTTCCTCTAAAAGCATTTGCCCAGAGCGTGTAAATATTTCACCAGGCCAAAATAACGCGCACACACGCAGGGATAATGTAAATGTATACAGAAAGCCCATGTGGACCGCTGGGTTTACTCCACTTGTCCATCAACATCCACGAAGTCTGGTTCCTTCATGAAGGACCCTCTCGTCTGCTCAGCTGGGTACTCTGCAGTGATGATAAATCATTTAAAGTTAGAGTGAATTTAAAAGAGGTTAAGTTTTACCACATAACAGCGAGCAAGGAGAGGTTTGTGTTTGTGTTGCCTTGGATGGGTCTATGGTATATGCAAGAAAAACAACATCTATGTTGAGCAGTAAAGCCACTTCGACATATTGAACAAAATAAAATCTAATAATCAGTGGAAAATCTTTAAATTGCTCTTCATAGGGCTGGTTAAATGTCCGGAATAGAAATGTGTCATTTCCTAAATAACGGCAATGAAACACCGGGTGGGTATTTGACCTCTTCCATTATCGTGGCGGGTGTGACGACATTTACTCAGAATTCTCTGACTAATTTAATTTCACACAACACTTACTTCCCTTAATTCAACCGCAAAGCAAAAAAGAACCTGCTTTAAAAAACCCTAACTTAATTTGAGGACAACTACTTTCATCTGTAAATGAAAGCAATTATGCCTCCGATATTATATTATGTTGGCCGGTCTCTAGATAGTCATCAATCACTCTCAATCGAGCTGTCACAGGAGGCAGATTCGTTTCTTGTCGGCAGTCTTCCAGCTGGGGAAAGGAGGGGAACATCATCATTAATTTGCCTGTGACCCGGGGGCTATCCACATGTCTCGACCGGAGAGGCTCTGAGCAAGTCAGCACACCGCAGAGCCAGCTCCTGCGCCCGGACAGGCGGGAAGAGAGAGGTCTGCTTGGTGGGTCTGAAACAGTGAGATTTCCAAAAGCCTTTCAAGGTACAACAGAGACTGAACTCAGTTTTTAGAGGAGGGATTGTACAATTCACCGCCTATTTTGGAACAAACAGTAAATAAAAAAGAGGCAGTCTTCAAAATACAATATATATTTGAAAAGGTGTTCCAGTAAAAACGAGTCACTGCATATCCCATAGTGCATTTCATTTAGTCCAATTACACACCTTTGTATATTACTTAACATTTTTAATTAGTTTTCCTAAGATAATGTCGAAGAAGCATTGTAATTAAATGGAGCAATCCATTGACTTGTTAATTAATTTCATGTTATCCAACTTAGGCTATGTGCATATGGAGGCTTATTTAACACGAACTAATTTGTAATCATTACAATGGTTTGACCTGTGTGCATGTAATGAAAGAAGGAGCTTGAAAGGCTTAGATGAAGTGATAACCATAAGTCTCAACAAACTTCACATATCAACTCCCCTCGCCTGTGCAGTCTTTCATTTTATTCGGCAGAAATGCAGATTAAAGTTACAGTCGGCTCTCTGTGAGTGGGGTTGTTCTGACGTCAGAGTTACCGCCGTTTAAAACAACCTGCATCTGAGCTGACGTGTTTTATACTACTTTTTTATAAAGCAAAATATGTATTTCTGACATCAAAGTAATTAATTCCGCAAAGCCTATCCCTGTGTGTTCCGTCAGCTGCGTATCATACGTGGACGACAGACACTGAAAGGAAAATATGAATTTTTGAACATCTTTGGAGGGGCATTTAAGCAAATTAAATATGGTCCTTCGCAGCTTCGCCCTATAAGCATCCAGGAGCCTAAAGCATCCCAGTATCTCGTCCAGTGGCGCACAGGCGGTGAGGCGCGGAGTGCTGGAGACCTGCTGTCTCACCGTTTTTCTGCAGATTTGGATCACTCTACAATGTCATATCCACAATTTGGATATCCTTACTCGTCTGCACCTCAGGTAAGTTCGCCATTATCAATCACCCACGAATTTCAGCGCTATTGACCACTGTATTGATTTAAGAGTTTTGGGGTTTGACAACACGCGGAATGAAAGCAGAATACGCACCCCGGTATCACCGGGTTATGGGCTTACTCTCTCCAGACGTGGTATACCTGCGGTTTTTTTTAAACCTCTCGGTAATCAGATCTTTTCTCCCCGAATGGGATTCCCCTCGCGGAGCACTTTAGAGGGCTCCCCATCTGTTTATCATTACACCGATCGCTTCACATTAAACTGCTCTGCAGGCGCAAGCAAGTGACTGCAGCTATGGCCAGAGCGTAAGCACAACTGTTGTTTGTTGGCAAGGGTCCATAAACTATTGTCTTCGGGGGAATGGGTCGGTATATTCTCTAATACCCACTTAACTGCTACAAACATGTTGGCAGGGGGAAGAGGGCGTGTGTATTGTGGCTTTGCTGCGTGTACAGCTGATAATTGCCACAACTATACACCACGCTTCTTGACTTAATGAACATTTCCTGTTTAAATTAATTTCAGTTCTTCATCTTTTTCAGTTCCTCATGACCACCAATTCTTTGACATCTTGCTGCGAGTCGACTGGCAGAAGTATGTCGGATTCCGGTGTGGTGGCATCGGCTCAGCCTTCAGTCTACTGCCCTGTGTACGAGAGCAGACTGCTGGCCACCGCCAGGCATGAGCTGAGCTCAGCCGCTGCGCTGGGGGTATACGGGAACCCTTACACCGGCAGCCAGGGCTACGGAAACTATGTCACGTATGGCACCGATGCCTCCGCTTTCTATTCACTGGTGAGTGAGATACCTATCAGATCCCTTTCATGTAATTGATTAATGTATCGGTGCCAATTAGTCAACACAATGAATCGAGCGAGCTTATCCTCCTTAGCAACGATAACTGTAATTTATCAAGGTGACACCAACTGTGGCCAGACCAAGGCACAGTTTTACAGAGTTTTTTCATGAACCACGATAACTTTTAGGTGTTCAGGTGCCAGGTGCATGAGGTGTACGCTGGCAGATATGGAACAACATTAAACTCGCACACAAATTCTTATTTTTCTTCCCCTAACAATTTGCTGGATTCTGCAAGCAATCCTCAAAATTACATTTTGAAATGTTTTCTTCTACATATGATACTTTATTTGTAATATGATATTTTGAATGTGTTAATACAACTATTTATTCAATGTCTATTTGAACTTTAAAAATGTGTGACAAAAAACACTGTGACACATGAACTAATATTTCATGGGCAAAAGTTTTCACACTTTTCAATCAAGTTTTCTTTTAATTGCAGGGCACGTTCGACACCAAAGACGGGAGTGCCTCTGCGCATGCGGGAATCACACAAGCTGCTGCCTACTATCCATATGATCCTACTCTGGGCCAGTATCAGTATGACAGGTAGTGTATAAGTAATTTAGGCCTATGCCCTCACTGCATTGGCATACTATATATACAAATTGAAGAGTGTGTTTAATTAGTTTGAAGTTATGTTATCTGCTTGGTATGGCAACATTGCAGAAATACTTTGTCTGGATACCTAAAAGTCCACCCTATTGTCTTATCAATGTTAAAACACAACGTGTTTTATACAGTTGCATTTCATAAAAGTAGTTATTTTATCCTAAAGACACAAATATGTCTATGTGTGATATTATTGAGAGGGTTTGCCTGTTTAAGGCCTGTGTGCTGTGCGTCCATAGGGACCGCGAGCTGAAATATTTAGGCAGATATCGGCTCGCTGGCCCCACTCAACTGGAGTTCCTTTACCTAAGGCTCCATCTCTGCACTCGATCAAGCAATTTTACCGCCAGCTTTACCTCTGAATCAGCACGCGTGGTTAAATGGCTGCACTTCAGGTCATTTTGCTCTATCCCGCAGCGCATGACCCTCAGGTAGAGCAGTAAATAACGGTGCACGGGAGGATCCCCACGGGACACTTTATTGTGTAAAAAACAAAGACCTGGAAATGGTGATTCTGATGGCGCAGCAGTGACCGTTTGAACCCCTCTGTGTGGATCGTGACATTTAAAAAACACTGATTTCAAACGATTCTTCACTGTATGCCCATAACAGATATGGATCTATGGATGGGGGCACGAGGAGAAAAAATGCTACGAGGGAGACCACGAGCACTCTGAAGGCCTGGCTTCAGGAGCATCGGAAGAACCCTTACCCCACTAAAGGCGAAAAGATCATGCTGGCCATCATCACCAAGATGACCCTCACGCAGGTGTCCACTTGGTTCGCCAACGCCAGGAGGAGGCTGAAGAAAGAGAACAAGATGACGTGGCCTCCCAGGAACAAGTGCTCCGATGACAAGCGTTATGACAATGACGACGACGGATCTCAAGAGGAGCAGATCAAAAGCGAGAACAACGACGATGGTTAGCCGCGCTTATTTTGAAGTATTTCCGCTGGCTGTGTCTTTTAGCTATCTGGGCTTGAAGTGGGCTATCCCAAAGTCTTCTTAGACCCACAACATGTAGACTGTCATAATAAGCTACTGTTTTCACAAAGCAACTCCAATGTTTGCAAAAAAAGTAGGCTAAACTTAAGGTTAACATATTGATTAGGCCTACCTTTGACTGTATGGTTTTTGTATGTTTATTTGTTTTTTCAAGTACACACTGATGTTTTGCAGGTGGTAATGCTAATGGTTTGATGTTTGTGTTGTTTCAGAAAGTAGAAGTCGTGATGACAAGGACCTTCAGCTCAGTGACCTGGAGGACTTTGACACGATTGAGTCCGAAAACTCCGAATGTGAGCTGAAGCACCAGTTTAACCTGAACACTCACATGGCGACCACTGAGTGCTCCAGTGACCACCTCAAAGATACGTCCTTAAAGTTATCCATTCCTGCCCCTTTGGAGAGCGACCAAGTAATGACCAAAAACTGTCTCAAAACGCCCACAGAAGACTGCCAAACCACTATGGGCCGCCAGACTAAACCGTGTTTCCAGACAGGCCACCAGATACTCGATAACAAACCACGGATTTGGTCACTGGCACAGACCGCCACGTCTTTGAACCAAACGGAGTACTCGTCTTGTATGCTGAGGTGTCCGTCCAACCTGCCGCCGTCTCCAGCGGCCTCCTCGCCAGTGAACGTGCTGGACCGACAGCAGGACTCTCCCGTCACCACGTTGAGAAACTGGGTTGACGGGGTTTTCCACGACCCCTTATTTAGACACAGCACTTTGAACCAAGCACTGACCAACACCACAGTATCATGGACCACTACCAAAACCTCAATTCTGGAGACCGGATCTGTAGGAAACAACGTAATTAAGGGACACACATCTTTACAGCACCCGGATGCCAACAAAGACAGCCTGAGTTTTCCTAAAGCGGTGAACAAAATGTTTTGCTCATAACAAACCAAAACGTCATTACAAAAAGTCTGTCCTTGGATGTACAGTCAACCGCCTCTCACATGAAAAAAATAATTTAATCTAAATTGTTCTCAAAATGTTGGATTTTTTATATGTTATGGGTAACCGTGTATAGCTGTTGCTCTAGAGGCATTTCACTTAGTCTCTTAATGAAGTATTTATTATTTCGTTTAAAAGCACGTTCAGATCATGTTGATGTAATGTCAAAAGTTTACCTTTTAAAAGTTTACAAATATAATTTTGCCTTTTTATTATTTGGCATGCAAAATTACATTTGATTGCATATTCGTTAGAACTCGGTTGTCTTTAATCAGCGACTTGCGGATGTCACTATAAAAAAAATAATACCTATCACCCAATTGCACAAACCTCTGAACGAAAAGGGGTTATGTTTCAATTTTGTTCACTAATAAAAGGTTGGATTCTGAGGAACGCGTTTTGTGTGGGGTTCTAATGTCCGGTCCTCTTCGCTTTCCATGGTCCTGGAGTTAGAGTTTATTTTATCGACTAGCATCTGCCCTACTGTAACTCTATACTTCAACAAATGTTGTGCATTATATGTTGTCTTAAATCCGTATTGTCACTGATCACTAACTAACAGGAATACCAAATCCAATCTAATTTTAATCACCACAGTAGGCCTAAGTGAAAAGAGTTTCCCCGCTTCTACTTGGCCAACTTTACGTTCCCTGCGAGGAGCCTACCAGCTGCTGGTCAATAATGTCCGCTTTGCTGCTAATTGCAATTGGAGTGTAATTAGGACATGTCCTGATGTCACGCAGTCTGTGACCCTGAAAAAAGAATTGTATGTATACAGTTCTGTTTTCCACTACCAAGCTTGACCATGGTGGTTAGAGCAATGACTTGAGCTGGCCTCTGGTTCAGTATTATTAGGCTATGTCTGAGAGCAGCTGTAATTGGGATGTACCGGTCATATTTCACGGCCTAATATTGATCCCCCGCTGCGTCTGATGATATTATCCAAACATCAATTCCTCTCATCGGCCCCACCTGTCAACGGCGCTAAATCGCTTCGCGGAGGTCCGCAGATATAGTACTGGGATCATTTCTAGTGAGAATTTTCATTTTGACACACACACACACACACACACACACACACACACACACACGCTCTGCGGTCCGAGAGAGCTATGGCGCCTGCCACAGAAAGGGCAAAGCAGCGCGAGAGAAAAGGGCAGAGCGCGCAGGTTGGGCTAGGACTTGACAGTAATGGTAAAAGCGAGCTCTCGAGGGAGACTTGTCCTGTGAGAGACGCAAGAATGATGCATTTTAATGCGAAGGCCAAACGATTGAGATCTTCTGTGTGATCTAAGGATACCTACCCTTTATCGAAAAGGAAGAGTCAACGAGTTATTTGTGTTGCACCAAATGGCCAGGGCAGATGTCCTCCTATTTATTTATGTATCTGTTTATTCACATAAAACATGCGTTGTTATTCTACTTTAATATACCGGCTAAATCCATGTTACTGTAATAATATATTTAACAGGTGATCTCGTTCGTAAATGCTTATATTTAACAGAGATGGGCCATGGCCTACTAAATTCCCAGGATCCGAAATCAAATATTCGACCACCCAGGCGTTAAAATACATCCAATAATTTATTTAATTCATTCCTCCCTTCATGTCGGTTCAATGTTTCATTGTGGAAAAAAAAGAAATTGTCATGCTCTGCTGTTCCGTGAAAACTTTCTCAGAAAATAAAGTAGATCTGTGCTCTCTGCACCTATGAATGTAGGCATATATGAATGAATGAATGGATGAATGAATTAATGAATGAATGGATGTATGTGTATATGTGTGTGTGTGTGTGTGTGAGTGTGTGTGTGTGTGTGGGGAGAGAGCGAGAGAGAGAGAGAGAGATGACAGTGGACAGGCAGACTAAACCAGCCAACCGTGGCAAATTCAAACACATCGAGGAGGGGTTGCTAAATTAACGGCGCTCTTTACATACAGGCCAAATAAAAGCGCAATCAGCGACGCGTTGCTTTTCATTAAGCTGCTCTGACAGCAACACTAGGGCCGTAGAAATAAACTAATAAACGGCTCCCCTCAACCCCAGAGTCTCGAGATCAGTCCTTAAGCTCCATTAGCAGCTCTTAGCCGCAGGAAACGGGCGCCGAGAAAACATCTCCAAATCTAAAAGCTTTATCGACCTGGTAAACCTCCGCTGATGGCTTTCGGCTTATTTATTTATTTCAATCTTTTTTTTCAGGCGAGGGGACAGATACGTCCACCGGAGGTAATGGACTTTGACACAACCCATAGAGGACGGTAGCAAAGAAATATAGGACCATCTTAAGATTTAAGTGAACTATTACATGTTTTTAATTGAGATCTAACTCATGTTTAACTTGCATATAGCTTAACATTGCAATAATAAAAATACTTGGGAAAAATTCTCAGCGACTATATTGACAGTTGTCAGGAGCTTATTGATTTTAAGCTGCCAAAATATGTTGTTCTTTTTCGTTTTGTATAGGCCACGTGCTGTTTTTTTTTTTTTATTTATTAAGAACATAATTATGGGCATTTCCTCAAATCTCTTTAAATACAGAGTTCAAGGCAAATCTAAAAATAATTATTTTACACTTCCTCCAGTAAAAAATATTACAGGAAAAAAATATGTATTTCTTTAATATTCTGAAATGTTCACTCTTGACATATGTTAGATTTATAAAATTGTGTGGACAACTGCTGAAACTGTTCAGTTATTATGATACCTTATGATAATCCTGTGTCTGCCAAGAATGCAACATTCTCCACAGGGTTTCCTGAAAAAGAGCTCTTAAACAACTTGATATAAGCATAATTGAACTAAATACTGCAATATAATGCAATTTCATAACTCATTGAAGTTTTATGGTGTCATTTGGATAATATGATATTTATGTTTTTTTCCCAGGAAAAGCATGAAGTCAGTATTTTTAAAGAATGTAACATTATACTGTGGTCACAAGCGCACGCGCACACACACACACACACACACACACACACACACACACACACACACACACACAAGGATGGGAACAGTAGTTGTCTAGAGCATCACAGAAATCAATCAAAGCATCACATCACAAATTAAATGGATGCTGTCCTGCCAAGAAGCAATACCACACTCACAGTTTCCACAACTGACAGGCAGAGACAAGGTCATACACACACACACGCATACACACAGAAACACACATGCAGAGAGAGAGAGAGAGAGATGGACAGACAGATAGAGAGAGGGAGAGACAAAGAGAGAGAGGGAGAGGAGAGAGAGACAGACGTAGAGAGAGAGAAACAGAGAGAAACAGAGAGAGAGAGAGAGAGAGAGAGAGTTGCCTGCATACTAAACTTCCCGTAAAAGAAACTATGTGAGTCAGTTAGCTGTGATTTTCTTCTTAATTAAATTAGAGAGCGATGGACCAGGCGCCGAGAGAGAGAGAAGGATGGAAAGACCCAAAAATGAGGGAGAAGAAAACTAATTAATCAGAAGCTATCGCTGCTCTCAACACACTTCTAAAGGTCCAGTGTGGACCACTACTGCTGACAAAGCTGGGGGGCAACAGAGTTCATAATGATAGTGTTGTTCTTTCATCCTGCATGCTGACATTGAGCTGGACACACACACACACACACACACACACACGCGCATGCACGTGTGCACGCATGCACACACACAATGTGTACCTATAAGAAGTGTCTTTAAGGTGCTAGAGTTGGTTTGAACATGCAATGCAGAAACCCGCCTACTTGGACAAGCTCGATCTGATGATAATTCGTCTGCTAATATGTTTTGGTTTTTCTCTTTTCCACTAGACCGGTAACAGTTAAAGCTACATTTCCCGAGCAGTCTGGGGAAAGTTAAAATATCAAAAATGAACCCCAGCTTTAAGTCCAAAACTGTTATGATGTTTTTATTGTGAATTGTTTTTTTTTATTGTGAATTGTTATTCAGATCGAATGAAAACAAATCCAAATGTAAATTATCTTTCATTTCTCCAGTCGCTTTGAATGCAATCACTAGCCCTCCACCCCAACCCCTCCACACCCCTCTATATGCCCATCAGTCAGTATGAAGGTAATACAGTAATACACAAGAGAGCAGATGGGAATGGCCTTTTGCATGTGGCTCGTGACAACACCAGAATTGCATTTAAATGGCATTTGCACACAGGCATATGAGGGGATATGAGGTAAAGTTCATTGGATCTGCATGACTAGTAAACATCAATGCGCTCTACTGGGGCCTTATCAGCGCTAGGGCGGGGAGGGGCTGAAGGGACTATAGCAAGTTCTTTGGTATTTCATGAATGCAAAAACAGCAGCGTGTCTGTACGTATATGTAATTGTGTGTGTGTGTGTGTGTGTGTGTGTGTGTGTGTGTGCAAGAGTGAGAGAGTGTGGGTCTTTATTATAAGTGTGTTGGCATGTCTCTTTCTCTCTCTCTCTCTCTCTCTCTCTCTCTCTCTCTCTGTGTGTGTGTGTGTGTGTGTGTGTGTATTGCAGGGTCCCCAAAAATGAGGTGGTATGAAAGTGGACCTGTCGTCACGTCTAAGTGCCAGTTTCAACTATCGCCTCTCTAACACCACAGAGAACCAAGAGGTCAGAGGTCAACTGTCTATGAGACCGGACATAACACACAATACACACACACGCACACACACACACACACACACATACTCTCTTTCACACACACACACACACACACACACACACACACACACACACACACACACGCCAGCCAAACGTCATGACCTCTTAAGTGGTGCCTACTTAACACACTTTAGAATGGAACCTCTGACGCAATAAACAAGAGAGGCACCTCACTTTGCCCTAGTGTGTGTGTGTGTGTGTGTGTGTGTGGTTGGTCTCTGCAGTCTGAGCTGTGCTTCTTTTACTGAGGGTTTTATCTTCCAAATGAAAACCATTTAGGCTAACACCTGATTAGGCATGTTCTTTTAAAATAATATTTAAAATAATCTGAAGGAGTGTTTTTAGAGAAAGGCAAAGACAACCTTTGTAGAAGACCATACACCTCTTAACACTTTCACATGTTTACATGTGCACTCTCCCAAACATCCACGCAAACACATCCCTCCAAGTATCAGATGCTATCAGGTGCTCACATGTGGCTGTGAGTTTGTTTTATTGCATCTTGGGTAAAACAGAGGGAAGGAGAAAGAGCATTAAAAGCTAAGTTAAGCTCATTTGTATGAGTCCCCACTCCTTCACAACACCATTTAACGTAGCAAAGGTCAAACACAGCATTCAGATGACTGCCGTGCCTGATCACAAAAAGAGTAGCCTGTGCTATCGATCGATCAACAAAATGATAAAACACAAATGTGTGGACACAACACCGGGGCAAGTGACCTTTCGCCGACGACCTCTCTCTGCTGATTTCCTCTTAGACGGAACACTTTTGCTTTTTTGCTTTTTTTTGTGGTGGAATGGAGGTGGATTTGAATACCCTCACCACATGTCTGCAGACCTGTGGCTCTGGCAGTGGAGCAGAAACATTATGGCCCTTGTCAAAGGCTGGAGCAAAGCTGACTCAGGGGATTAGGGCGGGATGTAAAATTACAGCAATATACAAGACGAGCCCTCACCGCAGGGAGAAGGTACACGTGTATCTGACAATGACATGAATACAGAACAATCTAAGCCTGGGCTATTTGGGAAGAGAAGTCTTCATTCAAGATCTTTTTTTCTCATTTTTCTGAGTTATATAGAAAATATTTACAAACTACAATGTAGGGCCTAGATATTTCAACTAAAGATATTTTACCGTAACGGTTAATGTAATTTATTTATACAGTCCTGTTCTTCCTGAACAGGACTACAGGGGTTTTAAATTTTACCCCATATGTCAAAATAAAGGTGAAGACATTACTGTAAGTCAAGAAACGACTGCTTCAAACCAGGGACACTTGTGGTGGCAAAATTAAAGTGAAATCAGGAACACAAGGCTGACAGAAGACAGTCTAGTTTGTGTCTAGTCTAGTAATCTGTTTGTTTGAGAAATACACATTCAGTAGATGTTTGCTGAGGACACTCAGCTTCTTCAACTGTTATATTTTTGAAGAGGAGACATGGTTTTAGCAAGTTACTGTAGATTGTTATGAATGAACATTCAGTCCGGCTTTCAAATCTCTGGCAAAACTATTGAGAATAGTGTAGAAATGGCTTGTGTTTCTGTACAAACCCTAGACCTACACTGAACTTAGAATTTTAAACACCTTACCTTCGTATATATAAAAAAAAAAAAAAAAAAGAGAATTTCTTTAAATAGGGCAGTGAATGGTGGTCATCATTCTGAACTCACTGACCCAGCTTCATTTCGGCTGGTACGAATACAACTCATGTGAAACATTATCTGACTAGGTGTGATTATGGATAAGTATGACTGGCCAGATGGGGACGGAGTGGATCTTATTCTTTTGAAAATAGTCTGGAGTTCATATTTGTAAGAGGCTCAAGACTGGTTAGAGATAAGACTGGGTAAAGAGGTGTGCTGGGCAGGTTTGAGACGTTCAAGTGTCCAGGCACCTCTCTTGGGATCTCAGCTATTTCGGCTAACGTGAATGCTTGATCTTGCCTGTGGGGCAAGTGGATGTCTGAGCATGGAGCTGTGGTTCTCCACCTTGTGTTAGCGTAGCAGTAGGCCGCAAACTGCTGCAGTATTTAGTTCAGTGTAAGTATGCTGTCTGTGTAAAGCCTGTTAGCATCTGGCTAAGACCTGTTTCCTAATTACTCACCATGCAGTAGACTTGGAAAGACAATGTGTGTGTGTGTGTGTGTGTGTGTGTGTGTGTGTGTGTGTGTGTGTGTGTGTGTGTGTGTGTGCAAATGAATGTGTGTATGTGTGTGTGTGTGTGTGTGTGTGTGTGTGTGTGTGTGTGTGTGTGTGTGTGTGTGTGTGTGTATGTGTGTGTCTGTATGTGTGTGTGTGTGTGTGTGTGCAAATGAATGTGTGTGTGTGTGTGTGTGTGTGTGTGTGTGTGTGTGTGTGTGTGTGTGTGCAAATGAATGTGCGCCTGTGTGTGTGAGAGTGTCTGTCTGTGTGTGTGTGTGTGTGTGTGTGTGTGTGTGTGTCTGTACTGTATTTGAATGTCTGTCAAGTTCAAGTGAGTGGTCTGTGCTTATGGTGTGTGTGTGTTGGGGGGATGGGGAGCTGTGCTCCAGTGCATAAGCTTTAACATGGCACATATCTGCCCTCCAACTCCTCTTTCAATCTTCATCCTCTCCTTCTCTCTCCATCTCTCTCCTCTCTCCATCCCACCCTTTCTCCTCCTCTCTCCGTCTCTCCTCCTCTCTCTCTCTCTCTCTCCTCCCTCTCTTCTTCTCTTAATCTCTCTCTTTCCTCCTCTCTCCATCTCTCTCCATCTCTCCCTCTCTCCTCCTCCCTCCCTTCAGGTGCACATCAAGCCCCCGTTTTCCTCGCTGCCCACAACTCTGATGAGTCATCCAAGCGAGAGAAGACATAGTCTGGGATACAAGCTTCTCCCAGGATGCTGGTGATGAGCCAGGGTGTGTGTGTGTGTGTGGTGGGGTGCTTTGGGGCAGGGATAAGGTGAGCAGTCAGTGAGTGGTCTTTGTTTAATGTCCTGTAGAGCAAGAGAGGTTTGACTGGCCAAGGGAGGGTGGGCACGACTGAGGGCCGGTAGACAGCCCTCTCCCTATGCATGAGCTACAGACATCGGCTGGCTGCCCGGGCCCTCATTAAAGCACTGGCCTGTTCACACACACACACACACACACACACACACACACATGCAGAGTCTCCGGCCTGCATCATGTCAGAGCCACTTATGCGTTCCACGGTTATCAGAGTGGATTAACATTTACGACGACCTGTCACACCCCTACACACACACACACACACACACACACACACACACACACACACACACACACACACACACACACACACACACACACACACACACACACATATTTTCATGGAAATATGCAATCAGAGCTCTGATGGAAAGGTCACATTTGCAATGCAGGTGACTGTGTGTGTGTGTGTGTGTGTGTGTGTGTGTGTGTGTGTGTGTGAAGGGTGGGCCCAGGTAATTGGTGGTGTAGTGTCACTAATACTGTTGAAAAGAGGAGGCTGACGGACAGGAAACATTTTTTGGGAGCAATTAAACCTCCCAACCTCCTCCTTCTGCGCTCTTGTGTCTTGCAGGAACACTCATAGTGTGACCCCACAGCATGAGAAGAGAACAGAACAGAAGAGACAGAGAATGAGAACAGACGAGATGAGAAGAAAGGAGAAGAGATGAGAAGAAAGGAGAAGAGAAGAGCCTGCTAATCTATTATCAGCTTGATGCTATTGAGGATGTTTGGGGAAGGCTGACTAACATCTGGTCAGAGACAGTGTGCTTTTACGATATCAGGGCCGGGTCAGGAGGAGGCCTCTAGTTGTCCGATACTAGGGGATAAAGACAAAGAGGAGGAGGAAGAGAAAGAGGAAGAAGGTGGGGGGATGAAGAGAGAGAGAGAGAAAGAGAGAGACAGATAAAGCCATAGAATTATGTGGAGAAAATAAAGTAGAAGAGAGGAGTACAAAGAAAAAGTGTGGGAGTGAAAAATAGAGAGACAGTGTATGTGTGTGTGTGTGTGTGTGTGTGTGTATTTTGGTGTGTGTGTGAGAGAGAGAGAGAGAGAGAGAGAGAGAGAGAGAGAGTACTGGAGAGAAACGAAAAGAGAAAGTGGCGGGGTAAAACAGGGATGCGTTAATTAAAGGGGGTCAGCCGTGAGAGCACGCGGGCGGAACACTTTAAGAGCGCTGCATTATTTACACTCCTAAAGTGATTTCCTGTCTGCACACACACACAGACACACACACACACACACACACACACACAAGCAGACATAACTAAAAATGGTTTAGTCTTAACAACTTCTTAATAACATCAACTCATAATTAATAGACACTTATATAGACATAATCACAGAATATTTCATATGTAGTTTGTACACACACGCACACACACACACGCATACACACACGCACACACACACCCACACACACTTGCATAAAAGGATACAGGCTTATGGTACATCCACACTATTGCGTTTTTGAGTTAAGAGTACATCCAGGGGTTAAAGTGGGGGGGAACGGGGAGGAACACAGTTCCGCCACCTCAGATAAATTAATAATACATATATGCTTTCATAACAACAATATAGCGCAATGATATTGTTCAAAAAAGTAAATGGTGAGTTATTTTTTCGCGTGTACAAAGGTGACCAAGAAGAATTCTTGTCCAAAAAGTAATTGCTACACCACGATACTCAATATGTTGTCCAACGGTGAGTCATTTTTCCCCGTTGCACCGACACTGGATTTTAGGGTTCCCCCACCTGCCAAATCCCACTTTAACCACTGGGTACATCCACAGTATTTGAATCCAAAACACTTTATGATTCAGCCTCTCGTCTATATCACTCCGGCATTTCCGAGCTCCTGAAACGGAAAGATTTGAAAACGCTGCAACACCGTTTTCATTTGAAAATGTTGGCGTATTGGTGTGGACGATGAAATGCGGAAACATTTGAAAACGATGACGTACAGTCCATGTTCCCTTCCTGATTGGACCTTGAAAGCCTGATGATTCTTTCCCTGATTTGTTGTATTTGTACTGTATCACGTAATAATGGCCATGTGCCCCTTTTCCAGGAGAAAATAAAAATAAGCTCTTATATTACTAGCATGCTAGTGGTGAAAATCAATTCGGTAACACTTTATAATAACTACACACAATTCATCATTTATTAAGCCTTTGTTACTTATTAGTTAATGGTTTGTTCATCATTAGTCATTTCTAATTTATCATCGGTAACACATTTGTTCACACAGTTATAAATAGTTTGTTCATAGTAAATAAGCCTATATCTTAAATATGTTTATACATTATTGTTAATACTCAAGTAATACTTAATAAATGATGCGATAATATGTTTTTGATTAAGTAATATTTCCATTATTTAACAGTTGTTACATACACATGCACTAATGGTTAGTTGTGAGGATGGTGAGGATACAGTACATATTTTATAAACCACTTCCTAATACTATAATTCATAATTAACTCAGGAGTTACAATTGGTTAGTTAATGATATTTTGTGAGCTCATCTAAAGTGAGGACGTTTTATGCCTTGCAACACATTTACAAATGAGTTATAAAGTTTACACTTGCATTTATTCATTTAGCCGACATTTTCACCCAAAGCGACTTACACATGTCAATGAAATTAAAGGGCAAGGCCACATTGGTGGACGCCGGGGTTTGAACCCCCAACTTTATGGGTTACTGCATGTTAACCCGGCTCCATATCCACTACACTACCACTGCCCAGTGGTATTACAAAAGTCAGTTCAAAAATATGATATAGATATGCGTGTTTACTATGAACAAACAATTTTTAACTGTGTGTAACAGATGATTTACAGATGAGAATTAATGTAGGAATAATGCTTTACAAATGAAGAATACAGCATTTAATAATAGTTTACAGATGTTTAATAACAGTGTGTAGTAGAAGAAAACAGAAACTCGTTGTAGGGGTTTCTATCTTGGCCAAGGTAGTGTAGTGGATAAGGAGCTGGACTAGCATGCTGTAGCCTGAAAAGTTGGGGGTTTGATTCCCGGCTTTCACTGTTATGTCAATGGCCTTCAATTTAATGGACATGTGTAAGTCACTTGTCTGCTAAATGAATGAATGTGAATGTAATCTTTACAACTCATTTGAAAATGTGTTGCAAGGCATAGAAAGTCCTCACTTTAGATAAGCTCACAAAATATCATTAACTAACCACTTGTAACCGCTGAGTTAATCATGAATTATAGTATTAGGAAGTGGTTTATAAAATATGTATCCTCACCTCAACAATTGCGTGAATTGCTTTTCAAATCTCGTTGACCCTCTGTTGACCTTTGTTGACCCTTGACCTTTGTTGACCCTTTGTCGTCTGTGGAAATGGATTGGGAATAGGAGACTTTTGTGCTCTAGTACAATCACTGCATACAGTATGTGCTATGCCACCTCAAAATAGGATTGATATGCAACTTTGCCTACTTCAAAGAAAGTAAGTAAATTGGCCTGTTCTTCAAAATGGCCACGGGTGGTCTTCATGAAACTTCATAGGCTCATTCATAATGACACTGAAACTATGTACCAAAAACAATTCAGCAACAAGGGGGCACTACAATACACACATTTATGTTTTGGGTCATATCTCAGGTTCAAATTCAGTTTTCTCTGATGCATCGATCAGAACAAAACTTCTGATTTCCTCAGATTCTACATAAATTGCCAAATCAAATACACCTATATACAACCACCAACTTGTAATATTCTGAAACGGTCACTTCTAAATCCAACATTGGGTGCAAGTGCTGCTGTGTAATTGCAAATACTGCCATATTGCTTGGACCCTGTTAAGCGTAACTTGCGACTATATTTGAATTTGAATTTGAGTATCAGGATTCATGTTCAAACTTTTTCTGCCCAAAGGCCTCATTTGCTGTCACTGAGACTGTGATGTCATAGCTGCATCTGTTTAATTGTGCATAGAAAAAATCCCACAGTGCACCTCTAGTGGCCTGCATACATGCCACCTCTGCTCTGGGCAGCTTAGTACATTGTGGATAAACAGGATTACTTGGTTGTGTGAGGTAGGGTTCCAACATTTACATGAAGATCATGTGAAAAATGCATAGGTGTGTGTGTGTTCGGCATTCGTGTGTGTGTTGGGGCCGGGGGAGGGGGTATGGTGTGTGTATGGGTGTGTGGGTGGTTGGTGTTAAAGAGAGACAGGGGGAGCAGGATTGTTTGCTGTCAGGCTTACCTAGAAAAAAAAAAACAGGGAGAGAGTCAGGTTTACACAGGCTCACACACACAGTGCATTATGCTGCGTTATGCTGTATTATACTGAGGTGTGAAAAGACATGCAAGCAAGGCGTACAATTAAAGTTACATAAATGAGTCAAAGGTACATAAGAGACAGCAAGGTATGGTGGCCAATATGTAAGTGTTTTAATTGTGGCATTCGCGTCACAATGAAAGCCTTAGAAAAGAGACAAAAATGTAAATGCTTAATGCTTAAATGTAAAGTAAAGAGAAGAAAAATAGAAATATTCTCTCAGCAATGTTCAGAGTTTAGCTGAAGAGAGAAGTCTTTCCCCCTGGCGTGGCTTGTAGAAAATGGAACTCACAGATGTGTAGAGTTGATACAAGCAGAGTGGACCAACTCATCTTCCGCATCTTCATCATCCTCCTCATCCTCTCTCTTTTCCTCTCTTGCACTCTATACTCTTTCTGTTCATCTCCTCTGTCCTCATCCCTCACTTCCTCTTCCCTCCCTCTCCTCTCCTCTCCCTCTATCTCTCTTGTCCCTCTCTCTTCTCCTCTCTCTCTATCTCTCTTGTCCCTCTCTCTTCTCCTCTCCCTCTATCTCTCTTGTCCCTCTCTCTTCTCCTCTCCCTCTATCTCTCTTGTCCCTCTCTCCTCTCCTCTCCCTCTATCTCTCTTGTCCCTCTCTCTTCTCCTCTCCCTCTATCTCTCTTGTCCCTCTCTCTTCTTCCTATCTTTTGGCTCTCCCTTTCTTTCATTCTCTCTCCTCCTCTTCCCCTTTGTTCCTGAGTGTTTAATAATACAGTAGTGTGGATCTCATGTTCAGCATCATTCACATTCCCAGTCTGGCAGTGCAGAGCATCAAGCCACTGCCCCGCTAACCTGTCCCCGTCACTACCTATCCTGACCGCCTCTCTTTTCCACCTTTTCTCCTCGTTCACCTATGACTACCACTAAGGAAGAGCAGGTGATGGTCTCTTTGTGTTTGTTTATCGGTTTCCGTGGCAGCTCTCCCTCCTCTCTTCCTGGTGGGCCACTCCTCTTCTCTCCCAGTCAAAGGCTTCCATGTGGAAAGGCACAGTTTAGCGCACGCCTGGGCGGACATGTGGCGCACGTCTGAGCGCGCTCACTCCGCCTCAGCTATTGTCATGGATCCCGCCGAGGCTTCAGCTGATGAAATAAAAATGATTTTGCGCTGAAAAGCAACCACCCTTAAAGCCTCCCCCACCCCCACAACACACACACATACACACACACAACTCCTCTCCCCATCCCAGGCTGTGTGCCCGGAGTGTGTATGGAGGTCCCCCTAGTCCACAGACACACACGCACACACACACACACACACACAGACCAGCAGATGCACTGGTCTCTTTATATCAGCATCGCGAACATGTCTCATGATCTAACTGGATAACAGAGATCAGGAGTGGCCATGTTTTAAAGTTATGGTGGGCAAATAATGCTCTCTCTCTCTCTCTCTCTCTCTCTCTCTCTCTCTCTCTCTCTCTCTCTCTCTCTCTCTCTCTAGCATTGTCCTTATTTTGGAACAAGCAAATGAGGAACATGTAAATAATACATTAGGAAGTACAGTATGGATGCACATGTATAAATATAATTATGCATGCACTGCTGTGCATGTGGCATGAAGCAGTGTATAATCAACCTAATCAATAATTGAGATACAGTAACACACACTATGCATTAATTTCTGTAGATGCCATCAAACCATGGATTAAGACATGTTAAAATGTGTACAACATATGGAGTAAAACACGTCAAAATGTATACAGCATATGGATACTTATTGAGCCACGGTAGCATTTCAATCACAGCTGGGAATGTCAAACACAAATACGAGCACATTTTGAAAAGCGAACAGGCAGTAATGACGGTCGTGCCCCACACATCGCAGCCGCTGGCCAAACAGCAGGGCCAAGGCCGAGGCCTACTGTTTGGCCAAGCTGGAGTTATTCCTGCCACTGCGGCCTGGCCTGTGTTTGCGCAGCATAAACGTGACGGCCGCCCGCTCTGTTTGAGCATCCTAATGGATTTACTGGCCCTCCAAACAAACCCGACACCACAGCCACACGCTCCGAGAGGGCAGATTAGAGGGACCGCAACTGGACTCAAATTTGCTTTGCCGTTTTTAGGGCCGACTGTTCAAAGAGCGTTCGCTGTCGGGTCACACAGGAGATGGGAGTGTGCTGGGTAACAGTCTGGACAGGGTGGGGGCGAGGCGGGCTGGGGCTGTGAAGGTTCTGTTACATTGGCTTTTGATGGCTTTGAATTACATTAAAAAAAAATCTTAGCCTGGGGAGAGGATACACTGTAGAGATCCTTTTGGACATGAATCATCCCAGAAATTAGGCGTTTCATTTTCCTAAAAAAATGTAGACTCCACGCGAGTCAGCAACAGCAATGTGGTGCTCCACCAACATGAGAATACTTTGTATTATGTATCTGCTTAGAACATTTTTGTTTCATTTTACATTATTCTCCATGTGGTCCCAGCATGTACGTACCGGTAAGTAGTAACATTTTGGAGTTGTTAACAGGTATGTAGTGGAGGCTAAACGCAAGTAAACACAGTTTATCCACATCTGAAATTTCAGAAATAGAGTTTATCCGCCTCTTATTAGAGTTTATCCACATCTCAAAAGAGTTTATTCACCAATTGCAACTTTTAATATAAAAAAACACTGTATTATCCACATTCACAATACTCTAGGAACCATTTAATACCATTGGTATTGTTATAAACATTGGCCAATAACCTTCTCCATCATCAAACATGTTCACACATTAGACGTTACACTGACACACATTCACACGTACACACTCGGACAGGACTGGTTGACATAAATAAGAGAAGTGCCACTACTGCCGGCGGAGGTTGGAATTCTGTTCCACCCATGAATGCTGAAGCCACCTGCGGGTCTCTGTGTAAATGGCAAAACCAGAGGAAAGTTTCAGAGCTTTGTGTTGAGCTGTGTGTGTGTGTGTGTGTGTGTGTGTGTGTGTGTGTGTGTGTGAGGGAGAGAGATAATGTGTGTAGGGGGGATGGGGGTGGGGGTAGAGGTTAACAGGGCCAGTCGTCGCTTGATAATAATGAGGAAAGCTACAAGATAAAACTGCCACCCCTCTCCATCCTCCTCCTGTCTTTCCTTCTCTGTCATACTCTCTCTCTCTCTCTCTCTCTCCCTTTTCTCATGTTCCCATCTATCATAAAGTGTTCTTTTGGTAATTACACGCCAAAATGACTTAAAACCTCCCCGTGAGGTGTGTGGTTCTCTCCTGCCTTAATGACATGCCAGCTTTCACCTCTGCAGACTTTCAGCAGGGTGGCAGGAGCCGAACGCAGCCATCCTTCCCCTCACCAACACAGCTAATTACACACACACACACACACACACACCATCCCACATCCCACACCTCACACTCACTCGCTCTCATTTATTTGCCCCAAAACAAGTTTGTAACAATCAGCAGGGAGACGGCAGCAAGGCAGCCTGTCTCTATGTGTGAGTGTGTGTGAAAATGTGGAAGTGCTGAAGAGAGTGTGCATACTCAATCTGGAAGATGCATGCATAGCTGCCTGATACCATACACACACAAAAAACATGTAAACACACACACACACACACACACACAAACTGTTACATTGTGTCCTAGCTGCATGCGATGGAGCTAGAATCAGCAACAAAATCAGTTGTACTTTGGTTTCAATTAGAATGTCCTGACTGACTTCGCAAAACGAAACACGTCATTTTGAGCAGAACTTTTGTCAGACACCCTGTTTCAAAACCTATTGCTCATATTGAAATAGTATATTGGACGAGAAACATGGCACAACAGAAAAGCATATTTAATGAATTCAAAATGTTTAATGTTGCGCAATAGTCAGACGCTACACTTCCAGCATGCCACCTCTTCTTTCTACCCAGACAAACATACAGTACAAACATACAAAATATGCATCATGCCACCTCTTCTCTCTACCCAGACAAACATACAAATAACTCAAGGGAATGTCCTCACTACTGTGCATCACATAAACACTTACACAAACATAGAAACACACACACACACACACACACACACACACACACACACTTGAAAGTTGTATTCTCTGACCATTTTATGGATTGTGTGTTTCTGAGGTGTGTGGCCAGTGTTTGTCAGGGTGAGGTTTGATCTGTAGAGAGAGAGAGAGAGAGAGAGAGAGAGAGAGAGAGAGAGAGACCTAGCTGTGATCCTCCTCATCTGCTGAGGTTTTTAGAAAAGCCCAAACAGTGAAATCCCTCCATGATACGTTATACGATATGTGGATCTTAGACATCTAAACCGGTCGGTAAACCAGGGTCGGTAAGCCAGGGGTCAGTAAGCCGGGGGTCAGTAAGCCAGGGGTCAGTAAGCCAGGGGTCAGTAAGCCGCAGCTCTTCAGCCCCTCACTCGAGGCTTAATCTGCAAATGGAAATTAATACTTTTTTTTACAATTGTGTGTGCATGTTTTACTAAATTGTGCGCTTTATTAAATTAAAACAAAAGCAGAATTTAGTAAAATGAGCACACTATTTAGTTAAACGAGCGCACAATTAACTGAAATGAGCGCACAATCTAATAAAATGAGAGCCTGATTTAGTAAAAAGAGCCCACAATTCAGTAGAACAAGCGCACTTCCTCTTGATACACAGACAACAAATGAAAAGTGACACAAAAATGTCACAAAAATGTGGCACTTTACTCTCCCAAGCTATGGTCCCAATATCCCCCAAAAAAGAAGTCTCTGAGTAAAACTTCAATGTGATAGTGCTTGGACACACACACACACTTGAACAAATTAGTTTGCTTTCACCACCACCACTGTGATAATCCCGAATGTTTGAACTGCTGCTAGAGGGCAAACAAATTGTAACATTCAAGACATCTCTGGAATTAGATCATTCAGAGAACACAGATCTCCATGCAGGCCAAATGCCATGACATCATGCAACATAGTGAAAGTTAAAGCTGCCCTGTGATTTGGAACCACTGCAAAATGTAAGGGATTCTTCCTCAGCCCATGATAATACTTTCCTCCTGACGCCAACTGTCATGGCAATTTGGTCATGACAATTTGGTATTTTTGTGTAATCCTCAGGTAAAAAAAGAAAGCACCTTGGAGGTAACACTGCATTTGAACACTGAGCAGAATTTCATGATATATATGTTTACATATTCATCAGCAGGGTAAGCTTATAATAATTTTGATTGTTAAAATGTGGAGGACGAGTTTGAACAAGGTGAAAGGGAATCAATGATGAGAGTCATTTAAAACCAACTTAGCAGTCTAACTGGGACCTCTACTCAACTTGTTTTTAACTACACTCTGACATGCTGTTCAATGATTTAGAAACAAATTACCAAACTTACTTGCCGACCTCTGTTTTAGGTGGTGTTGATAAGTTAATGTAGACCAATAGACTGGTGCCGGCTTGCATTATAATGGCTCAAATATGTTTGTGGCTCCAGACAGATTTTAACCTGTCTCACACACTTGTACTAATCAAAGACATATTTTTATGGGCCCCATAAATAAAGAAGAGAGTTTCATAGTGATTATATAAGTCAATGCCATACTGCCTGTTTTATTATAAACTGTGAAAAGATGTTTAGGTGTTTAAAGCAATCCAATACAGTTTGTTTTTTTTTTGTTTTGTTTTGCTTTTGTTTTTTGCTACTGGGCTCCCCCTACTGTTGTGGAGTATTTGTATTTTACACAACTGTCGTAAATACCACTCATGGCTCGTACCCTTCCCCTGGACATATTGACTGACAAGGTAAAATTACGATTTCATAAAAATAGCAGGCTAATGTATAATTCCTGTGTAGTAATTTGTGATTCTCTGGATCGGGAGAGAGCGAAATTGCAAGGCTGGTTCTCTGTAGACGGGTTGGCCACGGACGGGGAGGTGCACCATTCTCTCTATTACAAGTTTGCTTACCATCAAACTGACTTCAAAGCGTTTATATTAAGGCCTTTAAGGAAAGAGATGAAACACAGACACTGAGGACGAGAGTTGGTGTCTCTGTCAGGACCTGTATTCTCTCAGCCCACACAGGCCCAGTATAACGACCCTGCTGTTGTTTTTGTGCTGAGTCTTGCACTCTCGTCTGGTCGATTGCTGTTGGGAGTGTATTTGTGTTTATCCGTGACTCGTATATGCAGTCTGCTAGTGGATGAGGGATTAGCATACTACACACCGGAGCATTAAATGAATAGCGATCTGGAAATTGTGCTTAGTGTTGGCATGCAGTGCTGTGGCAGGTCCTCTCCGATCCTGTATAGGACTTTTCTATTGGCATGTTCTCTCTCTTGCAATGGGTGGCTCTACTAGAGCTCTTAACTAAAGCAACAGTGACCTCTTTCTGCAGACACAGGAACTGCACCAATACCAGAGAACAGAGGACCCCGAGCAAATATTCAGGCTCAGTTACGAAACATATCAGGCCAAGTACTGAAATGGTCACCCAAATATTCTCCTGATACATTCACCCCTCAACCAGTCATTTCTACAAAATCTCAAATGTTGACTTATGTTCACGAAGACAACAGCTCAAATTTCAGTAGGGCAGCCCAATGTCCAGAAAGTACTCGGACATAAAGACCCACTGTTTCTGACCGGGTACATCACTGTTCATTACAGTGTGGACTCTGACAGAGAAGAGTACGGAGTGGATGTAAGACAGAAAGGGGCCAGCTGGACCATATCAGGAAGTGAAGTGAAACAGACATTCCTCAGACCTGTGGTCCGAGAGCTGACAGTGTCCACCGGGCTGACGGAGGAAGAACAGATCGTCTTTGGCCACTTATACAGACAGAAAGAGAAGGAATGGTGAACATGACTACTTTTCACCCTGTGCCCACCAAAAGTTGTACAATGAACAAGAGGAAGGGTGAAGACGCAGTCAAGCAGGAGAAGTCTGACGTGTGCAGGTGTGAGACACTGGATTGTAGATATGCGTGTTTGCATGAATGTCTCTTTGTGTGTGTGTGTGTGTGTATGTGTGTGTATGTGTGTGTGTGTGTGTCCAAGCACTATCACATTGAAGTTTTGCATGTGTTTTTTTTTGTGTGTGAAGCATATGGCTGTATGAGTGGAGTATGCCTGCACTGGACACCAGTGTGTGTGTTTGTGTGTGTGTGTGTGTGTGTGTGTGTGTGTGTGTGTGTGTGTGTGGCGCTCAGGTGAGCAGATTAGAAATGGGACCAGCAGGTCTCTCGACAGGGCAGCCCTGTCAGTCTTTACTGAAGGAGAAACATTTCTGAGATTGAAAGGAATAGCAGTTCCTGCTCGAGTGACCAGCCTTTGTGTGTGTGTGTGTGTGTGTGTGTGTGTGTGTGTGTGTGTCTGTGGTTGTGTGACATGAATGTGAGTGCCAGCTGATTGTGTAGTTGCAAAACTGTGTGTATGTGTTTATGTGTGTGTGTGTGTGTGTGTGTGTGTGTGTGTGTGAGAGAGAAAGAGAATGGGAGAGAGAGAGGGAGAGAGAGAGAGAGATTTACACGTGGCTGTGTGGCAGTGCACACGTTTCACTGTGAGCTTTTTGACAACATGTCATGGAGTTGCAAGGCTACTGATGTACTGTGGCGTGTTTATATTTGTTGTGACCTGTGCGGATCTCTGGATCTCTGTCTCTCTTTGTTGTAATCTCTGCTCCAGATTAAAACATCCGAGAGGTGAAGGGGGCCACAGGAATGCGCTCAAGCTTGGGCTGTGACCCAGCAACCCACAAATCCATTTCTCTCGCCATGAAATCATCTCAGAGACCATGTTGTGCTGAAATAGATCATCAGAGATCTGTTGTAATGTACTATTACAGAAAGTCTACCTATGTTGCTTGTTTCTGTGTGTTTGTCTTTGTGTGTGGGGGCGGTGGGGGTATACTTTCTGAGCCACATACTTTCTCAAATCACACACTGCAGTGTAATCTTGCAGGAAATGACATAATAAGAACAGAGAACAGAGCAGAATTGAACATGCTGGGACATGGAGAACAAACAGGGCGACACTTGTCCCGAACAATCCGCTTTCAGCTAACCACCTCAACCACAGGCTTCCGTAATCCTCGACAACTCTCGACAAGAGTGATCACAGATGGACATTTGTTCGAGGTGTGATAAACAAACAAACAAACAAGGAAAAAACTCTGCAGCTTAGTGCGAAAAGAACACGGGAATCTGGATTACGATGATCTGAATAATACTGTGAGGTCTATTGGACATGTATTAGGCCCTCTCTGCCTCTCTGAAAGGACGTGACAATGGCTGGCCTCTCTGAGGCGAAGCACAACTCGAGCAGCGGCGGCGAGAACAATCGGCGCTGGTCTAACACCTCCCCCGCCTGAAGCCTCTGTTCTCTACACAGCACGCCAGCCAAGAGACATGACAGTCATCAGGCTAGGGGTTTAACACCTCCAACACACTCCACCCAGGAGGACCAACAATGCTTGCAGGATGTGTGTGTGTGTGTGTGTGTGTGTGTGTGTGTTGTGGGGAGTAGTTGTGCCACAGAAAGACTTGAGTTTGTTAAATACACTCACATCAGAGACCTCTTCTCACAAAATCCACCCCCCCAGCCCTCCAACCGATTAGACAATATCAAATTAATTTCTTCCACCTGTGCCAATTTCACATGGTATAATTCCGGCTTTTCAGAGCACTAGCCGGTTATTGTGTGCGCATATAATACATAGATTTCTGAAAATCCAGGCCAGGCTTTTCAGCAGAAAGTGACCGGGTCCATGGTGATTCATCAAGGACTGTGCTGCCCCGTGCTCTGCTCTCGCCAGCTGTGCTCTTTGTGTCCGTATTCATGAGGTACATGGGTCAGCCAACGCGTGCACAGCGTTCTTTTTCCTTGCGCCTTTCCCGCGTTCCTCTGCAGGATTGCTGTGTGCGTTTCGGCTGCCAGACGCGCGGTTGTCAGCGGATCAGCTTAAACTTTGCTCAGCGCTTCGTGCGGGAGCCCGATAACGACGTGCGCGCGCGTGTGTTTGCAGCCCTGTGCGTTTTGGAGTCTCCTCTGCTCCGCGGTGCCTCGCGCAAATACTCTCTCTGTTGTTTCTCCCCCCGCGCTCTCTCTTGGCAGGGGCGGCGTGTTTGTTCTGTGCGGTGTGAACAAGCAGGGCAACATGCTCGCTGTCTCTGCTCACAAACAGACAAGCACGCCACGAAAATCGATGCTCTTGTGATAACTTTGCGCAGAGAGAATGGGAGTCTTCACCACGGCCTATTGCAACAGCTTCCATGCAGATTTCTGGACCAAGCAGGAAAATATATCATATTTGTGTGTTTTTTACGTGGTTTATGATTTAATATAGTTACAGCTGTCACAACAGCAGGGATGATAATATAATTATTACCATATGTTTTGCAATTAGCATATTTGACACTGTTAAAATAGTGTAATCTCAGGTATATCAAAGCTAAGACATTTTCTGACGGTGAAAGAGACTGGTGTAATATGCCATGTTTAGCTATACTCTTAGATATTTAAAACATATGGAAGTGTTATAGCCTGGTTTCCTGAGGCTAAATAACTGGTGTCACTCATCCACATGTAAATGGCACCATGTTCAATCTGTATCAGCTCAGTGTACATGGGAGTGTGTGTGTGTGTGTGTGTGTGTGTGTGTGTGTGTGTGTGTGTGTGTGTGTGTGTGTGTGTGTGTGTGTGTGTGTGTGTGTGTGTGTGTGTGTGTGTGTGTGTGTGTGTGTGTGTGTGTGTGTGTGTGTGTGGGGGGAGGAGGGGATATTTGACAATATTGCCATGCGAGTTGTTTTATCCTGCAGGGGAATACAAGTTATTGCGTATCAAACAGTTAGAGAAAGAGACTGTGAGGTTTCATGAGAATCTTTCCATGTTCAAAATGACATTAACATGTTCTTTGTTGAGG
Source organism: Alosa alosa (assembly GCF_017589495.1). Classification (NCBI taxonomy): domain Eukaryota; kingdom Metazoa; phylum Chordata; class Actinopteri; order Clupeiformes; family Clupeidae; genus Alosa; species Alosa alosa. The sequence goes on from NC_063201.1 coordinate 10,281,694, forward strand.
TGCTTTAGTAAAAAAATGATATGGATTGAAATTATTTTAGACTTTATCTTTTTAAAATTTAAATATCCACTGACAACAGATATTGGACAGCACCTCCCCCTGCTCTCTCTCTCTCTATCTCACACACACACACACACACACACACACACACACACACACACACACACTCCAATCTACAGCGGGTCTGTAGTTCTTGAGGTATTAACCTTTCTGAAATCCAGTGCTCCAGACTCACGAGAGGCCCTGTCACCTTTGGCATTCAGCTGCTCATGAAAACACTGAGAGCAGTGGGGGAGGTCTGTGTGTGTGCGTGTGTGTGTGTGTGTGTGTGTGTGTGTGTGTGTGTGTGTGTGTGTGGTGGGGGATAGTCTGTCTGTTATGAATATTATAATGAGCTAAGGGCATAAAAATGTTCTGCTGCTGTGTGTAGGCTTTTTTTTCTTTCTTGGTTTCATTGACATGACACATACATAAAGCCACGGCATCTAAGGCCCATCACAGTCCTGCATGGTGCCTGGGCGGGATGGGGTGGGGGCGGAGGTAGGAGGGGAGAGAGGGGGGCAGATCACAGAGGAAGTGTGACTGGGACACTTTGGGAGGTACACTGGTGTCAGGGCTTTGGCAGCTCCTTGGCACTTTGAAACAAGTCATTAACCCTTCGTCTTCCGCGCATTAATTGAGTCCCCTCCTTCCTCTCCTCCTGTCTTTATTCCCCTCTTCCAAAAGTGTCCTCTGCCAGCGGGCGTCCAATCAGAGGCTGTAATTGGTGCAATGACAGACGCAGAGAGACTGTGTAGAGGGATTATGTTATTAGAGTTTGAGAGGAAGTGATGGGGTTAATCAGGCAGTGACAGAGCTAAAGAGGTAAGGCTGACTGGTGGAGGAGAGTGTCACTCAGGCAAGAGGTACAGTACAGATATAACCAAAAAGAGACAGCAGGAGCGTTAGAGGTTAGGATCCGAAAGAGAGAATGTCATGTCAGTGTATGTTTTGTGGAGATTGCAAACTTTAATCTCACTCACAAAGATGCCCGTAATTATAAACAAAAGCATGGAGACAAACATGACACCACCCTCTGTCAACTGACCACTGAATCACTGATGTTTGCCATCTGCAAATGCATCTGTATAAAACCTCCACAATCCCCTATCTAAAAAAGACAACTATTCGCTGCAAAGGTGTCATCAGACATCAAAATGTTTTCACGCCCTGTCCATGATTGTGTCCGTCATCTTTGACACGCACAATCCAGTTCTCGCTGCTTCCGAGCATCACCTCTGGACATTGCCTCCTCCTGTGATCTCTATCTTCCCATCTTCCTGCATCTTCATCTCACGGTTCAGCGTGGAATTTCACCTTCTCAGACCACACACATGACACTTGACCTTTGCGGCGGAGTGGGGGAAATTTTTCTCTGTGAGATTCGTCCAAAGGTTGCCAGAGCTGCTGTCTGGAAGGCTCTCGCTTCCTTTTAACGAGCGCAGATAACTTCAGCTGCAGCAGACAGCAGGAGAGGCCAGATCGAGCCGTCCATAGACTCCATACAGAGAGGCTGACCGACGGACTCTCCCTGTCTGTCATGCTGCGGACATTCAAATTAACACGCTTCTTTTTAAAGGCTGGCATCTCTTACAGGCAGGTACTGAAACATCTAAAAAGGATGTTATGTTAATATTTTCACAGGAAAATGTAAATATTTATATTTTATATCAATACCTGCACTTTAAATTTTCCTGTGAAAATGTAACTTACTATACTTATATACTTATACTTATTTTCACAGGAAAATGTAAAGTGCAGGTATTTGTTTATGTAATATGGTGTCAACCCTGTGTAACTGCGGAGTGAACCCCAACACAGTGTGGATTAGTGTCTGCATTGCATTACAATGAAATGTATTTGGCAGATGCATTTGCTGAAATCCCATGAGGTAAATGACAATAGGTTTAGGAAAAGCCACTGGTGATTCTTGATTTCACTCAGCCTGGCATGGAGACCACTACAGCAGAGGATCACAGGCATGCGTCCACCATGAAGAAGTGCACTATGAAATATGGACTTCAGCGATATGGCGCGAGTCAAATGCATGAGGCCAAAGGCAGTAGGTAGGTATCCTGACTCAAACCTGATGTGTGATTAAGAAATTAGTAAATCAGGATCTAACTTTTGCATAATCTTGATTTCTGAGTGTTTGAGGGAATATTCAGCAAATGGTTTTATGGACCACGTGCACTAGCACAGTCTTAGTAAGAAATAGTATTGAGATGGAGAAGATGGGTTGTACAAAGACACATGTATCGTAACACCCCCAATTATCACCACTTTAGTTCAGAAATTCTAAAACAACGATGTTTTTTAACACTTCAAAATAACATTTGCTAAATGAACCTTACATTTTTCAGTAGCCTTAGGTGTTGTAGATTTGAACAAAATCTGGTTTGGTTCTTAACAGGAGCATTTACTGCCTGAAATATCCGATTTTGTTTACCACGCTCGGAGGTTTACGCCGTTTCAACGGCACATGAACGGTTAGACCGAGAATTCTCGTCATGAAATTAAAATTCCACTGGAGCTCCAAGCGGTTGTGTACACGCAGCCTTACAACACTGTTTACAGCTCTTCAAGTCACGGTAAAATGTCATTTTTGGTACATAGCTAATTTAGATACACCTATGGTGTGGGTGCTTGCGTTTCTTTAGGAGTCCGCCGTCTTGGTTTGTATAGAAATGGATATTAAGTGACACATACACGCAAGACGGCGGAAATACGGGACCGACGGTAATAGGGGGAGTTCCGATAGTTCTGTTTAGTTGTAAGAGATGAGAGAGGAATGAAGATATATTTTATTGGTCTAGCTATTACAGTACATTCAACTTATAATGTATTTATATTTTTTAAACCAGGATTTGATGTGGCATACTGTATAGATTATAATAATATTGCCCTGTTACATTACATAACATTATAGCTGAAAGTCCCAAGAACAGACAAGAAGACAATCTTTACATTTGAAAATGAAAATAATGACCTATGAGGTTTTCTCTTATCAATTTTAAATCAAGTATATTCATCAACATGTTTAGATACTATGTGTATGTTTGTCTGTGATGTCCGGGAATGTAGGTTTTGAAAGTTGAAAAGTTTAGAAATTGGAAATGAGGGGGAAAGACAAGTGTTGCATCTCAGCGATAGGCATTTTGAAATATCTCTAAATGTCTGTCTAAGGGGGAAAAAACAGGAAGTGATGGGAGAAGAGTAAACTGTTGTCTTTTGCTTCCTGAACCGTATCCATGACTTTGACTATGAAGGCATATGCAAGCAGTTGATATCCAATCTAACAATTTTCCTTTACAGCGTGTGTGTGTGTGTGTGTGTGTGTGTGTGTGTGTATGTGTGTGTGTGTGTGTGTGTGCGTGTGCATGTGCATGTGCATGTGTGTCTGTGTGAGTGAAAAAGACAGAGCACTCATGAAAGCCAAATGCAAATGGCCTTGAATGGAGAATGCCCACCACATCTGCCTCTCTTCAACAGTCACACACACACACACACACACACACACACACACACACACACACACACAGAGAACAGATAACATACTGCCCATCAACAGATCAGTGACAACTAACTGTCACAGAAGAGTGCCTCTGGAAACAGACAAGCTGAGGTATTGGGGGTGGGGGTGTCTGATGGGGGGTAAGTAAATTAAGGAAGCAATTGAAGAGCACTCCTATTCTTAAAGCAGGGTGAGGAGAGAGACACTTAAATAGAGTATACAGAGAGACACACATACAAACACACACACACACACACACACACACACACACACACACACACACACACACACACACACACACACACACACACATACACACACACACACACACACACACACAAATGCTTTTGCCACAACAGCCACTTCTCTCACAAGCACCACTGAGATCTACCCATCTCACTAGATAAGCCTGACAGAATCATCTCTCTCTCTCTCTCTCTCTCTCTCTCACACACACACACACACACACACACACACACAGTTTTGCAAACATATAATCAGCTGACACTCACATTCATATATGTCTCCCAACCAAATGTGCTTGCACACACACACACACACACACACACACACACACACACACACACACACACACACACACTGAGCTGACACACACATTGGACACGGTGCCATTTACATGTGGATGAGTGACACCGGCGCTAACCTCCCAGGTTACGCTAACACACATCAAGGCCCCAATAAGGGCTGCCCACCCGTCTGCCCGTCTGGCTGCCACACGACGGCACCGGCTCCTGCTCCCATCCCGCACCGGCAACCGCTCTGGGGGAACGAAGCGGCAGCTTTCCGCTCGGTCGTCCCGCCTGACAAGCACCTTAAAAAGCGCTGTCAGTTTTACACGCCCGCCGGTGACCCCCAGGGTCTCATCCAGGAAATTCAAAATTAATGTAAATATCGAATCGGTGGGGGTGTGTTGGGTGGAGAAGCAGCCATTCTGCTGTGAAGGAACAGCAGCAGCATCGGCCACAGTTACAGCAGTGGTGGAGGAGGTTGAGGAGGAGGTGGTGGAGGCCGAATGAAATATTCAGCTGTGAGGGTTAATATCCAGGAACCAAGGAAGGCAAGCTGAACAGGCCTCTCTTGCTTGTGATGAGGAGGGTGGGAAAAAAAAATTCTGAATACATTTCAGTCATCTCTGATTTTAAGGCTGCATATTTTTTGTCTTCCTGTCCGTTAACCCCCCCCCCCAACCTGCTGAATTATTCACGTTGAAATCATTTGAAAGAAGGGAAAATAAGGTAGGTCTTTGTGCTCTTTGTGGCCAGTGAAGAAACCTTCTGATTTCCTATTAAAAAGTCATATTGTTTGAGTGATAGCACCACGTCTTACTTCTGACAGATATATTTTAAGAATTCTGTGCCTATTTTACAATTTGCCCCTGTTCTGCATATATATCCTTTAAAAATCTTGAAGCTTTTTAGCATGGGAAAGGGTCAATGCATTATAAAGCCTACATAAGTTTCAACATGAGGCCCCACTGGCCAAAAATGAGCTTGTCAGATACAGTGAAGCTTTCAATCCACCAAGAACTGCACAGATGAGTATTCCAGAGCTCTATAATCTACGTGAGTATAATTTGGGAAGTTTGAAAGTTAATTTGTTCTTTGTGATGTCCACATGTAAATGGCCAATATAAGTGTCAGTTCAGGGTATGTTTGTGTGTGTGTGTGTGTGTGTGTGTGTGTGTGTGTGTGTGTGTGTGTGTGTGTGTGTGTGTTTCTGTGTCTGTGAATTCACTCTGCACGGATGCACGGGCCCTTCACCCACAGCACGCTAGTTGGGGTCGTAGTGCTGTGGCTTTGGCCCTGACGAATATAACACAACCGGATGAATTATCAATGAAAGCAGCACAGAGGGGCATTCTCTGTCTCATTAGTGCCTTTATAATTGATCACGGGGAACGTCACTGCTCTGGAACCGAGCTGTTAAGTTCTCCCCCCACCTCCCACCTCCCTGGCCCCTGTCCCCATAAAAAATGCTAATATGGATGGGGAGAGCAAGCAGTAAACCTCTCTAATCGAGCATAATCCCAACAAATCAGTGTCAACGACGACATTGAGATTAACGTGATTAATATGCAGATGCCCCGTCGTGCATTATTGATGTTCTCGGTGAGCCTGGCAGGTCATGCAAAATACAACAGGCAGAGGGGAGGGCAGCCATTGAGCTTCCTTCCATTCCAGTTCCTCAGCAGGAGAGGATCGTGGGTAATAGAGTTCATTGCTGATCTTTTGGAAGTGGTGTTGGTGTGGTTGGAATAAGACTGGAAGGCAAAATACAGTGATGCTAATGAGCGTAAAATGGAGTTTATTTACATGAAGCGCTGATCCATGAAGGTTAGGTGGACGATAAAAGGCCAATATTAGTTGCTTGAGTGGTGTTCATTAGAAAATTAACCTCCACTTAAATGAATGCACCCAACTTCTCACATCACTTGCCACAGAGAGATAGATAGAGAGAGAGAAAGAGAGAGAGAGAGAGAGAGAGAGTGAGTCCTGTTTCATAAATGCAGCGAAGGCCACTGACTTCACTAATAGGTAAATGCATGAACTCCTTTTTCGTAATTGGTTTCAGCATACAAGGGTCACCCCACTGGGCACTCAAACAACAGGTCCAGAGTCCAACTCTCTCTCCAGCGCATTCTTTTATAGAAAACCCCTAGTGCGCGACAATGACATACAACCTTCCACCGGGGCAACGGATGCCAAGTTTGGGGCATTGAGCATGACAACGACCTGTAAACAAAGATTTCTTTAACCACTACAGAGTGATTCCAACACACAGGGCATAACAGGGCAAGTGTTGAATACTGCATGAAGAAAGGGTTCTCTAACATAGTAAACATATGATCAGCACAAACCCAGGGGACACATTGGGCCAACAGGGCCTCACTGTCCCCAATCTCCTGGCCCCTAAAAAGCCTTTAGCCTCAGGCAAGCTGCCGCAGCACCTCTGAAACGAACAGATGTTGGGGGAACCGTATCTGCCGGGCCACTTCACCGCAGTTAGGCAGTCTGAGATTTTTATTTGAAAAATAAATTGCCTAAAAATAAAATGTCCTAAACATCTACTACTAACTAACCTATTTCCATCATCAACTGAGCTTATAGATATTCTGGACCTCATTTCTAAATTGTGTGCAGAAACAGGATATCATTGTTGAAACCTCATCTTTCTCCTTGCTAAATGTTACACTGTAAAAGTCTTGATTATGTAAATAAATATCGCATAATAATGTGCTAGACATGCATATGAGTTGTTAATAAGGCTTTAGGGAAAGTTGACTTAAATCAACAATTCAAAAATAATTCACAGATACCTGTATGAGAAACACTTTGATGTGCTTATGATTTCACCGTACCTCAGTGTAGAATATTGCTTGTGTGAAATACTAATAAGCTTAACATGCCTTTAGATCAGGTGAGCATGTGTGTGTGAGATCCTCTGGAGTGCTAATGCAGGGACTGTGACAGCAGAGTAAAGGAGAGAGGAGAAGGGACCTCCTCATCACTGTCATCCTTGTTGTTTTCCTCTAGACGGCAATTTTGTTTTCCTGCTGAACAGCTTGCCATGAAAGATTTAGAGGATGCAAAGTTACTAATGCACTCTCTCAGTCTGGTCCTGGGCCAATGAAAAATTGACAATAGAAATAATTAATTTCGATTGGTGCCTACAGTAGTAAAAACTTGTGTTGTGCCGCATCTCTAATTCATGCCCATGCAAATTCCTCTTTCACTTACACCCAGTGAAACACCGCTCTGTGTACTATAAATTCTGTAAGACTTTTAACTTATGTTCCGGCATGTAGTCATTACGATATGCTTCTCTGCACATTGCTGTGTTGAAATTTTAATTGTTTTTATTTTCAATTTCTTTCCCCCCGCATTTGCTATGCATATAACCAGAGGTAAACACGCATTCCTAGCAGTGTTTCATTTTGTAACTATTAATCCTTACCTTTGTTTCTGGCATGTAACACCATGGTGAACATCCACTTTATGTTCCTCTCTTTATGGCACTCCTTGTCCCTGTAACACCATCGGAAGGCTCCCACTGCTCTGTTGTAGTTTACTAATATGCTGTGTGATTTTGTGTTGTCAGTGAGTATGTTTGTGTTGTAATGTTTTTGTGTGTGAGAGACTGATTCTAGTCTCACCTTCAGGGCAAATGAAGGTCGGAAAATGCTGTGTGTGTGTGTGTGTGTGTGTGTGTGTGTGTGTGTGTGTGTGTGTGTGTGTGTGTGTGTGTGTGTGTGGAACAGCCAAGTGTTTGAAAGAATCTATCAAAACAATATCAATACAACACAATTATAAAATCTTCGATTTGTTTGGCAACAGCAACTGTTCAGTAACAGTTAGCCAGAGGGAATATATGGAATCTCTACAATTATATCATCAGCATCAGTTCTTTAGGATGCTTCTTATACAAACACTTATATGGCTT